>NC_056523.1:263149753-263239774 GCF_019175285.1 Sceloporus undulatus
GAGGGACAGCAACCCGGCCCCCGGCTCAAAAAGGTTGCCTACCCCTGCTTTAAGAGCATGGAGTGAGCTCAAAGGTATTAGGGGAGGAACTAAAAACAAGAAAAGCTACACTATCTTCAGGTTTACTAGAGAGGTTAAAAACAATTAGAAGCGGGTTTTGTTTGTTTGTTTGTTTGTTTTTGTAGCAAAAGGAAGAATAAAGAAATGGTAGGGCCACTGCATGGAGATGATGGTGAAATGCTAACCGAGGACAGGGAAAAAGCAGAACTACTGAATACTTTTGTTACCTCGATCTTCTCCAAAAAAGAAAACTGCTCAGTCTGGGGAAAAGGGAGTAGATGATGCAAGAGATGAAATGCAGCAAAGAATAGGTAAAGAAGTAGTACAGAAATACCTGGCCACTCTGAATTCAAGTCTCCAGGGCCAGATGAACTACATCTAAGAGTATTAAAAGAACTGGCAGAAGTATTCTCAGAACCACTGTCGATAATCTTTGGGAATGCCTGGAGAACAAGAGCAGCCCCAGCAGATTGGAGGAGGGAAAATGTTGTTCCCTATATTCAAAAAAGGGAAAAAAGAGGACCCAAACAATTACTACCCAGTTAGCTTGACATCAATACCAGGCAAGATTCTAGGACAGATCATTAAACAATCAGTAAGCACTTACAAAGGAATGCTATGATCACTAAACGTCAACATATGTTTCTCATAAAAGACTGATCTTATTTCTTTCTTTGATAGAGTTATAAACTCGTAGATGAAGGGAATGCTGCGCATGTAGAATATCCTGATTTCACTAAGGCTTTCAACAAGGTCCCCCATGATATTCTTGCAAATAAGCTAGTAAAATGTGGTCTGGACAATGCTACTGTTAGGTGGATTCATAATTGGTTGACTGTTCAAACCCAAAGGGTGCTCACCAATGGCTCCTCTTCATCCTGGAGAGAAGTGGTCATTGGGGTACTACAGGATTATGTCCTGAGCCCAATGCTATTTAATATCTTTATCAATGTTGAGCATGATGAAATAGAGGGCATGCTTATAAAATTTGCAGATGACACTAAATTAGGAGGGATAGTCAAGTTCCTAGGTGACAAGATCACAATTTAAAATGATTGTAACAGATTAGACAATTGGGTCAAAATTAACAAAATGATTTCCAACAGGGAGAAATGTAAGGTACTACACTTAGGGAGGAAAAAAAAATGAAATGCACAGATATAGAATGTGTGATACTTGGCTAACTGAGGACAGATTAAAGGCAGAACTACTCAATACTTTTGTTACCTCCATCTTCTCCAAAAAAGAAAACTGCTCAATCTGGGTGTCACCCGGTGTGGGGGTGGGACTACTGGGGGAAGGGACTTCTGGTGGGACTTCCCGGGTCTTGGAAACAGCCATGTGTGCCGTGGAAACGGCCACCCGCCACCTGCCTGGGCCGGAGACCTCCCAAGTTCTCAAGATCCCTCCAAGGCCCAGAGTGGCACCCACATGCCCTCCTCCAACCACCATCTTGAGGGGGAGAGAGTCCTGGCCTGGAAGACAAAGAGCCCTCCTCCAACCACCATCTTGAGGGGGAGAGAGGCCAGGCCTGGAAGACAAAGAGCCCTCCTCCAACCACCATCTTGCGGGGGAGAGAGGCCAGGCCTGGAAGACAAAGAGCCCTCCTCCAACCACCATCTTGAGGGGGAGAGAGGCCTTGCAATTTTTTGTATTGTTTTGCAATTTTACTGTACACCGCTATGATCATTGCGGAATAGCGGTCTATAAATAAAAATTATTATTATTATTATTAAGGAGCACCTGTGGGGGGCAGAGGGCCAACCAGGTGTCACCCTCCTCTTCTGGAGTATCACCCGATGTGGTCTGCACCAAGTGATGCCACTGATGGTGACCACATGAATTTATGAGGAAACTGGGATTGAACCTGCCAATGCTGTCCTGTGAATGTATAGAATCTTAGAATTGCACACTTTGAAGGGATCTCAAGCGTCATCTAATTCAACTGACAGCCCAGGAATCCAAAGCTATTGAAAGCCTAATTTTGTGTTCTATTTGATCATCTTAACTCAAATATAATTTAGTGGCACGTGGAAAGTTGCAAAAAAAAAAAAAAGTTAGAAAAACTCATGGGGTTTTGTTTTATAGAAGGTAAACCTGCAAGAACTGAGCCCCTCCCCCCAACAAATAAAAACAAGCAAAAGCTCTTGGGTTGACTGGCCACACCCTGCTATAGCTTGGCCACACTGCTTACAAGCATACATGTGTCTTCCTACTTTCATCTGTGAAATGTTGGAGTGTATGTTCTATCAAGGCCCCCAAGTATGTAGGGGCCAGTGGCCATTTCTCTACCCAGACTCCCTTGTGGATCTCATCTCCCCACAGCAAGCCCAAAGACCTCTGTTTTCCTCCTCATTCCCTCTCCATATAGACTAGGACTACAGAGGAAAATAGAGCTATTGGGGGAAAATTGGGGTTCTGTGGGTTGTGTGGGTGAGGTGGAGAGTGTTTTCAGGTGTTTTGACACATTTGGGGATTTGTTTTTCAGGCAAAAATGTCCCCAAATCACAATGAATCCCCCTCCCCCCTCAATCAGAGAGAGTTAAAGGCCTGGGAATAGGATTACCAGACTGAAAACTGGAGACATTGCCTACACAATGACTGTGCAGAAGACGGAATTTTAGCAGGTTTTGTTTATCACACAATCAGGCAACAAGGAACAATCTTGCAAAATTCCTTCTTCTACACAACCATTAAAGAGAACTGGTGAAGGGCACTCAGGGAATGCATCGACCCAAGAGTTGCAGTCTTCCCAATCCTGATTTATATCAAGGATTTATATAAACTTCTGTGAGTTTGGTGGACAGCGGCATTGGAAAATCCACTGTCCTAAGACAGAGTTTTTCTGGGCCTAAAACAACAATTTGGGCGGGAGGGGGGGCAAAAACATGATTAAATCCCTTCCCCATTTTCCCTACATGACATAGAGGACCAAAAAAAAATTCAGCAGATGGAGAATTTGGGTGCGGTTTTAGGGACGTAGTAGCCACACATGGCCTGTTGCTATGCTTTACCCCATCCTACATTATACAAGTGAAGTGCATTGAGTTAAGGATTTTTTTCTGAATTAATAAGGAGTGACTTGGCTGGTAAGTCTTACGATTTTTTAAAAAAATGTCTGTATAAGAAAATACATCAGAATACTATAAAGTTAAATCTGAATCATTACAGAGTGCAGTTTCACAAAACAAAACCTACAATATAGAAAGGTTTGTCTTTATTTCTTATCCTCTGGTACTTGTAAAATGTTGGCAGTTCTTGCTGATGAAAACCCATGCAAAGAATACAATCACCATTATCTAGCCAGTCATTTGTAGGTAGGTTTGGTTTTATTCCCGCTGGATAATGCTAATAAATTGAAATGATGTAGTGATGGGCTTCTTTTGTTGCTCCGTAAAAGTAAAGAGCTGCAGACCCTGTATCTGCTGGATATCTTGCTCAGGGGAAGCAAATTAAACAAAAGCACCATGCATTAAACTGTCTTGCTTTATCTCATAAAACACGGATAGATGGTTAAATGCCTTGATCGCTCCCCACACACATATTGATATGAAACAATAAGGAGGAAAAGAACTGCCTCAGAGTAATTGTATTATGGTAATAGGTTGTTGTTTTTTTCTTTTCTTTTGTTTTACTTTTCCTGTGAAGAGATTATCATCCCCAGACTATTGCTTTTCTCAGAAAACATCTTGAGCCATTTAATGCAAAACTTCAATAAATTGCACATATCCAGAAGAGGCTTAATGAAGAAAAGTATGCTTTAAAGTTTAATTTACTGCAATTTTTCAAGGCAAGACTCATGCTCCCAAATGCCTCTAAGTGGATTTCTCATGACCTAGAAAGGAGAATGCTAAGCAATGTGAAAGAATGATCAGGCTACCAAAGCTGTATTAATAAAAATTGCAAACAGAATTATCTTGGAGAGGAAAATCTAATTTCTGTAATTCCATTATCACTGTTGTTATAACTGTCATATAGGGGATATGGAATTTTAAAAGGCACATTTCTAAGATTTCTCAAAGGTTAATTCAAAATATAATTAAATTTGTGCATATTATGCACTTCATTGTTGTTTGTAAATAGAATGACTGTGACTGTAAAATATTCCCTTGTACATAAGCCACAGATTCAGGCTACTTATCTGCTGAGAAGATAGGAACAAAATGCTGCAGTCCTTTGTCCATTTACCTCTTGAGATGGGACTAACAGCTTTTTATTTGAAATGTTGTTTTAAAAAATCAAGAGCAGCTACAAGAGGGAAAAAATATTAGGGAAGAGGAGGGCACACTTAACTCTACCTTCTTTCACTATTTCTCTGCTCTGAATCAAGCTTGCCATTGATAATTACCTATATAATTTTAGGCAAATGAATCCTGCATATGTAGAAAGGCAGGATATAAATTAAATCAAAACATAAATATTTTGTTGCAGATACATATTTATTTTCAGGAGTAAGTAGAAGGGATTTTTGAAAGGAAATGAAGGTTAGGAAAAACTTGACTGCCCCTTCCTTGCCATTTTCCCCACCATAAATATTCATCCAGTGCCTTTCTTTAAAACAAAGAGTCAATTCTGAGGCTCTGTTACATGCATTTGCCTGTTAACAAGTAGTTATTCCTTAACATTACATCAATATACAAATATTATATTGCTGTATACATTGCATGTAAAGCATGCAAACGGGGTAGTGTAGTAGCCCTGCCAATCTTAATCATTGCTTTGATTAGAACAAGGCCAGTTCTGGAAATTAAAGCCTCTTCTACATCTCTGCAAGAACCTTTTAGCTCACAGGGAGATCATCCACATATAAATCTCCCCTTCAGAGATTTTCACACTATAAAAACAACAACAGGATTAAGCACAGTCCACCCTCAAGTGTTCTTTTTTAAATTTTGGCGGGTTATAAACCGCCACTTTGAGGCGGTCTGCCGCCGCCGCCGCTTGCTCAGTACGGGAGCCGCAGCAGCCACACCACGCGGCTCCCGCACGGACCGAAAAAGAAGCTCCAAAATGGAGCTTCTTCTTGCGGTGCCTCTGTGACGTTGCGAGGCGCCAGGGACGCATTCACGACATCACAGACGCCGCGACACGTTCGGATGCACAGCGTCTGATACGTAAAGATGGCACCGGCCGTGTGGAACGGCTGGCGCCATATTGTACGGACAGAGTCCGTATTAGAGCCAGGGGCGTCTAGAAGAGACGCCTCTTTTTTAAAATGGGACGTCCTGTGGACGTCCCAAGTGCTGGTCTGTAACCGGCCATAGTTTTATTTAGCATACTTAAAAAATATTGTTTTTCCCCAAGTGTTCTTTTAACCTCTTTTTTTGCAAAGACAAACAGGGCTGACATACTAACTATAATGATGGGATTTGCCCCGAAATATATAGGGATATAACTGCAGCCTTAATTTCAGCATCTGAGCATGCACAGATGAAGCCGAAAGGAAATTTTATAAAGAGAACAAGGCTATAGTATTTGAAAACTGTTAACAATGTTGCCTCTGCTTTCTTAAAGTGCGCTTGTGTGTAGTTCTAAAAAAAGCCCCATTCAAACGAACAGAAGTTAAACTACACCAGAGCTCAGTATTGTTTGAAAATGTGTAACATTATTTAATCCAGCAAAACAAAATGTCTTTGAGTATAAAACTTTAAACATATAAAATACATGCCTGGATATTGCTTCAAGAACGTGTAAGGCAAGAAAATGTGAAATAAATGCTATTTTTTGGCCAGTGACAGAAGCCCTGCGTTGTTATGAAGAGCCAAATGGCATAACCAGTATAGACAAAGCATGATGGAGCAATAGATCACAGTAATAACATTTACAATAAACAATAACAGAACAAAGCAGACATCCATAAAAATCCCACAAGGAATTTGCCTTATCCATAAATTTTCTTTACATTTGAAGAACTGTGTCAGAAAAGGCCATTAGGTTCAATGGCACCAATTAATTTCTGCAACTTTTAATGACATCTTCCTGAGTAAAAACCTTGTCTAATACCCCAAGCACATGATTGATAGCAACTTATGTTTGATTTCTACTGGATTCCTGATTTTTTTAGTATTTTTAAAGAGTCCCACTGCAGCCAATCAAGCAATCAACATGAAATACTCAGATCCTTCCTTGGAAAAGAGAAGAAAACCAAACAACAATGTGGCTTCCTTAGCTGGGCTGACAAACTATTGGAGATTTTATTTAAGCAGTTTTCTGGAAGATAGATTACAAGGATTTTTATTCCAAGAGAGAATGCTAGCCAACTGGAAGATTTCAATGTGTTTTCTTTAAACAATAGTATAATAGTAGTACAATAGTTGTTGAAAATGCACAGATGACTATAATTATTGGTAAATATGCAGTCATAAATTAACCATAACACTTGATTTTCTACAGCAACAAATATTGTTTTGCAAGAATCCTCCTTAGGTATTCTAAGCATATCAAAAATCAGGGGTCTAAATCATGCAGAAAACCTTGATCACTAATAGAGGCTCCTTGATGCAGACAGTCATCCTCTTTACATGGACTAAAATTAGGATAAAATGGATGGTTGGCTGAATTAGGGGTACTCCTCGCTCTTTAGAAGCAAATTGTTAAAATGTTTGAAGAGGATTAATATTTATCCACATGTCCACATAGTGAAAAAGAAGACTTATTTGCATATTGTTTTATTTTCTTTAACATAACAAGTGGGCTATTTTTTTTTTTTTTACAGTCAGAAATATAACCAGTAAGGTGAACCTCCAGGTCACATCTCCCTATACTCAACAAAACTGGGGGGAAAGGATAGGAAAGAATGAAGAAACTCTATAATATATATAATCTGAATATCTATTATTACTAATACTTAGAACACATTGGAATAGATATTCAGAATTTTTTCATTTTTTCACCATCCCTTTTTTGGTTTTGCTAGAAATATGACTGATGCTATCCATCTTGCGTTAACCAGTTCTTGACCATTATCATTATTTGTCGTTGGGCCCAAGGCTACTCCAGTAGGGGAGGGGTTAAGATGTAGATCCATGATGCCACAAGGAGGCAAGGAGGCCACTGCTGATACTCAACTTTTAATGTAACTCAAGGTAACTACAACCAAAACAAACGTCCACGTGGGGATTAGTTACTTCACCGTCCCTACTTAACTCCCTTGGGTCTAGGGCCTGTGCTCTGGTTTCTCTTCTTCGGGCTCCTCCTCTTCCGGCACTCTGAGCCCTGGACACTGCCCCGTAGGCCAGCACCACCCACGAATATCCCAGCACAGTCAGGACCCTGGATTTATGATGGGGTGGGCTTGGTACGGCCCTTCGTTGGCTTCTACTGAAGAAGGGTGGACGAGGTGGGCAAAGAAGTCCTCGGAGTGATGCTCTTTCGCCCCATCCCCCGAGCCACTCCCTCAGTGCCCTCTTAAATGGCGGTGGTTCAACTCAGTAGTCCATGCCTCCTGGACCCTCACTGCAATTCCCTTTTCATAGCCCGTCTCCGTCTCTCACTTCAGACCTCCGTCTTGCTCCCCCACCCACGGCTTCTCCTCCCTCTCTCCTTTTCTACCCCACGCTCCTGACTCCTCCCCTGGACCCACCCTAGTCACAACTGTTTCACCTTGAGGCTCTCGCCCTTCCCTCGAGGTTGCTCCCGGGTCCTCTTGTCTGCTGTCTTCCCATGTGGGACCCCAACCCGACTCTTCCCCTTCTACCCTTTGACTTTATTTCATCCACATTCTTCCTTTTCTCCAGAACAGAGATTCAGTGTGGCTCAGGTAAAATTACATACAAAGACATAAGTAAAAACATGCAAGTATTTTTAAACTACAGTTCACGGAACAAAAAGCCTGGCAAGGTTTGGAAGACATTTCCAATGTGGGGAAAGGAGATGTAAAATGCTACTATAGTTACTAGTTCCTTGGGGTCATCTCCTGAAGCTGGATGGTGGGAGATTCCAAGCAGATAAAAAGTGCTTCTTCATATGGTACGCTTAAGTCTATGGAAGCTTATGTTACCAACTTATTTCTTTCACTCTCAAAGGCGCTACAAGATCTCTTTGAATACACAGTGTATAAGAAACTGTCAAAATACCACATGATGTGGCCAACAATGCAGGATAATGCTATCAGTGGCTGCTAATTATGACATATTGGTTGAATCCTGCATTGGCAGAATCATAGAATCATAGAGTTGGAAGAGACTGCAAGGGCCATCCAGTCCAACCCCCTGCCATGCAGGAAATCTAAATCAAAGCATCCCCGACAGAAGTACATATGGCACACAGCTTTGCCTCCATAGCTATATCTCCTGGTGGTACCCCCAAACATGTTCCTATAGCTGGACGTGCTGATAAGACATAATCTGTAGGGACCTCTTGAGGAAGGCAACCAAGCAGTGTGGACCGTGTTCCATCTCCACTGCAATTTGCTAAGGATGGATGGAGAGGAATGATGAACTTTTTCCTTTTCCATCTCAGTCAAGAGAATTGCAGCAGGAACAAAAAGCAGTCTTAAGGCCTGAACAGACAGGCTAAAATGAAACTGTTCACTTTGCAGGTATGCTGTTTAAATGACACGTGCATCTTAAGAGGCCAGAAGCTGCGCAAAAGCTGCGCTCCATTGCTTAGGACTGGAGCGTGGCTTTGGGATGGCTTCCGGCCTCATAGGACACATATAGAATTTAAACAGCACACCTCCAAAATGACCCTTACTTGGCTGCCTCATTCCCCATCCTCGCCATGACCATTTAACAGCTATAGCAGCACTAACCTGGGGTTTGGCAACTGCTGGGGGGACAAGAACAGGTCCAGGGCTGGATGAAGGATCTTGGCCAATAAATATTTTTAGTTTAAAAAAGTAATACTAAATAATAGACTGCTGTGTGAATACTTTAGTAAGGTCTTTGATCTGAGCTACCATGTCTCTAGATATGTTCATAAGGCATGTTGTTTGCTACAGCATAGTAGCATGTCCCAGTGTGAGCATGACATATGACCTATGTTGGGTATTTCTCCCACATTTCCTGAGGCTTCTGACATCACCCCAATAGTGTAAAAGCACTTCAACAGCTTTTACATCATCTGAGTAAGATCAGAATTTCTCCTTTCCATGCTGAAAATGGATATGGATAAATAAAATTACTCTCAGAATTCTACAGGGAGGGTAATGGAATGTTGGAATTTATGCTAGCATCTCACTTATGCAAGCACACATCACTTTTTTGACCAGAATACAGTGCCAGTAGGAGGGCACCAGTGAAATGCATCCTGATAAGGATATAAAGTTTCCCTGGTAGCTTCTGAGTAGCTTGGAAACCAGCTGTGCAGCTTTATCTCCTAATGGGTACCAGTTTTGTTACAGTTCCCCCTTTGCTACAGTGCCTGTGACCTCTTTCTCATGTGATGCTTCTGCTGCCTCCATCACTGGGGTAGTTATACAGGCAAGAACCTTAGTGCAATTCTCCTTGACTGGGTGCTGTAGCATATTTATTCTAGAGACAAATTGCTTCTTGAAAACATAAGTCTTGCTTTAGAATTGCTGTGAAATTTTCTATTACTATAAAGTTTAGATAATAATAATAATAATAATAATAATAATAATAATAATAATAATAATAATTTATAGCCTGCCCAATCACAAGGAATCAGGGTGGGTTACAACAATGAAGAAAGTACAAAGCAAATAAACAATAGCAATTAAACAACGAAGCAATTCACAATAACAATAAATAGCAAAAAATACATATCAATTCACAGCAGCAAAAAAATTAACATAGCAATAAATGAACAAAACAAGTAAAATAGAAAATATTCCCCATTGTCAATCCCCCATCCCAATCCTAAAAATATATATAAACAATACACAATCTTAAAACATTACAATCTAGGACTATAGCGGGGGGGAGGGCTCCTGTGCCTCCAGAGTCTCTCTGCTGGTCCCTGGTATTTCTGCGAGAGGCAGGTGATGGTTCTTGGGGTGGCAGGGCAGATTTTTAAAGTGCTGCTTGTCTGCCATTCCCTCAGCAGCTGGGCTCCTGTGCCTCCAGAGTCTCTCTACTGGTCCCTGATGTTTCTGGGAGAGGCAGTTACCCCTTACATTTTTTGCATTTGATTGATAAATTTTGGAAGCATCAATGCAAATACAGTGTGTCTGCGTTATACGCAGGCACGCTATATGCGGCTTTGTATTGTTGTATTGTATTGTTATATATTTTAATAATGTTTTATGTTAATTTTATAGTTTGGGAGGGAGGGTTAGGTCAGGGTTTTGTGGGTTTTATTGTTTTTATATTGTATATCATAAACTCTGTTGTTACCCGCCATGATCCCCAAACGGAAGAGGCGGGATATAAATAAATATTTTATTATTATTATTGTATGTGCTCAAGCTGCATGGGAGCGCACATCCCATTCAGATGAATGGGCCGCACACCCATGGCATGTGTGGGCTGCCACGCCACCGCACCACCGCACCACCACGTGCACGAGCCCCATTCAAGTGAATGGGGCTCAAGCATAGGTGGAATTCGCCTTACACGGGGGGGGGGGTCCAGAACAGATCCTCCATTTAAGGCAAGGGTCCACTGTATCTTCATCCCATATGTTAACCACATACAGTTGCCTAGTGACAATATTAATTTGGTTTGCATACTCCTATGCTCATAGAGCCAGCATTGCATAGTGGTTTGAACATTAGACTATGACTCTGGAGACCAGAGTTTGAAGTCTACTGGTATTTCATTGAGAGCATTCCATGGGTTTCTGTGGTCTATGCAGTCAAAGGCTTTGCTGTAATCTGTATAAAGCACATGCTGATTTTCTTCTGGAATTATTTGGTGTGCTCCATTAACCATCATGTGTTTGTGTGCTGCCTTGGGTCACACAACAGGAGAAAGGCAGCATATAAATGTTGTAAATCAATAATAAGTAAATCTGGGGGCATTCTGAAGGCATATGTTGAATTTAGATGAGTGTGTAGTGAAAATAAGCAGGGGTTGCTATGTGAAAGAAAATGGACATACCCACATGGTAGCAAGATGTTGTCCAAATATGAATATTTTTCACTGCTGTTCATACTTCTTTGGTGACTTCAAAAAACTTGCATTATCCTTTGTAAGCTCCTCAATCCTGCACAGGTCTCTTTCATCCTTTGTCTTTCTATAGGTCTCACAGAGTCTGCTGTAAAAGATTTTGCCAATTAGAGCTAGGTTTCCTAATTATACAATAGATTGGTTGAATGGCTCTTGAAATTACAGACGTTACTGCCATGTTGGCGTCTTTAGTCCTTCAGGAAATGGACTGTTGTTTTGCAGCAGTCAGCTGGAAGGAGAATTAAAATTTTGGTTCCATACAGCACTTTACATAGCACTGTATTTATAACAAGCCCATCCTAACAGCCAAAGTCTTGTAAACCCAATAAAGGTCCTCTGCAACTTAACCCTCTTCCCTACATCTTCTGGCTCTGATTGTTTCCTGTTCAGCACAAAGTAGACTGAGGCTGTATCTACACTGCAGAATTAATGCTGTTTGACTCTGCTTTAACAGCCATGGCTCAATGTTATGAAATTCTGGGATCTGCAGTTTTGTGAGCTATTTAGCCACGTCTGTCAGTCTGGTGTTACAGCAAATTACAAATCCCTGGATTCCATAGGATTGAGCCATGACAGATGTCAAACTCCATTAATTCTGCAGTGTGGCAACAGTCTGAGAGTTGAGCTGTCCTTTAATAGCAATTCAAAATTCCATTTTCTGGGAGCTTTATTGTGAAAGAACATAATAAAAAAGGAAGAAAAATTAGGGAGAAGAAATGAGTAACTAAAAACAAAAGGTCCAGCATGAAAAAGGAAGCACCTAATTAAGGAGAAGTTCACTGATACTGTGCTTCCACTGAAAATGGAGAATTTGTGGCCTGAGTCATATGGTGTAAGAATACTTGTATTTACTCCCAACCTCTCCCAAGAATTCCAACATTTTGGGACCCCCCCCCCCAGAAGAATGATAGACCAGAGGGAATTTTTGTATACTTTTCATCTGATTCAGACATTTTGAAGGGCTCTGGAATTATCTGGCAGGGGAAGCAAAGTGTGTGTCTGTGTGTGTGTGCGCGTGCACACATGTGCCTGCACCCTCCCTCTCCAAAACCCCCTTCTTTTCTACACAGAAAATGATTTTCCTGTGCAGGAAACACTGTTTTATTTGCAGAAAACCTGTTTCCTGTGCAGAAAACAGGGGGGTTGCACAAAATGTCTCATATTTTTCTCTTCAAAATAATTCCTCTACATTTCTTGAGATTCGAATATAGGAAGAATACTGTGGTTGGATATTTGTTTTCTTCCACTGCTTTTATTATTTTTCCTCACATGTGAGGATGAAATAGTAAAGGATTTACATCTCTGCTATGGATCTATGGTTTCTGATCCAGCCTGACCCATGTCTGGATGGCCCTTCTTCCTGTATCACTGGAGAAATGCCCTCGACGGTATATCTGTGCCGAAAGAGCTTTCTAATGCTATAGTGGGAGCTCCTTTAGTGATGTGAGAGCTTGCACAGCAACAGAACTTCTCTTTACTAATGGAGCAGCAGCATCCTACAGCTGTCAGAGACCAACTGCTTGTGTTTAGGATTGCAGCCAAGCACATCCATTGATATTTGGAGCCTTTTGACCTTTCAGAACTGGAATTGTGAAAAGAAAATATCAAGAGTAAATAAGTTAATTAAATTTCACAGAACCAGGATAAAATGAGGATAGGCTGCACACCTTCCTATGGTTTCTTCAAAACAAATAGAAACATTGGATCACATCATTACCTCCTCCTTTCCCCCTTGTTCATTTTAAGATACTACTTGGGAAATTCAAAATTTTATATATTGTTATGCTATGGATGGCTCTTGCAGGCATGTGTCAGTCTCCAGAAGAATGAGGGGTTTTGTCCTGGGGCCTGTTTGAGTAGATTTATCAGGTACAATTACAGTGCTTTGATCACACCAGAATAGGTGGTGTACAGCACGCGGGGTAGCTGTCCTTTTCCAATTCACTCTCCTTATCAGGATACATGTCTGTTGATTTGTGGGAAGCTGGCTGTTTTTCGTTCCTGACAAACTCCAGTGATTAAAATGTAGTGGCTTGCTCTTGTTTGCCCGATAAAGGTGACAGCTGCAGAGTTTCCAGTGTTAGTGGATATGGTCCATGCAGATTGCTTTTTAATGAAAGCAATACATTATCTTACCTATAGACCCTACAGCCTTACCTTGTTAATATATTCAAGCTTGGCACCACATTCATCTATAAATTAGTTATATTAAACATGCTTCTTAGTATTTAGTCCAGCTTTTAGCAGGCTCTCCTCCCCCTTCACATTGACCTTTAGCTTTTCTTTGTCCCGGTTCTATAGGCAGTGTCCTGTAAGTGTTGCTTGGACTTCTTATGAATATAGTACAAAATCTTGAAACTTGGCATTTGTAGATAATATGGTAATCCTTCTGATGCTTAAATAAGGCACAGCCGAAATATTTTATATGTTGCCCTGTCAAAAGTGGAGACAGTCTTTGGGCTTTACTACTAAACATGTAAGCCAAGTAGTCCAGTTGTTTCTATGAACAGTTTTCTTCAGAAAAATGTCAGGCTCTAAATGGTGTTATTCTTGAACAGAATTTGAAAAATTCAGTTGGTCCAAAGTGCTGCAACTAAATTATCATCCAGGTTGGTTGCAGTGAATACACCACTCCTTTGTTACAGCAGCTTTGCTGGTGACTTGTCTGTGTCCAGGTGAAAGCCTATATGACTTGGACCCAGGCTATCTGAAGGATGGTGGTTTTGAGGAGAAAAGCCATGCGATAACACCAGCGTGCAGCCTGAATGAAGATTGAATTTGGCAGCGGTAGGACGCTTTATTTAGCGATAATCTCCAAAGTATATAAAGGAGTGACACATATTGTCCGTGCTCTTTCTTTCTATAGGTCTCAACTTCATAGTAGGGAATTTTGCTAATATAGCACACTTTCACTCTTTCCTACATTTTTTGGCTTGTTTTTTTTTTTTTTGGAAGAGGGTATATTTTGATTCCACTCTTAAGTTTATTTTGCTTCAGTTCCATTTCTGTGGTCATTGCCATCCAGCTTTGAAGTTCAAAAGATGATGGACAAGGTCAGGTTCGGATCAGTTTCTGTTTGTTACAAAACCAGTCCTTCCATTTGCACAGAAGTAGATCCTTCCTTAGTATCCTTCTGCTGGGTTGCATTTTCATCAGCTATCCACTACACCAAGGTCCCTTTCTTGGTCAGTCACTGCTAGTTCATATGCCATAAATGTAGTGATGAAGTTTGACAGCCTGTTCCCACCCACACAGAGAACGTAGAAATGAATGCCAGGTCTTAGGCTAAGAGCAAAACAGAGTTGAAAGGAACAGTTTGCATTTGTGCCCAAATGGTTTCTGGCTGAGAAATACATTGGAAATTTTGGGAGAACTACTGTGGCTTGGGAAGTTCTGTGGTTACCTAATACTCCCTGCCTGGGTGTTCTCACATCTGTGGTTCTGTCATATTTCTATGTGTGTATGTGCTTTCAAGTTGCCTGGTTTTTTTATGGTGAACCCATGAATCTCATAAGGTTTTCTTAGGCAAGGAGTACTCAAAGGTGGTTTTGCCAGGTCCATCCTCTCAAATATAGCCGAAAACACCTGGTGTTCGTTGGCAGTTTCCCATGCAGGTATTAATCAGAGCTGATCCTGCTTAGGATCAAGATCAGAAGACATCTGATGCCTTTATGGTGTTTAGGCTCTGTAATACTTCTGTGCATTTGTACATAAGCAGACCATTACAAAAGCATCAGAAGTCTTTCAAGGAAGTTGATCCTGTAGAAGGCTCCTGCAAGTTGGATGGAGAGTTTGATGAAAATGTTAACCCAGCAGAAGGACATTAAGGAAGAATCTTCATCTAGAAGAAGGCTTGACTATTTAATTATGTACAGTGGAAAAAAAATAACAATCTTCATAGTTTCAAAGCTGTGTTAAATTCAAGCAGAAAACACTACTGGAAGACATGTACTTTTATTCTGTTGGGTATTTGGTAAAGGATTAAATAAACCAACATACACGTTGAATACTTTCAGTATTTGAAATATGTTTGTTTTTATACATGAAGGAATTCTGCTTAATTACACCATCTGTATTTTGCCATTCTTGTATCTTTCTTTCTAAAGTAAGGATTACTGAGGGATTAGAGTAAAGCCTTTAGTTTACTTTTACTAAGAATGCCACTGCACCATATTTTAAACTTTCCCTCAGAGATAAAATGCCAGGTCTGTTGATTCCACCTCATTCAGCTAAAATCTCAGGATTCTTTTTCTTTTCTTTCTTTCTTTCTTTCTTTCTTTCTTTCCTTTTTGTCTACAAAGAACATTCCATAAAGCTCAGAAATTTACATTTTTATTTAATCTTTAAAAAAATGTTCCTGCAACTCCTTTAAAAAAGATAATCTTATCAATACTTAACTAGTCCATACCACAGAAACAAGAAACACTATCTCTTTTAAATATATATTCAACATTCTGTTGCTCTCTAATAATCTAATAATTCAATCTGATGTATTAGGGTCTCAAACAGCATACTGTTACAAATTGCACCATAATTTTGAAGTTATTTTTTTCTTTATAAAAGCAAGAAGCTAAACATTCTTTTTTTGTAGTGTAAAAAAAGATATAATCTTAAAAATATTTTTTCAAATATTCTACTTTAGTCTTTTCCATGAAACATGACATTTTTTGATGTATGGTCCACTAAGATTAAAGGAAATATTTTTAAACAAGTGAACAGTACTTTATAATATAACATGTTACTTTTTCTGATTTAACTCCTGTTGTTAGTTCCAACTAGAATAGACCTATACTGAACCAATAGGTAATTCATAAATTAAGATTTATGTAACTCTATGGGTCTACTCTGGTTGGGATTAAAAATTGGATTTAGGGCTCCATGTCCTTTGACAGTTAATACCTTTATGACAGTAAGTTATTATTATTATTATTAAGTTTTCCTCTTTTCAATTCATTTCTCAGTCTGAAATCACTGATATATTCTAGAAACAATAGAATATAGACATTATAAAAGATAAGAACAATACTTCTACAGAAAAATAGAAATTTAATTTTTATGATGATTCCAATTGTTGGACTGGAAAAAAAATCTAACTAGTTTCTCAGCATTTCATTCTAGATTTTCATTTCTTCCTTCTTCAGGCAGGAAAACAAATTAAGTCCAAATATTTTCTGAGTGTTTGACAACAGCTCCCTCTACTGCCTTTTCTAAGGAAACACATATAAGACTATTTTATTGTTCTGAAACTCTGGGCCTCTGGGGAATGCTTTCTTTGGAAATAGAAAACTTCCTTTGAAACTTAACTTAAATAAATTAAAATGGGATTAACTTGATTCCTTTAGGCTTATCTGGTCAGTCAACCTCTTTTATATTTTAGCCTTTGGACACTGTTCAGACAAGTTGCATTTCATATTCTAAACAAAAATAGTCGCAGAAGGTAATCTTGTTTTTGGGTAGGTGAGTGGGATATTCTTTTGGGAGCAGCATTCTATCCTGCAGCATTAGTTATCTTTACTCTCTTCCTTGAGCATGTTTTGCATTGGATTTCATTGAAATTCCTTAGAAAAAATTATCTGAGAAAGCATCTGAGGTTTCTCTTTTATTCCTCACTTCTATAAAGAACTCCCCCCTCCAAAAACAAACAAACAAACAAACAAAAACAAAAAAAATCTGGTTACTCTCTACCAGTTGTTTTTGTGTGGGACATGATCATCAATGTCAGCTGTTCACAATGCCCCAAAATGACACTGGTTCAATGATGCTGTAAAAAATGGGTCTGGTGTGTTTGTTCTTGCCATTTGCTGTGACAGCAGTAAAAACACGACAACCCATAAACATGGCGACCTTTTGTGCAAAATAAAAAGTAGCCGTGCTAGTACCATTATTGGTAAGCTTCATCCCCAAGAACTTTATTCTCTCACTACAAGAAATGCAGCAAAATGTTTTTGCTGTCCAAAAACTGGATGGAGATTTTGAGATGCAATTTATGGACAGCAGGGGCTCCCCTTTTAGATTTAAGAAAACATGCTAGTCTTGCCCCCCTTTGCCAATGCTTTGTTGTTTGTAAAGTTAAGTGGGTGGTAAGAGGAGAGGATCCTCTGTATGTCCACATGAATCAAATCTTGGGGTTCGTCTGGTTCACATGGAGACCTTCTACCTATAAAGGAAGTTTTCCTCTTCACATATATCACTTTTCATATGAACAAGGTAGTAGTAGAGGTATGGGACTAATGCATTCCATTGCTTGCATGCTTACTTTATCCTGATGTTCAGGAGTTGAATAATGCTCTGTTGAATAGGCACTTTGGTTTGTGAGGACAACATATGTTCCACCTGCACTTCAGCACTAGAGCAGCTGAAACTGATCAAAATTGAGACAAATTCTGTTACTGGAACTAATCAGAGAAAGAATATAATTTAACCAGAAGAGTTCCCTCTCCTTCCAATTGCAGTCCTGTACAGCTAGGACTTCTTTAAGCATCTTCTACCAGTAGCCTGACCTATGAGATGAAGCAAGTGGTCACAGGGGAAACGGGTTTCATGATGGTGCTGTCCTATTTGATGGAATACCTTCCCAAGGATTGCTTATCTGGAATAAACATTTGGTTATTTTTGGGGCTGAGTGTAGTGGCATTCTTGCACCTGGTGTGGGGGTAGGGCTTCTGGAAGGTGGGACTTCCAGAGTGGCTCACTCTCTCTCTCTCCTCCCATGTCGCCCCATCATTTTCCTGATGAAGAAAAGGACGGGATGGCATGTGTGGGAGAGCACAGGGAGGCATCTGTGAGGGGACACATGGGAACAGCATGTGTAGGGAGGAGCATACGGGAATGATGTGTGTGAGGAGGGCCCAACCAGGTGTCACCCCTTTTCTGGGGTGTCATAGGTGAGGGCCGCACCACCGTTTCTCCCTAGTGATACCACTGGCTAAGTGAAAACCTTTTTCTTTTACTAGACATTTCAATATTCAGTTTTCCACTCCTTTTGTTGTCATTGAACTTGATCATAGTTTTATGATACTATTTTATTTGTAAGTCATCTTGAAACATTGTGTAAAGAAGTACAACCTATACATTCACAAATAAATAAAGACAATGTCCCTAACAACATGGTCCCTTCCCTAGACTTCTTTATATGCAAACTGCCTGAGCCCAGCATAATAAAAGAGCAACAATTGTGTATTGCAGTTTACATCTATTCTAATAAAGGATCAGCAAGTGTAGAATACTATGGTGATGCACAGCTAGCCCTCTGTATCCATGGATTTTTTGTCCACCGATTGAAGTATCCATGGCTTGAAAATATTTTAAAAAAATATCAGTTTCCAAAACCAAAGCTTGTTTTTGCCATTTTATATAAGGGACACCATTTTACTATGGCATTGCATTTAATGGGACTTGAACACCCATGGATTTTGGTATCAAACCCCAGTGGATACTAAGGCCCCAGTGTATTATGTATTGTTGTAAGTTTCGACTAAATGATTTTTTCAGTAATTCACTATTTTGTGACTGTGATTATGAAGAGAGATCACTATAATGGGACAAAATGGCTGGATAAGATTCACCTGGCAGATTCCCTACTGCTGGGAGAGTGTTTCAGTGTTGGCTGTTGTTGGGAAATGGCCATAGATATGGATCTATTCAAGTCCTCCCAAAGGAATGTGCTAATCAAAGTGAGAACGAAAGGAGTGAGCCCAGTCTCTCTGACTGCTGCAGTCTGTCTGTTCTGCAGTGAAAGCTCAAAGAAGGCAGAGAGTTAATTTGATACTTACTGGCAATCATTTGCAATCATAATCTAGAGGACAGACATCAAGAGGCACAGAACTCTGAATGTTGCTTATAAAAAGTAGGGATTTGTAGTCATATTTCCAAGGTCCCCAAAGCAGTTACCATTATAATTACTGTTTGAAAAGTAACTAACCTCTTTCTTAAAAGTAGTCTGAGATTTTAATTACTTAAAATCTGAATGCGGCAAGCCACTGACCTATGGTACAAAATATAATCTCCTGCTGTCCACCTGGTTGCCATCTCCATATAAAAGCACAACACACAACATAAACTGGCACCTATGTTATTCTTCCTCTACCAACTACTGAGATCAAAGTCCCAAAATATAAAAAGTACCTATAAGTTACAGTTACTGTGGAAAAGTCCTCAGTTATTTCATATTAAATTCCAATAAAAATATTTATACCTTCATTTACCGTATATACTTGACTATAAGATGACATCATATATAAGTCGAGGACAGGTTTTGGGGCCAAAATTATGGATTTTGATATGACTCGTGGAAAAGTCAAGGGTAAAATTTAGGGACATGTAATGAAGGATGTAAAGGATAAAGCAAAGGAAAACAATGCAAAAGAATTTACAAAATTACAGCAGGTATAAGTATTTGTACTTATACTGAAAGCTGGATGGAGGAGAAAGTCGAAGGGGCTCAGTGCTTCCAGGGCAGATTAAACTCTAGCCTTTCACAAGTATATGAGTTTAAGTACAGTACTTACATTGACCCATGGATATGTTGACTCAGTTTTTGGGGTCAATATTTTAACCTAAATTTCTAGACTTACACATGAGTATATACAGTAAATCTTAATTATTGTTAAAAAATACTTCCAGGCTCTGGAAAGACAGCAGATGAAGTGAAATGGAAACAGGAGCAGGGAGTGGATGTAAATATTTCAGTCAATTATAGCAGGGCATGAAAGAATATGCCAAAGATTTCATTGAAATCATGATGGATTTTATAAGTGATGGAAAAAGAAGTAACAAACTTCTTCCAGAAGGGTGGTTCCCACCAGTCCTATCAGTCAAGAGGCACTGTGCAGCTATTTTGTCTTTCCCTCCTCAGTAGTTTTAATCTTGTATAATGAAAGATTGAACAAGCAGTAGGAACAAACATGAAGCTTCATACTACATAGTTATAGCATTATTACTCCACTCTAATTGCCATATTTCCATTTTATGGAATATTGGGATTTGCAGATTAGGGAGCAGCATTTAGAATTCTTATCTAGAATGCTGTAGTGCCTCATCAAACTACAAACCCTTAGGATTCCACAAGATACTGCCCTGGCAGTTAAAGTGGGATCATGCATTCTCTGAAGGTGCCAGCCACAGATGCTGGCAAAATGTTAGGAATAAACTCTTCTAGAACATGGCCACACAGCCCGAAAAACCCACAAAAACTATGGGATTGTGTAGTGTGAACACACCCTGGAGAACTTTGCACACTTTAAGGTAGTAGAGCTGAATGAGAAAAAAATTATAGGTGGTAACATGATGTAGTGTGAGAATCAATGGAATATGATGGTAAAGGGAAGGTTCTGAAGATATGGATGGATGCTTGTGGTGTATCTGCGAGTGAACATAAAGCCACTGTAAGAATTTTAGGGAGAAGTCACAGGGCTGAATTTGCTTCTTTCAGCAGGTAAAGACCATTTTTGCTTTCACGTGCTCAAGGGATAGACATGCAGTTCTATTTTTTAATAATAATAATAATAATAATAATAATAATAATAATAATAATAATAATAATAATAATAATAATTTTGCAGTGAGGAGTTTAGCCATTAGGACTAAAACAGCACCAGCAATGGTATTTTCACTCACAAACAAGGGTTCCAAGGTTTACTGGTAAACTATCAAGGCCTGCAGGGGACATCCCTTCCAGGGTCACATGTGGCTTGTAGGCTACACAACTGCAACACCAGTGTGCACATACCTAGGTGTGTGGTGTCAGAAGAAGGGGATGCATTTAAAGAGGGCCCACTGTGGCTTCTTGGCTGTTTCTTCTCAGACATATGCAGGAGGGTGAATTGTAATATGTATAAAATGATTTCTAGACTTAATTCCTCCTCCTACAAGTAACTTTGCTTAAAATAGGTATATATGTACTCAGAAAGCTGAAAGAGGAGAATATACCATATCACACATGCACACAAAATGAGAACAGATGCCAGTAGGAATCTACATTCCCATTTCTGTCAGATTTGTATCAGAGAACTTCTTAGGAGACTGCATTCAGTTTTTCCAAAAGTGCAAATGAATGATTATTTCTGTAATAATATAAGATGATTATTTGCCATTTATGTGTATAATATTCACGTATGGAGCTCTTGGAATCATATCAAATGCAGAAACACTTGTTTGCTAAATTCAGCTTTTTGGCATTTTGATTCCTCCTTGTCAGACAATGCATTTGATTTTTGCCAGCATATAAATACGAGCAGGTTTTCTGTATAAATTATATATTCTCTTTGGCAACCAACCCTTGGCAGTTCCAAACAATTAGAAATATTAGTCATGACTACAGAGAGTAAAAAAGAATGAGGGCTGGGGGGAGGGGGGTGTTGGGTTGTCCTCAGGGTCCAAAAATTCTCTTGGCAGACCAAGCTGTGAGCTTTTTCTATCAACTTACATTATTCTGGTTTTCAAAAATGTCTACATGAGTCAACAAGGCGTGCTTTGCTTCATAGATTGCTTATGTGGGAAGGGACTGTGATTTTTTTTAAAAAAAGAAATAATGCAGAGCTCCCATTACCATTTGTAAACCTAGCTCTGGAATTCATTAAAAAGGGCTAGAGCTACAGCTGTGCAGTGCTCTTTAAGAAAAATTCCCAGCCTCTTGTTTGGCCATTTTAAAGTTTGGATTTCAAAGCCAGATTCTATTTTTTAAAAAAATTTGGAAACGCCTCTCCAAACAAGCTGCCACATTGTTGCTTTCTTGCCACTGACACCCTAAATTGTGTGTGTCCCTTCAAGTCACCCGTCAGCTTTTGGCGACCCCATGAATTTCATAGGGCTTTCTTAGGCAAAGAATACTCAGAGGGGTGGTTTTGCCAGTACCTTCCTCTCAAATATAGCCTACTGCATCTGGTATTTGTTGATATCCATAGAACACTCCTCAGCACCACATTTAAAAAGTTGAGTTTCTTCTTATCAGCTTTCTTCACTGTCCAACTTTCACACAGAAATTGGAAATATGGAGACATAGAGGACCCTGACTTTGATGTTCAACTATCTATCTGTACTCTTGGTGTCACATTTAATCTCCTCATAGCTGCCCTTCCAAGCCCTAGTTTTCTGCTAATTTCATGACTACAGTCTCCATTCTGATTAAAGGCTGAACCAAGCTAGAGAAAGTTTGGCTGTTTACATGTCTCCATTATCTACTTTAAAGTTATCTGTGGTCATTATATTTATTTTCTTATTGTTAAATTGTAATCCTTCTTTTGCACTTTCTTCCTTGACTTTCCTCAATCAGTAGGATATCATCTGCATATCTTTAACTGGGTGTTCTTTACTCCAATTTTCATGCCTTCTTCCTCCAAGTGTAATTCAGCTTTCCATATGCAACTACCTTTCTATGGTAGTGGAACTGCATGCTCCTGTGAGGCAATTAGTTATGTTGATGCTAGCACTGGTGCTGGTAGGTTCTCTCACATCCCACAAGCTTTGCAGAAGAGCCAGACTTGATGTGCCACAAAGCTTCTGGGCAGCAGAAGAATGTGTGTGTGGGAGGTGGGTGGGTGGGGGAGATGACACTGGTGGAGGAGCTCTCAGGGCAACAGAAGGAGGCACTTCTGAATGTCTTTTATCCCAAAGACCTTATAAACAGATAGAACAAAAAGAAATTAAAGGTAGTGTTGGATAGTAGTGTGGATGACCGCTGTGTCGTGGGATATAATGCAAGATCTGATTGAATAATATCACGAATTTAAGGGAAGCTTATAAATATAAACTTATTCCAAGTGTAATCTCCAACTGCAGAGGCAGAAGAGGAAGAAATCAAAAGATTCTGTCCTATGGTCTGACTCCAGGTGGAAATTTGGACACCAAAATAGGACATGTTGATAATCTTAGGCATCTGGAACACAAAAGT
This sequence comes from Sceloporus undulatus, assembly GCF_019175285.1. Taxonomy (NCBI): domain Eukaryota; kingdom Metazoa; phylum Chordata; class Lepidosauria; order Squamata; family Phrynosomatidae; genus Sceloporus; species Sceloporus undulatus. The sequence continues at coordinate 263,172,773 of NC_056523.1, forward strand.
AGGAAACAGAGCAGAACCAAACATTGTTGTAGAATATGACTAAGAAACAAAACAAGGGAGTGACTTCCCTTTTCCACCTTTAAGCATAACTCTCCAAATAGTTTCACTAGGTTCCCTGAGCCCAAACACCATTTTCAGGATGATCCATCAAAGGCTCTTGAAAAAAAAAATATTTTGGCACTCTTCTCTATCTTCTGGAAGTCCTTTCCCTATAAACTGTACCCTTCACCATTCTGTGGCATTTCCCATGCTTATGTGTGTGCATATTTGTGTAGAGGTTTTGTGCTATTTTGTGAAGAAGTTTTTTCCCCATTGTCAGAAATATCTAAGTGTAGCTTCTTTCTATTGGCCTGTTACAGACTGCCAAAATAAAGCTGCTTTGGGTCTCTTTGGAGGTATGCTATTTAAATGATGCATGGATCCTAAAAGTCCAGAGGTCGCACCAAAGCCACACTCCATTCGTAAGCACCGGAGTGCAGCTTTTGGTGCAGCTTCCGGATTCTTGGGATGCATGCTTCATTTAAATAGCATACCTCTAAAGAGACCCGAAGCAGCTTTATTTTGGCAGTCTGTAACAGGCCATTGAAATAGGAAGCACCACAGGCAGGCTCCTCTTCAGTGAATTCTTCTGTCTTTCTAGTAGCTTGATAACAGAAAGAGAGTCCACATTGGTGCTCTTGAAGAGGAAAACAAAGAATGGGAATCAACATGCAAGACATCCAAACTTCTGTTTATGTATGTTGTTATGTGTGTGTGTTAGTAACTTGGATATCCAGTCATTTCCTCTGACCCAGTATTTTACAAAACAACAGAATCTTACATCCCTGCAGAGGCTGTTGGACTGCAACTCCCAGAATTCATCACTATGAATTCTATGATGCATAGGACAGGTGAGAGTTTTAATCCAACAGTGTTGAAGTGAGTTGCAGTCTGACAATATCTAACACTGCAGGGATTGATATCTGTGCAACACCTTATCTAGTGAAATTTGTGTCTACAGTCTGCCCTTACCACATGCGGGGATCCCTTCTGGACACACACACACACACGAGAAATTTCACATATGCTGGAGTCCCATTGAGTTATTCTTTCTTATTCTTTCTTTTCCAGAAACCTTAGGATCCTAGAATCACTTTGCCATGCCCCTGGCAGTACTGCTAGGTTACATAGTCCTTGGTTTACAGATTACATGGACTTGTAAAAACCAGCTTCCTTGTATTCTTGCTGGACTGAAGCAAGAAATTCCATAGGGTGAATCCAGAATGAACAATTACAGCATTTTGATATGAGTTTAACTACCAGGGCTACATACTATGGGATCCTGGGATTTATAGTTTGTGCACCTTTCACACCCCACCTCTTCTGAGCTGGAGTTGTATAAACTTTATACAATACAGCTGACCCTCTTTATTCAAGCATCAATGGTTTGAAAATATTCTAAAAATATATAAATTCGAAAAAGCAGACCTTGATTTTGCCATTTTGGTTAAGGGATTCGATTTGACCACACCATGGTATTTAATGGGACTTGAGCATCCATGGATTTTGGTATCCATGGAACCAAACCCCAGTGCATGGCAAGGGTCCACTTTACTGAACTATACTAGGGATCTTCCAAGTTGCAATATGCTCCCCTCTTTCTTTGTGGATGGGCCATTATGGTTTTAAATCTTGGTGGTCCACAGCAATAAAAGATATTTAAAGGGGGGTCATGGTGAAGAAAAGGTTAAGACTCACTGTTCAGGAATATAGACTTTGGCTATGTTTCCTATAACATTTTCTTGCTTGTTGTATCACTCCCATTTATTCTTCTACATCTAGTGAATTTGGTGAGCCTAGATGTCTGGAAAGTTGGTGTTATGAACTAGTTTCTAGAACATACATGTTTTGCCTGGAATGGGCAATAGAAAGTGATCACTGAGCAATTTCTTGCAGCATCACTTCCATCTAAACCTATTCATCTTCTGAATTTGGTTAGATCCATTTCACTCAGTTTTTAGACTAAGGTTTGGGACTGAAACTGCTATGACTATATGGAAGATGATCTGCATTAATGGGATAACAACGGGGGCTCAGTATGATGCTGCTAAACTCAGCCTCTCCTTGGTATTTTTTGTTTGTTTGTTTGTCTGTTTGTATTAAAATGGTTTTGCTTCAAAAATGTGTAACTGTTCATTGGACTTAATTGCCTGTTCAATACTAAACTACTCCAGAATGCTTTTCTTTACAAGAGGGATAGCTCAAGATAATGTCTTCTTTCTGGGGAAAGTAATTTTCCACATTACTGTGACCACTGCAGCTATACTTAGGTAGAAAAGGCAAACCTAGCAGGGAGGCAGATGACATCTTTATCTCTGCAACTCAAAATGTCCTGCTGCTTTGATACTATGGAGGTTATCACATCAGGGATGGGGCATCATTGGCCTGTCCCTGTCCCATCCTTCCGGCCCGATTGTGGGAAGGACTTTCACACATAACCCATACTTGACCGAGCAGGGAAGCATGAGTGAAAGTGATCGCATGAATCACTTTCACTTGCAAGTGCACTGAACCTGCCATTCAGCTGCCTGGGAAGTGTGAGTGAAAGTGATTGTGCAAATCACTTTCACATGAAAGCAGGCTGAAAAGTGCTTTCAGCCATCAGCTGAAAGCACTTTTTCCTGTCATTTGTAGTGTTTTCTAATAATGGAAGAACCCATTATTATCATGATGGCTGAAAGCACTTTCATGTGAAAGTGATTTGCATGATCACTTTCACTTGCATCATGGATGGGATAAGGATGGGGGAACAATCCTGTCCCTATCCCATCCCTGTGTGATATTCCTCTATGAGTCGTAGTCCAACTTTGCCACTGTCAATGTTTCATCATATGCTTCACTCAATATTACTCTTCCTTCAGGATATAAGATTATCCTTATTTATTCCTAGACTAAGTGAAGTATATGTGACATTGTCCAGATCTTGACCTAATACCCCAAAAAGGATTTGTGCAACCGCCAGTTTTTCTACTCCCCATTTTTTAATGTCACAAATCTTACTAGCAGTACCTCAGAGAGCCATATTCTATGTTCCCATTATTTTTTGCTGCCTCAGGAATCTTAGGAGTACTGCCAAAGAGAATGTTACCCTCTTTTTTAGCTGAATTTTCCCAACACTGCTGGGTCTTACCCAACACCTCAAAAGGAGCCCATGAGACCTCCTGTTCTCCCACTGCCTTTTATCTCAGGAATCATGCCAGCAGAAATCTAGAAAGCCCTCTCCCATTTTTCTGCTTTTTTAAACCTCAGGAATCTTAGCAGCATTATCCTTTCTTGTTTTCCTATCTATTTTCCTACCTCAGGAGTTTTATCAGCAGCACCTCAAAGAGACCTCTCCTGTTTTACTCATATAGGAAGCCCATGTTTTGCATTCCAACTTAAAAACTGGGTGCTGGAACCTGGGTGTCAACCAAAACCTCTATGTCAAATTCTGCAACATTTAGTAGGATAGCCCAGTGAAACTGGCCCCTGGAACTTGCATGACAACCAAAAACATCCCAGCACTATTGGAGGCATCTATCATGATTTCTTGATGAATTTATGTCAGCCCCTCCATTTCCATCTACAATGATCCCACTGTTTGGAATTATGACTCTTCTTGTGAAACTGGGCACTGAAAATGAAAATATTTTGGCATCTAGTACAATGTTCTAATGCCTTATGGCTGTTACAAAGAATCAGACAGAGAATCATACATACATTATCTTATATTATTGCAGATATATTTTAACCACATTTTCAAGTCTGAGTAAGGAAAATTATTCAGTGACATATACATATTTGTTAATTATGATTCCTTCTTTATGCATTACTTTTAAGTATGAAAAAAATGCTTTGCAGTCTTCATCTTTCTCATTCTTAGTTAATTTTGTGTGACAACATACTTGTTCTCCTGTTTGAGAGATGCAGAATTGAGAATGAGTGACCTGATAAAAGGCCAATTTACAATTTACTGTCTCTTACTGTACATACTACTGGGGTGGTAACAGTATTGGATTTTAGCAATTGACAGATCTATGTGTTCAGAGTACTCTCCTAATTTACTATTCTATTTTAAATTCTAAATTAAATAATCCATGACCATTGTAATCATGACTCCACTTTTTAATTATTATTTTGAATTATTGAGACCATCCACGTAGGCGAACAATAGGGTGCTTACTTGTATGTAGAAGTAACTAATCCATATAAATGATTTTTGTGAACGCCTGTTACTTCCAAATCAATTTTCACTTTAACATTTACAATTTATTGAACTATGAAGGTTGCCAAATTTTGACTGTCACAAGCAACATAAAATGCTTTGGTACAAAGCCTGTGTGTGTGTGTGTGTGTGTGTGTGTGTGTGTGTGTGTGTGTTTTATGGAAGATTCATTTTTACCTTCTGTAATCTAATGGCCATATTCCAGTCAGTGCTATTATTCTTGAATTTCCTTTGCAGTGAAAACAGGATGTGACAGTCTCCTAGTATTATTAAGTGAAAGCTTTAGTTGCTCATTGTGGTGCTATTGCGTAGACTGATTGCAGTACTGCAGCCAATTAGCTGATTCTAGGCAAAGGCTGGAGACTAAGAAACGGGTCCCCAAGGTAGCCAGGTGTTAAATAGCATGTATTAGAGCCAACACCTTGATTGCATCTAAGGAGAGATGGGAAAACAATGCAATTTGTGGAACACAGTTTCAAGTATTTTCTTTCTCCAGTTTCGAACTCAACCAAGCAGATTGCCTCAGCCAGGTTCAGCTGCAGTGCTTGAAAGACCCTCCAATTGAAGCTCACTATAGCTGGAAAGATCTGCTGTTAGTGAAAATATAAACAAATGTGGAATCACTTATCATATCATATGGGGGAGTTTAGAAACAAAAATAAACTAAGATCAAGACTTTCAGACACAGGTTGCCGTCCCTAAACCACACCCGGCATCTATATCAGTAAGATTTAGTCTCTTGACTGAAGCGTACTTGGTTTGGTGTGGCAACTCCCTGCTATTACATGGAAAGAATCCATGACTGTACATCAAATAGAAAAGGGGAAGTGAAGTAGATATTTTGAGAGAAGGAGTCTAGATTTCCTCTGCTTTTTCAGATAGAGATGCCTGTCTCCTTCACAAACGAACATATGGATAACTGGTAGAGTTTTGAAAGTGGAAATCAGTTGTGCAAAGGGAAATACTGTCTTCCCTCTTACTTCTCATCTAACAAAGGAGAATATCACACAGGAGGCTTACTGTGAGTAAACTGCCATGAAATTGTCTGAAATAGTGAAAAAAGTGTGATTGGGATTCACACACACCGTGCTTTTCCCATCAGTAAATCATTAAATCCGGAATAAAACTCAATTTTTCTCTCTGGAAAAAGGATGTGTACAACTGTGAGAAGATCTCTGATTTAAAGCATGGAAAACAGGTTGAGAGCATTTGTGTTAAAATTAAAAGGAAGGAAAACAAAAGTGACTTCACTGTGAAGTTCTACTGAAAGTAGATGATGACTGGAGATTTGGAAGATGTCTAGAACAGATGAGAAAATATTTAAAAAAGGAGCAGTCTGGCAAAATAATAGGAGGATTCAGTTGTCATGATATTGTTGGAAACTAAACTCTGACAAAAATGCCTTGCTTACAACTTTTTGTCCAGAAAGTGTAGTAGGCAAGAAGGGAACTATTTTGGACATGATCCTAACCAACAGGGAAGAACTGGCAATGGAGTGAAAATAGTGGGATTCTTGGATGGGCACAACATATTCCTTTGGGATTTGTTCTACAGAGGAGATGAAAAACCAGGTTTACTCAAACACCCACTCTGGACTTTAAAGACAACTGATTTAAGTGCACTCAAAGGAAATACTAGATGGATTTCCATCGGATTTGAAATCTCAGAGGCAAGAGAGTTCCTTAAAGGTGAAATATGGAAGGCACAATTACAAACAGTTCCAGTGAGAAAGAAAAGTGGAGGTATCTAAAGAAACCAAGCTCAGGCTTGCTGGAAAGATCAACAATATTAACATGGAGTGGTGGCTATGTTTAGAGCAAGAATAAGAACAAAGAAATGGTAATGCCGCACTGTGGACAAGGTGGTGGGAGTACTAATAGGAGACAGAAGGGAGCTGAAATAGCTCAGCGTCTTCTTTGCTTCAGTCTTCTCCACAAAGGCAAATAGTGATCAACCTACTGCAAAATGGGGTGTGGGATGATGCAGTAAGGGGACTGCAATCCAGAATCCAGAACAGGCAAAAATAGTAGTACTGTATGGGAATATCTAGCAACTCTAAATAATTCAAGCAGTCCAATTTCTTGAACCCTGTTAGATTTTTCTAAATAGATTTAGCAAAATATGGTGTCAGATACACCAAAATAATGTCCAGAGTTACAAGTAATTATGCTAGCAATTATCATTGACGCTGAAACCAGTGATGACCTTAAAACTATACTATGTTATAAGTAAAAACATTAATTTTAATATATTATTGCTGATTTATTCATGTATTAATATATATCCTGTTTCATTGTAAATTGAGGATAGTCTCCTGTAATGCTTGCTAACACAGAAAGCAATTGGTATGCCCTTGCGCTTTACAGCATTGTTGCAGACCTGTCTATCCATATACAGAAGACATTTGCCACATCATATTCTAACATTGCCAGAAAAAAGAAGAAGAAAGGAAACAAGTAAGTGGGTATATAAGATAAGAGCCAGCTTGCTCCTCAACGACTGGAGTCACTACAGTCACACACCCCATTTATCATAATCACTGGCATTTTGCTGGTTAGTAAACATGAGTTAAATGGCACATTACATTTCCCATATGCATATTATGACGCTCAATCAAACTTCATTCAAAATGTAAAGCTTCTGCTATTCATTTTACAAGGCACTTTCTGTCTTGATCAGTCCTTGATAAATTATAAAAGTAACAGCTTTTATTCAGGTTAATTGCCCAGTTCTATGAGACTTCCCCCCTGCCCCCATGACAGTAGTTTGATCAGTTTGGGCAAAGCAATATTGGTTCTTGTGCTGATGGAATGCCCCATGTATCAAGAGTGGGTTCTTGTTATCTGCTGCAGTGTTTTTCCAGGACCCCCATGAACACCAAAATCCATGGGTGCTCAAGTCCTGTTATATACAATGGCATAATATAATGGTGTCCCTTATTTAAATGGCAAAATCAAGGTTTGCTTTTTGGACTTTCTTTCTTTCTTTCTTTCTTTCTCTCTCTCTTTCTGGGAATATTTTCAAGCCATGGATGATTAAATCTATAGATGCAGAATCTGTGGATATGGAGAGCTAGCTATAGTACCTGCACACAGGATTCATCCTTTGCTTTTGGGGAAAGAGGTCAGTTGGGGACTAGGCTGCTGAAATTCCTGCACCTTTGAAATGTTAACTTTTTAGACTGCAACTCCCCAAATTCCAGAATGACCATGATGGATAAGGGATTCCAGGAGTTCAAAAAACAATATTTCTAAGCTCTGCTTAGTAGATACAAATGAGCGTTAGGTACTATTTCTGGGGATTAAATGTACACCCTGAATATTCTTATTGAGGGAGAAAAAGGAATTCAAAGGAATACTAAAAAGCTAGGTGGACCAGATTCACTTGTGTTATTATTCTGATGTTGTGTTAGTGGGGGGGGGGGGGGGAATCATGCAAAGTGAACCAATATCTATTCTGCTGCAATTAAAGTACAATTGCCTTGGGAACTCATTCAATCCATATAGAAATCTTGAAACATGTTTCTCTTCTTATCCCTTTCAATGGCTTAATAAACCAGATATAAACCTCACAGAGACAAGTTCTGGGTATGTCTTTTATGACAATTCACAAGAGATTTGCTCAGGGGAGACTGTCTGGCATTTTCTTGAATTTTTGATACTTGCAAGACAAACCCAGGTTTTAATTGCAAACAATTTCTCCACTGGCACTGAACCATCTGCTTCAGTGACTCTTACTTTCCCCAACCCTCCCAAAAGTGAGGAAGCATTGTGTGTTTATTAGCCTCTTATTAAAGCTTTACTAAAGATCATCTTGCTTACTTGTTTGAAAAAAAATATAAGGGCCTCATTTACCTTTTACAGAAACAAAAACTGAAATTATTGATTACCTGTTTCCTCCAGGGCAACATTGTTAAACTGCTTTGCTTCCAAGCCAGAGAAACTGCACAAAGCAGAAAATCCCCCTGAAAATGTAAAAAGGTCAATGGTGCATTTGATGACATGTGTGCTTATGAAGCCACATAATTCATCATTTGTTACGACAGAGCTCACTCCTGAGGGGCTTTACATTTGCCAATAAATATACCATATGCTTGATTCTGTATGGAAATTTTTTTAATGTTACCTTCCCTAATCATTAAAGGAATCTCATGAGAGCTATGAGTAAACTGGACCAAACCCACTAGGATTCTCTGGACCTGTAATGCATGAGGCTTAGGAGGTGAAGTCATGTCTTTTCAGACTCCAGTTCTTCAATAAACTGTGTACAATCAACAGGGCCAGCCCTACCATTAGACAAACAAAGGTCATGATCCTATTTGATATGCCATCAGCATAGGAATGCTGGATCTGAGCAGTGGTACAAGGAAGCTTTCCTAATGCACCCCTGCAGCCCATCTGTTGCCATCAGAGGGGAACTGCACAAGGATATCTCCTTGCACATTGTCATCTAAGTCACTGATAAAAATGCTGACAATTGTCAGTCCCAGGAAAGAACCCTATGGCACTTTGCTTGAGACTTCCCAGTGTGAAGCATAGCAATGCTGATGTTGATGTCAAAATAATAAAGTTTATCAAAATCAAACCAGAACCTGCACTCCAACAAACAAATCATGATTGTTGTTGTTATTATTGTTGTTGTTGTGTGCCTTCACATCATTTCTGACTTATGTGAACCGTAAGGGCTTTTTTTTTTGCTGGTTTCTTCAGAGAGGGCTTGCCATTGCCATCCTCTGATGCTGAGAGAGTGTGACTTGCCGAAGGTCACCCGGTGGGTTTCATAGCTCAGCTCAGGATTTGAACCCTGGTCTCAAGAGTCATAGTTCAACACTCAGATCACTATGCCACAGTGGATTGCTAACACACATTAGCCAAGTTTTAATTTAGTGCCAAAAATAAGGTCCACAAAAAATGAGGGTTACAGTGACCTTCAAAGCAGCTAACAAGTTTATCCAAGCAAATGATAAAAGGTTACACTTGTATATTCCTTGGTTCACTAAGTATATTACCACACTGCACTCTTATAGCGCTACTATTCCACTTTAACTGCTCCGACTGCCTCCTGTTGCATTCTGGGATTTGCACTTTAAGGAGGGGCATTTAGAATTCTCAGCCAGACAGCTCTTAGTCTTCACCGAACTACAAACTCCAGAATGCAACAGGAGGCAGCCAAAGCAGTAAAAGTGGAATACCAGCACTATGAGTGTAGTACGGTAATGTGGTAAGAAAGAAGCTCCTTGTTGGCATCATTTTGTTCTGGTGTATCACTTTAGGCAGCTTTTGCAATAATTGATACATAGCACAGGATTTGCCCTCCTACAAGTTTCCATTTAGCAGCAGCCTGTAGGCAATGCCCCCAAAGATACTATTTTGGGACAGTGTAGTGCTCCAACCACTCCAATGCCCATTTTTCCCCTATAGAAATAAGTATAGCTTCTTTGGAGATTATCAGACTGGGAACGGGAGCAAAACCCGTTCTGAACCTTATCTGTGACAGAGTCTGCGCGAAAGACATTTATACATTTGTGCTGATCTTTTCATTAACCTGCAAGTGAAGTGGAATTGCATTCATGTGTTCTTCCGTTAATACAAAATGAAGGGCAAGGACAGAACAATTCCACTTTACTGATGGGATAATTATAGGATCAGTGCAACATCATGTGAAAGTCTTTCGTGCAAACATGGTAAATTGCAGTTTAATCATGGGACACTGACAGGATAATCACGATGTCATATGAAATTTTTCTCATGATCACACTATAAGAATGGGAAAAGGACAGGACAAGAACTTTCCATCCTCCACCTGATAATTTCCTTTGTCCTTGTTTCTTCTTGGAGCCTGTATTTTGTCTGTGTGCATACTGTGGTCACAAATCCTGCTTTGCTAAGGGGTTCATTATGTATTTGGCTTATATGAGAGCAAGGATATTTAGATTCCTTGTTTTTGTCTGCTGTATAAATTATTGAATGGTTCTTTTGTTATGTTAATTGCTGTGTTTGCACAGTTTCTTACTCTTCTGTATCGTAAAAAACAAAAAAACACCCCAAAAAACTAAACTCTCCATGCAATTTGGCTTGTTTGTGTATGTACTGTTAAGAGTCTAGTTCTAAATCCATCACCTGGCTGCTTGGTTATTTCTATTCTGAATCTTTTGGCTTGGGATTTTTGGTACAGGGTTCTGGCCTTTGTTGTCAAGATGCCTCAAGGATATGCTATAAAGCCTGCTTTCCCCCTGCTCATTCCGAGTTGGCAATGTTGTTGTTGATCCTTGTTAATATATGCAAGGTAGATAAGTGCCTTGAACCCTTGACATCCATTAAACAAGATAAGGACCTAATTCCCACTACCGTTTAAACCGGATTGCGATTTGGGTTAAACAGGCAAGGTTCCCACTTAATTTGAATTCAGAAAGCGATTCAGAGAGGGGCCAGGATTTTGGGTCATTTTTGCCCATTTAACACCCATCAAAAAGACATTGATTTTTTCTGCTCCTTTTCCTCAAAACCGAATTATTGTAAGTGGGAACCATAACCAAATCGGAATGGATTTCATAATTCAATTTAAAATGACTTGCTTCCCATGTAAATGGGAACCACATCCAGATTAAAATCGGTGTATTCAATGGGTACCCTCTCCCAAAGGAACCAATTTAAATAGAACTGATTCTTTTGTCAATGGGAACCATCTGCCTCAGGAACTGGTTTAATTAGAACCAGTTCTTTTGTCAATGGGAACTACAAGCGGATTATTTTGAATTGCTTCCATCCCAGAAAATCTGATAGGAGCAAATGCAGTGAGAACCATGCTACGAATATGATTTGATTTGTCAGTTCGGATTGGAAACTGAACCTCGCGTAAGTGGGAATTAGGCCAAGATCATCTCTCCCTTTATTATCAGTTGTAACTTACAACAGTTGTTCTTACTGCTGTTAGGCATAATACACAGTAATGTTTGACAAAATCTTAATGTATATACTTTTAACTTAAAAAACAAAGCTCAAACAAAACCACTGGTGTAAGTTAAACAAGGTTCTGGAGAGAAACTTGCACATCCTGTATCCTTTTCCATTTGGGAAGGTAGCTTAAAGAAGTTGTCATACAATATGCTCGTTCTTTCCTGGTGGAGCCACCTGAGCATTTCTGTGATGATATATATAATTCCAGAGGCAGCAAAAGGCACAATGGTGAAGAAAAGGAGATGAGACAAAGGGGAACTAGCAGAGGAAAAGGGAAGTGCATTCCTCGCATCCTCCCCTGCAGCTGCTACTGTTTTATTAGCCAACAAAGCATCTGTTTTGGTTTTGTTAAACACTTCGACAATTAATTTGAAAAGCCATGGCACCTACCTACCAAATTTCTCAAAAGTAATAAAAAGTGTTTAATCCATGTTTTCAGGTTAAAACTGATTCTGTAACACAAAGCCTTTCTATATGGCCTTGGGTTTTTGTTGAAGGTGGGGGAAGAGAAAGCCTTGATATATCATGTTGTTGGCAGGGAAATAAGTATTACTGTAGAGGGAAAGAATTTATAGAGAGTCATGTAAAACAAATGGTTCATAAACCTTTGCTGCACAGAGCAGTGAGTGATGAGCATTTTTACTGGTCTGCAACCAAGCTATGATTCCATAAAACAGGGGTAGAGCCTAATCTGTGTCACCGAGCTATGACCTGTTAATGGTGAAGTGCCATTTCCCACATCCCTCGGAAAGACAGCAAGCCAAAGGTGCTCCAGTCCAGACACAATTTCCTCTTCTTACTGAGTTACTTGAAACAATCCCTTTTACTACTTAATACTGCAGACACAATAAACACTGAGCAATCTCTTGATCTAGTTCATGCGCGCGCGCACACACACACACACACAATCCTGAGTACAACTGTAGGCCTTTCACCATGAAACATATGCTTGATCGCTTTAAGTTTACCTTGGAATGACACCTCCAAGCTGTGTCTGTTCATATCCAGCACACTTGGGCATACAATGGCCTCTAAACTCATTCCAAAACAGATAGAAAATGTATTGCTAGAAAGCAAAACCAAGTCTTATGAGAAAACTGACTCCACTTACTCTAATTTTTTTTAAAAAATATGTATCTTTCTATTTAGCAACTGGATTTTTTTTTTAAATAGTCAGATTAAAAATAAAAACTAGTCAGATTATTGTAGAACAGCAACAGAAGTCATGCACTATGAATATATGCAAAACTGGTAGCAAAAGAAAAGCATATAGAAATGTTTTTGCACGTTCTGATAGGCTGGGTTATTTACTAATTCCTTAATTTGGTAATAGCCTTGGAAAGATACTTTGGAGGACTACAGTTCCTAAATTCTTCCAGACAACATGGGCATTTTATACCCTCAAAGTAATGTATGCATGTACTAGGTCTGATGGAATTGGGACAAACAACAACCTTCCCTATTATGTCCTGAATGTCTTACTATTTCTGGATTTTTATATAGCTATTACTAGGGTTAGTAAACCTAGTAACAGCTTGTCCCCTTGAAGTTGCCTTGGTAACCCACCTACTGCTGCTGCCAGCTCCTTGCTGGGCCACGACCTGCCACTCTGCCTGGCTCTTGGCACTCAGTGAAGAGAATGGAAAGAACATCATGAAACACCTAAAAACAAACTTGACCTTTCCAGCTGTAAAGAGTAACACATGATATAAGCACAGTGTGTTCACAGTCCTATTACCTTGATGGGGTAAGTGTTTGTCCTACTTGATATAGGAAAACCCTCAATTTGAGGGCCATCAGAGGACAGTTCATTGAAACATCCTATGCTTTGAAGAATCCATTCAAAATGAGAACTAAGTCTTAAAGGGCAGCATATAACAGAACATATAATTACATTCAGTTTAAATCTCTATCCTTTTTTGCTCTTCTCTTTGATGACACATCAAACAGCCATCCTAGGTCAGTTGTTTGTGTTCCAGCTAGAGGGGGAAAACACACACAAAGAAGTGGGGTGAGCTCACCTCACTATCACACCTTCAAAGGTTTTCTAAAATCTTCTAAACCATAAAGCTAGGACTTAATACTGTGCTTTTTCAAAAATAATTTTATTTATGGCCTGACTTCCCCCCTTGGCATTGTGTCCAGGGTGTCTTTCAGCCAGTCACAGCAGACAAGAAGGTTGCAAAATATGACAGTTTATGAATGTTAATGTGGTGTTTTTTTAAAATTCTTTATATGTTTTGTATATTTGTTGAATAAAGATATTACATATAAAAAAGCAAGGTTGCACTATCATGTGCATACTAATTATAGTCATTTCAAAGCTAAATGAAGCATCTACAGAGTAGAAGTTGAGTTGAAGGAAAGTGTCTCCTTTAACTCTAGCTCCACAGGAGGCATCCTTTAGCATTTCCATAAACACTGCTGACTTGGTTCCTGCTGGTTCAGTTAACATGCAGCACTGACCTATCTCATATCCCTTGGGGTTCTAATATTCCATGCACCATTAGTCCCTTCTCTTTGCTTCCCACATTGGGGTAAAACCACTGTTAGTCCTACCTAGAGTTTGTTGTTGAGTGCCTTCAAGTTTTTTATGGGTTTTCTGGGATATGTGTCCATGTTCTAGAAGAGTGTGTTACTGACACTTCACTATCATCAGTGGCTGGCATTTTCAAAGAATTCATTCTCTGAAGATGCCAGCCACGGATTCTGGTGAAACACCAGGAACAAACTCTTCTAGAGCATGGCCACATAGCCCGAAAAACACACAAAAAACTATGGATGCCGGCCATGAAAGCCTTTGACTTCACATTACCTTCAAGTTGTTTTCTACTTGCTTGCAACTCTTTTAAGGTGAATCTATCATGGGTTTTTCTGTCAAGATTTGTTCATGAGGGTTTTCCTTTGCCTTCCCCTGTGTCTGAGAGTGTGTGACATCTCCAATGTTAACAGTGGATTTCCATGGCTGAGCAGCAAACTGCAAATAATCTTAGAAATTTTCTCAGTTTTCAATGACTCTCACAGTGAGAAGAAAAATGGGAAGTATTTTATTCTTGCCTGTGAGAATGAAATTTCTGGAGATGTACATACCTTGTTCATATATGATCAGTCATGGTGCATTTAGGTGCAGCCAAAAGGTGTCCTTGCTTCACTACAACCTGTATAGCATGGGTGGAAAGGGTAGTGGAACAACCCACATGAAGCCCTACAGGGAGGATCTAGTGGAGCCCCTGGAACTCCCCAAGCCCATTTTTTTGTGGGAGACACATCCCTGCAACAATCAAAACAAGTCTGGGACCTGTATGAATGCTGCAAGGGGATACTGAAACAGCAATAAACTCCCATAAAGCCTAGAAAGGTAGGAAAGGATAGAACCTGGTTGCTCAAAATGGCAGCTGCAATGCATGCTGTTACCTTGTGGGGAGTGAAAAATTAGTTGGTTGTGGGGTTCAGTCACTCCTGTTGTATATCATTCCAGACTCCAATGGACATGCTGATCTCTGTGTATGTGTACTTGAGGTGGGATGGGTTTAGCTTCCTTAACTAAGATGAGCAAGTCTGTCATTGCAGACAGACTTTTGCCTAGGAAACCTGGTGGCTGATGAGGGGTTTAATTCAAGTCATGACTATACAGGTCAGATAAAACAATCTCATCTAGTTTTCACAGCAAGGTGTCGAAATGACATACAGGATGACTAGGGCTGAATCTGGGCCTTTTCATTACCTCAGGACTATAATCTGGGGCCGGAGGGAGTGGGAATTTATCCTTGTTTTGACTGGAAAATCTAGATATTCATGTGCTTCTATGGACCATACTCCATAGTGATACTGCTGTGTGTGGTGCTGGGGGAAGGAGTTCAGAAATACATATATTCTCATGCATGTGAGGAGGGGGAGAAACCTGACACAGCCATGGCTATGTGGCTCTGCATACTGCAGTTTCTCAGACCAGGATATGTGCAAATGAAGAACTGTGTGGACAGTTCTCCCAAACTTGCCCTGGTGTGTATAGACAAATCCATGGTTGCTGCAAATTGGGGTAACCTGATGGTAAACTGGATTTTCCTGTCTGTGTAGATGTGCCCTAATTGTCCTTAATATTCTGGAATGTGACACCTATTGCATTGTGTGATTTTACAGATAGAGTAGGAGGGAACCATGAGATGGATGGATTGACAGGGGCTGCATCTTGGACCAGAGTTGTTGTCTTTGGCTCATCAAAAAGGAAAAATATGTCCATGGAAGTCCCGAATTTTGCAATTCTTTTTGTTTTGATTTTACCTGCATATTCCCAGGTTTGCATCCAAACTTTTTCTTGAAATATCCTGGGTTTCCCTTCCTTGTCTTGTTCCTCCTCCCATTCCCACTGATCATATGACACACCTGGAATCATGCAACATTCAGAAATTGATTTTCACCAATTTCCACTGGGCCCTCTTTATTATTATTCCAGAATTATAGTCTAGGTATATTAGTTAGTGGGTTAGTGGTTTGAAGGTAGGAATAGAAATCTGGAGATCGGGGTTCGATTCTCCGCTCAGCCATGGAAACCCACAGTCTCAGAAAATCCCATCATAAGTTCACCTTAGGGTCACCATACATCAGATATTGACTTGAAGACTCACAACAACAACAAGTTAAATATTAGGATTTTTGGTGGGTGGATCCTTGTTTGATCTCATTTGAATCTGTATCTTGGAAACAGTAGCTGCATTTTACTGGTGCTGGTTATCTTATACAGTTCTGGAATAATTCATACAGGCATTTTATTTGAGAAAATACTGGGTTAATGTAAACCAACCTGGGCAGTAGGCATGAAAAGTCCTTGATAATGCCAGGAATTCTTGGGACAAACTAAATAAAATGTCATGTGGATCTCCAAAATAAAATTGGTTTGAAGTTCCTGAAATGAAACCTGGAACTTTCATAGACATTTTTCTCATTTGGAGAGTCTCTTTGAGAGCTCAATTCTTTGTGCTGCCTGCTTTACAATTTTTCTTCCCAAGTGCTGAAATCAGTTTATTTGCTTATTGCAAAAATCACCTTGAGCTTCAGTCTTCTCTTGTCCAAAAAGACCATGCAGACACATTATCCCTAGATTTTCCCCCAGACTTCTCAGGAAATTGAACAACGTTGTAACACTAGTATGAAAAGCAGGGTTGCATTTTCTTGAAGCAAAATAGTAAACTTGTGTGATTGATCCACAGGGTTTAACAATGTTTTCCCATTGGCAGCATATTTTAGTTGGGAAAAAAATGTGAATTTCTTACAGCTGATATGCTAGTGAATTAAAACACGTTTGGATCTCACACTATATAACAACTGCACACTTGTTGCCCAATAAAACTATAATTGGAGAGAGCCAGGGGACAAGCCTGAAGTTTCTTTACACCTGAGGGTTTGATCACTAACACCCGTCTTTCTGCTTTGCTCATGTCAGATGTAGCCTGCTTATAGTTTAGAAAATGCTTCATAACAGATACCACATATGGTAAGCATACTCAGTTTTGGGTATAAATATTCTGCCAGAATAGAGGTTTTTCTCAACCTCCCATTATTGAAAAAAATCTGGAACTGGAGAAAGAGCGAAGGTTGATGCTTTGCAGACTCACATCTCTGTTATGGTATATATGTGTTATCATTTCCATGGTGGCTAAGGTCAATTATATATTATTTCTAAGTGAAGTCAGCTCTCATTTCTTGTGACATATAGTGGGAGAATATTCACAAACAATCTAGTAGTTGTTTGAAGGCTTTCTCTTCCCTGCTGTTGTTGGATGCCATGTTGTGAAACAATGGAGAAGGAGATGCACCAATAATAATTGATCACTGGCAAACCAGAACTTTGACTTGTAAATAAACTCAGAAGAGAGAAAGTCCTCCCTGAAGGCTCTTAGGACTTTGGAAGATACATGTGGGGAGATTGTTGTTTTTGTTTTGGATAATCTGGACCTATGCTACACAGGGCTTTACAAGTCATAACAATCACTTTGAATGGTATCTGAAAATGAACTATATCAGATGGCAGAACATGTCTGTTCTATGTATATATAGTCCTCTGTGCATAAGAACCATTTAATCCAGTAAATAGGGTGGCTGTCTCTGCTTTAGCTGTTTATTCCTACATGACAAGGAATTCGACTAGATGCCCCCTTGTTCTGGAGGTGAGCTTTCCCATGTGACCAATGAGAGTAGAGGGACCCCTTGATCACATAGCTGTGGCCTTCGGAGGCCATATGATTGGGGAATCCCTTTACCCTCTCTTCTCATCAGTTACATGGGCAAGCCCACCCTCAGGAGAAGTGGCAGCGTGCTGAGTAGTCTGTCCACAGAGGGCCTGCAAATACGGAAGTGACAGTGGTGGTCCAGGGACAGGTCATCCCCTTTCCCTGTACTGTTTAGTGCAGGGTATGGGGATGGTATGGTGCCTAGCATATGAACAGTGGGCCAGCCTGATGTAGGCCTGATCTGGCTGTTTGTATGACATAAACCTCCATGCTAACCTTGGGTTTGGGGAAAAGACTGGAATTTGACAACTCTGGGGCAAGGTCGGGTTAATGGGGAAGATTTGCAGTATTCCTCCTGAAGTTGCCATGCACAGGAAGTAAGCTTTTGCAGTTCATATTATGGTGTCATCTTCAATTGATTTTTCATTCTCCTTGTCCTGCAATATTTTGATATCCTATATATAGTCCTCTGTGAATAAGAACCATTTAATCCAGATTGTACTATGAAGTGTTTTAAAACTGTGGATTAAACAGGCATTTCCTAATTTCATGGTTCCACAAAACATGACATTTATGGTATATCATACAGTGGGGCCTCGCTACCTGCAGGCTTGCCATCTGCAGATTTAAGCATCTGCAGACAGCAAGCCTTGTACCCTCAATGGTGGCACTTGCATATTGTGCCACCATTAGTGACAATGGGACTTGAGGTCCCACATTTTTTCATATTCATGAGGGAGGGTCCAGAATGGATTAACTGTTGATATGAAGGTCGGACTGTACAAAGATTGTGAGTGGTATTGTAAGTGATGGCTAAATGGACAGATCACAAAACACAGATTTTTTTGGTTTATAATTCTAAACAACAGTTTTAAGTACAACTGTGATAGATTTGCTTAACTTTCACCAGCATAAAGACAAGTATATTATTATGTGATGTAACCTTAATTGTAGGCAGCCATACAGAGAGACAGTAGACACAGGCTGTATGTACACTAAAGAATTAATGCAGATTGACAGTGTTTTTACTGCCGTAGCTTGCTGCCCTAAAAGGTGGGGAGGTTGGGGCTCCCCACCCACAATGCCACTATCTCCTTGAAATTTGGGGAAGGCATATAAGAACTGAGGCAACTTTGGGAATCATACAAGGCTATCAGAAAGAAATCCAGCATGGAAGGTTGGCTAGAGAGAAGTGGGAAATGAATAGGGTGATCGTTACCAGTCCTGAGCAGAGGCCCATGGAAAATGCAGTGTGAGTCAGACCTCATCTGAGAATTACACAGAGGGGTCCTGGTCTGTAAGCATAGCCCTGGTATGTGAACGAAGTGAATAGGACTGGTGTGGGTATTTATGCCCCATTACTGTTGAAGGATGCATTTTGTGTGACAAAGGCCTTGATTACTTTCCCAAGAGACTGACAAAATGGTCTGGAATGGTTGATAGTTTTAGCTTCTGAGTGATAATACATTGATTAAATTGGAGACAATCCCTTAAAGGAAGGAAGAGTGTTTAGGAACATTGACATAATGTGGGGTAAAGGGCATGGTCATTGATTGCCTTTTGATGGGACTCTATTTGCTTCCATTCTAAGTGGAAGTACATTGAGCCTGGGGTGAGGTGGTCAGCAAACCCATTTCCTTAGTTTAATCTGTGTCTCCACATGCTTTCCATTCAGTGTGATACCTACATGTATATAACTACTAGTTTCTGCAGGTGATCACAACTTTGAAACATGCCCAATTCTTGATATTAATTATGAAACCATATATCCAGTGAGAGGGGTGTAGAGTATGTTAACTGGCTCAATGCTATGGAATTCTGAGATCTGTAGTTTTGAGAGACAGGGCTTGAACAGACAGGCCAAAATAAAGTTGCTTCAGGTCATATTGGAGATTTGCTGTTTAAATGACACACACGTCTTAAAAGGCCAGAAGCTGCACCAAAGCTGCACTCTAGTCCTTAGGACTGGAGCATGGCTTTGGCATGGCTTCCAGCCTCCTAAGACTCATGCAGCATTTAAACAGCATACCTCCAAAGTGACCTGAAGCAGCTTTGTTTTGACCTGTCTGTTTGGGCCCATTCTTAGCCTTTTATGTCAGAGAGTTCTGGTGCCACAACAAACTATAAATTCAAGGATTCCATAGGATGGAGCTATGACAATTCTGTAGCATGGCAGCAGCCATAGTGATGATTGAGGTGACTGGACCTTGCTCTCCCAGGTGATGCACATACCAACATCTTTTTAAACAGCCTTGGCTGACAACTTTTTGAAGTTGCACAGTTGAAACAGATTTAAAACTAGGTAGCAAAGAGATGAGGTAGCCCCAAGATTTCAGTCATCAGAACCCTGTTGCCTTAATATTTGGTTTAGGATAGAGTGACAGCTGAGGATCAAGAGCAGCAAAGGGGCAGATTGTTAACTTTACAGATGAAAGGGTAGTGATGGTGAATTATTCCCCTTTCTTTTCTGAGAAGCAGGACATTTTCTCAGATCAAGAAACATTCAGATGTGGGTGACAGAGAGGCTGTCCTATCCAATGAGACAGGTTTTTCATCTTTATATACTTCTCTTTCACCCTCTCTTTGCCTCCTCTATAAAAGTTTGGTACCCAAGAGTTTATCCAAGGACATTACCCTGGGAAACATTGCAGCTTCTATGTATTCTGGGAGATGTCTTCTGAGACTTTTACAGTGTGACTGAGAGTCTTTGCTAGATTTTTTGGTTTTAAAAATAAATATGTCCAGGTGGCACTGAAAACACTCAACTGACATGTGACCAATGTAAGTGTCATTTCAGTGGTATTTAGCAGTGATAAACACTTGTGGGACTGTGTCTCAAGGAGCACAGAGAAGTACAAAATATCAGCAGGCTTATTATGTAGTCAAAAATAACACCTTCCATTTCAAGAGAGAGGCTGCTTTAAACAATTTTATATTTCAATTATTATTTTGTCATTGTCTTTATGGTAGCTACATCACTTTATATTATTACTATTTACATACTGTTTTCTAAAAACATATATGTGAGTGTGAAAAATTCATAACAACCTGCCTGTCAATCTTGAGACCTCTCCCTTTAAAATAGTTGCAAGGTCCCTGGGGATTTCCATGAAGCTTTGGGTTTTTCCAAGTGTCCATTAGACACTACTTATTTAGGACTGTGATTAAAAAAAGTGAACTGGAAAGATCTCTAAAAGTTTCTTTGGGAAAATAGATATGGGAAGAGCAAATTAGACTCAAAGGCGCCTTACAGACGGGCCTAAGCGGCGCCCTCGTTGTGCCAGGAATATGCCTGAGGGGCGGCGCTTCCGGACGCGCCTTGCCCCTCACACGTATTCCGTACGGCAAGATGGCGGCGCCCTATACAGACGGGCATGGCCATCTTGACATAACGGACGCGCAGCGTCCGGACGTCTAAACCCGGAAGAGATGTCGCGAGTGCGCACTTTGGCACTTGCGACGTCTCTTCCGGGTTGCCGGAAGGAGTGCGATTTTCGCGCTCCTTTTTTACAGCGCGGGGGAGTCGCGCGGTTTGGCTGCAGCGGCTTCCCCGCGCTGCAACCGGCAGCAGCCCAAGACCGCCCCTTTTGGGCGGTCTGTAACAGGCTAAAGTAAGCAAATGTAAAGTGATGCATTTTGGGGCAAACAATCCCAGTTTCATATATATGCTGATGGGATCTGTACTGACAGTATTGTCCACTTTTACCAGGGACAAAATGTGGAACAAATTCAAGACCAAACTGTAGGACAACTGCAGGACAAAACTCAGCCCAAAATGTAGGACATTG
Source organism: Sceloporus undulatus (assembly GCF_019175285.1). Taxonomy (NCBI): domain Eukaryota; kingdom Metazoa; phylum Chordata; class Lepidosauria; order Squamata; family Phrynosomatidae; genus Sceloporus; species Sceloporus undulatus. The sequence goes on from NC_056523.1 coordinate 263,193,987, forward strand.
AAGAAAAATGGTGGACCTTAAATGTCCTACATTTTGAGCTGAGTTTTGTCCTGCAGTTGCCCTACAGTTTGGTCTTGAATTTGTCCTACATTTTGTCCCTGGTAAAAGTGGACAATTATGGCAGCCCTAGTTATGGGTAGGCAGTTCAATGAAAACATTGACTCAATGATGTAAAAAACAAAACAAAACAGGAGGGGTGGGTGGGTAGGCTAAGGCAAATTCTTTGTTGGGCATAATTGGGAAAGAAATCAGAAATAAAACTGCCAACAGCATTTTGTCATGGTGCAACCACAGCTCTGGTCACCACACCTATTGTACAGATGGAAGAAGTCCAAAAAGGGCAATCAAATTGATCATGAGACTGAAGCAACTCCCCTATGAGGAAAGGGTACAAGGTTTGGGCTGTTCAGCTTGGAAAATGGAAGTGGGACATAATGTATAGAATTAAGGAGGATGCAGAAAAAATGAGTAGAGAGCATCCTCCCTCATAATACTAGAAATCAGGATCATTTGCAGAAGCTAAATGAGGGACAGATTTAAAAGAACAGATAAAAGGAACTGCTTCTTCATACAGCATATAATTAAACTATGGAAATTATAATTAAACTATGGAAATCAGGGATGGCTGCCAACTTGGATGGCAATAAAAGGGGATTACATGCTTTTCCAGAGGTTAGAGCCATCCATGCCTGCTAGTCATGATTGACTATATATGACATCAAACAGCAGAGGGAGTATCAGCTGCTGTGTACTCAAGATGGAGGAAGCAGCTGCACTTGTGTCCTGCTTGTGGACTTCTCATAGGCAACTGGTTGACCACTGTATGAACAGAATTGTTAATTAGATAATCCTTTTGTCATTGGTTCCACTTCTCTTTCTAAATACACTCCCCATTGATAGAAAAAAAAAATATTGGGATAGTTTCTGGTTAGGTTAGCGTTGCATTGTCTTTTATTCTAATTTTATTTTCTACATATTCTATGTTCTTAATTCTAATAGCATCTTTGGTCTTCCACAAGAAGAAAGGTGGGATATAAATTAAAATTACATGAATAAAATAATCAAAATTAGCCAGTTTGATTAGTACAGCTGTCAGGACAGTGTCATGGATCCTAAAAATCCTTAAAAAGGCTGCCTTTCTACCAGCCAATCAGCAGAGTAGCTGACAAGAGGTCTGTGTATGAGTGTGATGGTCAGTCTATATATGAGTGCATCTCCCTGTTGTGTAAATGATGCAATTACCTTTGGCTTCATATTCTGTGGGAATTGTCTATCCGATCACATTAATTATGATGTCTGAGCATCCAGTTTAGTAATTTCCTCTCCTTTAAAACTTTTTCAGCTATAGTATTTGGATTTACCATATGCTGCAATTAGTTTTCTCTTAGGAATGAAATGCAAATATGTTTTGCTATGAATTGGAACCAAACTGACAACAGATGTTTTCTAAAGGAAAGGACTAGGCAATTCCACTCCACCTGCACTTGAAAAAAAAAATACTGCTTTCTTAGAATGCAAATCTTTTGACGACTAAAGACTACCTCCCAGCCACCTACAGCTGAAGTGTGCTTTCCTTACACAATGGAGTTTATCAAATGGGAGGAATTTCTCTTAAATTCGAATGAAAAGAAAGTGGGGCCAGAATGCATTAACATAAAGTCACTAGTTTAGTGCAATTACGTGAATGTGCATTGCATTCGAACTGGCTTCCCATTGCCTGAAAATAGCATGCCATTGCCCGAATTTGCATGTGGCAGTCTATCATGCAATAATGTGAAACCCCATAATTGGGCTCAGACTGACTTCCCATTGCCTGAATTTGCGTGTAGCAGGTTATCATGCAATAACATTAAACCCCATGATTACGTTCAGATTGCCATTGGATTTTACTTCCAATTTCCTTTGTCTGATAAATTCCAATGTCATATGGGAGGAAATAACATACATTTTAATCTTATGTTTTTATCAGTGTTTCCAAGATAAAGGGGAAATAATAAGCAGGATCTCTTCTCTTTTTCAATAGCTGTTGATGTTGTGAGCCTTCAAGTTGTTTCTGACATATGGTGACCCTTAGGTGAACCCATTACAAAGTTATATGGGTCTGAGAGTGTGGAACTCATCCAAGGTCACCCAGTGGATTTCCATGGCTGATGGACTAAACCCTGATCTCCAGAGTTGTAGTCCAATGCTCAAACCATTACATCAGAGTGGCTAGTATATCAAAGCATGACATCCTGCAGGGGGATACACATGCACATACAGTATATATTTGTTTTTGTGGAAGTAGGCATCCAGTATCTTCCACTCTGGCATGTTGGACAACTCTGTATCCCCAGCCACTTATCTGATGAAGATGTGCACCAAATTTCATTCTGACTACTTTTGAACACTGAGGAAGAAGGTGCAACCTCATGCTGGGGGCAGAGGTTGCTCCTTGTTCCCCTCAGTACTGAAGAGAAGCCGGAATGAGCCCAGGAGCACCCCTGCAGCTAATTACTGTAAGTATGCTGGTAGACACCTACGCTCTACCAGTATGATGTAACAGTAGAGATCCTACACACTACACACAATTTGGCAGTAGAGGATTACATCATTGCAAACTATCATTGTTATCCAAAATATTTATGGGAGACTTGGTTCTGAAGGGGGAATTTATCTTTCAAAAAGACCCATTGTTGATATGAATCAACACAGCTGTTTCATTTTGGGATTCTTCTTGTGATTATGGGGACTGTTATGATGTACACCTACTCTTCAAAACCAAACAGTTCACCATTGCTCAGAGTTTTCAAGGGCTTGCTTTTCCCCAAACCTTGGGCATGCATGTGGATTACTCCTAAATCAAGCAAGATTCTCCTGTGAGCCTCTTCTGTGAGCCCTGCAAAGAAATGGCAAAGGAAAGCTGCCACTGAATGCTTATGGTGATCCCATAGATGTAGTTGCAGATGCTAGGGCAAATTATGGCATTCCCGCCAATAAGAATTCATTTCTCCGCATGAAATTTCCTTCAGTCCCCAAATTTTGAGCATTCAGAATGAGCTATTGAAAATTGTTCATGCCTAGAACTCTGGCATTTGCTGTGTTCACCTTCTTAAATTTGGGGCTGTGCAGACCAGCCATTAAGGCAGGCCTGAGGGTGGAGTTGGGTGTGGTGTCTATATGATGCACACCCCAACTCTGCCCCTGTGGCAGCATAATGCTGCACACTTCACCACATGGCATGCAGCATCATGGCACTCCTCTAGCACTGTGTGTAGATGACGAAGTGCCAAAGCTGTGGCATGGTGACTATACACCCTTTGCAGGGTGCAAAAAGGAGTTGCTTTTTGCAGCTCCTTTTTGCGCCATGGAAAGACCAGATCGAGGCGATGGTATGCAGTTGCCGCAGCCCTGATCTAGCTCTAAAAGGGGCATTCTGCACAGCCCCTTTTTGTCTTGCACTAAGTTTTAAATTTCTGCAGTGACTGATATTTAAATGCTGAAGGAAATTTTCATTTTGCAGAGGGGGACAGAAATTATCATTTGGGGGAATTTCTCCATTTTGCCTTGCACAGCTACATCCATGGGTATTCTAATCCTAACTTCACTATCATCACTTTCTTCTCAAAAGGAAAGGTTCTGCTCTGTAAGAGGTCTCTCCAGAGAAGCAGGAACCCATATTTCTTCAGGGTTCCACATCAGTTCAGGCTGTTGCTTTTCATATGAAGACAGTAATAAAAGAAGGAAGCAGGACTGGTGAACTCCCTCTCCTCAAGCATTCAGTTTATCCCTGTTTTGAACATTCAAATATGGCCTGTCTCTAGAAAATTAGAATAATCCCATTGAACAGAAACCAAGTTAAAATGTGTAAGTTAAGACCCTCTTATACCTGATGATTTATATATTTTTTATTTCTGAAAAGTAGGAAGTTATAATTTGGAGAAAAAATGTGATACATTCATTTTGTAGGATGCTAAATTAAAGGGGTGTTAGGCTGTATAAAATATCTTAAATATGGATGAAAATGTTAGGAGGAATGCTCTGCACATCTTCCTTTCGCTCTATATGCAAATTCCCATTTATACAAGTAAACAAAACACATGCACACGCACGCACACACACACATACACACACAAACACAAACACACAAAACCAAAAACCAACCCCCCTCCAAACACCTGAAATGTTAGGACATTACAATTTTTTCCCCAGAGGCATTTGAAAATGAATAGTTTTCAGTCATTGTGAATTGCTGTAAAGAGAGAGGGTGATTCATTCAGACTGAAAAGTCTTATGGAAAAGGAGAAAGAGTCAAATTTCCCATACCCCTCTTGCTAGGGTCCTTATTTAAATTAGTTTCCCTATGCTCCAGAATAAAAAAAGAAAATTGTATCTGCTGCCTGTGTCTTTCAAGTAATGTGTAGATCAAGTCAGTGATTTGAGAGTCAGGGATTTACATTTATCTCGAGTTGTTTTTCTGTTCACATGAGGGCAACTACTAGTGATTTACTTAAAGCAGGGGATGGATACAGGCTATGAATGTCAATAAAATAAAGGCAAGAAGCCTAGCATGCTGTCAACATCAGGACCCTTTTGCTTTGGCTGCCAAAGATCCCTTGCTTATGCAGTCTTTCCCAGAATAAAAGATACAGATATCACACAAACTACACAAAAAAAAACCCATCTTGAATGTTACTGAAATATCAGTACAAACCTAAAGTGACTAGTAATTTAGACAGTAGATTAACACTCCTGAATTGTTGTTGGTGTGGTAATGTGCTACTATATTTTTATACTTCACATCTGAGAAGGACAGGTTGCTTACCTGCAATTCTAGTCCTTTGAGTGGTAATCTGTGCCCTCACACAAATAGGTCTCATGGCTGTGCAGATCCAAACATGGAACGAACCAGAGCTGACTAGATTTTTGGCTGTAACCCCACCCTCTCCAGGGTGTCCAATAAATTGGACCAAGAAGGTACTCTTCTCAGTTCCAATGTCTGTCATAAAGCAAGCAGACCTGCAAGAAAAGAGGGGAGGATGACAGGTTTGTGTCAGGGTATAGATGACCATTTGAAGAACTACAAATACAGGGAAGCAACCTGTCCCCTTCATGGTCTCTGTGCCATACACAAACAGGTGATTAGCTAGCTTACCAAGGAGGTGGGACATATCAGCTGAGTACAGATGATAGCACAACCCATCCAAACTGAGTGTCTTCCTTGGCTCTACAGTCAAGATGCAGATGTCTGATGAACATTGTAGGCTAAGACCAGGTTGCACCTCTGAAGAGAAATACCTTTGAGTCATGCAGAGGACACAGCTCTTGTAGAGTGAGACCACAATAGCAGGGGTGGAGGTTTATTTGACAGGAGATGTCGATGATCTTGAGGATCTATTTGGACAGTTGTTAGGAGATATAGGAAGACCACATCGAGGGCCCTAATAGCAGATGAAAAGGTGAGGCAGTTGTCTAGTAGCTGCTTTGCAATGAACACTGAAGACCAGTTCTCTATGGACGTCCAGGCAGTCTGCAGTATTCTTAAGGTGAGATGTAGGGTTCTGGTAGAGCATGCTGGGAAGACCATGTCCTGATTGAAGTGGAATGGGGAAATCACCTTCAGGAGAAAGGACAGATCAAAATGGAAAACTTGTTTGTCCTTATGGAAAATGGTATATGGAGGGTGGCAGCAGAGGGTGCAGAGTTCTTCTGCATGTTTGGTCATGTAACCGCAACAAAGAAGGTTGGTTTTAGGGACAGAAGCCATAATTCAATAGCTGTGAAAGGGCCTGGGACAGTGACCAGGTGGGAACAGGGCTGCAGACTGGTAGGTACAAATGAGAGAGACCTTTGAGGAAGCAGTTAATGGCCGTGTTGCAAAAGAGAGAAGCTGACTGTTAGGAAGGTGGCTAATGTGTTATGGCAGCTGCCATTCAGACTTGAAGAGATGAAATAAAGAGATGAAATAGAGAGACCTTCTGGTGAAAAAGAAATGGTATGATGGTATCTTCATTAGTGGGTGGCATTGGGTAGTGAGCTTCAGTGGTGAAGGCACTAAAACAGTGCCACTTCAGTGCATAAGAGCAATGGGTAGCCTGAAGGCAATCAGGATGTTCCAGATGTGGTCTCTTGATGACTATGGTCTACTGTGTCAGAGGTGTAGTGTTTAGCTGTCCGGTGTTGAACACAACCATTCAGTTAGGTCAGCAGGGTTGATGAATGAGGTAGATGGAGATGATCCCCTTGGGAAAGTTGAAAAGCATGGGACCACAGTTGTCTCAGCCATCATGGGGTGACTAGGATGCAGTACATTCTGTCATCCTGAATCTTCATCAGAACCCTCATCATGAAGGGGAGTGGGAAAAAGAGGTATAGGAGGAGGCTGGACCAGTCCATGAGAAACATGTCTCCCAGAGTGTGAAGGGCCTAACCACTCTTCATACAGAATAGGTGACATATGGATGTTTATCACACTATGCTCTTAAAGAGCTACTATTCCAGTGTGACTCCTCTAGCAGCCTCCTGTTGCATGCTGGGATTGGCAGTTTTAAGGAGCTGAACTTCTCTGCCTGAGAATTCTAAATACCCCTCCTTAAAACTGCCAATCCCAGCATGCAACAGGAGGCAGATAGAGGAGTCACACTGGAATAGTACCTCTTTAAGAGCTCGTCTGATAAACACCTTGGATTTGAGAGGCAAAGTGAACACATCAATGAGTGGGAGCTCCTAGTGATCCTGTATCATTTAGAAGGCAGCAGTGGGGAGAGACCATTCATGGGACTCTGGAATTGTATGGCTGAGAGAGTCTCAACTGGCAACATGAAGGACAGTGGGGGAAATTGCCCAGGTTATGCACCAATGCCATATTTGAAGGGCCACAGAGAGCAATCCCATGCCCACTTGCTTGCTGACATAGTAGACCATGGTCATATTGTCACAGGACAGTGGACCATGGTACCTGCCACAAGGCCTTTAAATGACTGGAGTGCTTTTATTACTGCCAGCATCTCCAAGGTGTTGATATGGAGATGTTGTTCTCAGAGACCAACTGAAAGAAAGAAATTGGCAGCATGAACTTTCATAGACTTAGCTCTACTTCGTCAGGTACATTTGATCGAGTGGAAAGCCAGGGACAGACCTATATATGCTATTAGTATGTGAGAATGTCAATTCAAATTCAAAATCTGTTGTGTATGGAAATGAAGTGGCAAGTCTAGTTTTAATGATGGTCATTGATGAACAAAGGCAGAGGAAACTAGCCTGTAGGTGACAGGAATGAGATTGGGAGAGTTGAGTGCGGCTTCGTTTGTGCTGTTGAGGGATTCAAGATTGTGTCTGGAATTTATGACTACACGGAGACCTGGAATGAGACCAGGAGGTATGGTATCATGGCCAGCCACAACGAGGATGACGAGGAGGACTCAGCTCCTCAGGTGCAGGAGGAACCTGAGGCTGTGCCAGGCCTCAGTACTTACCTGCCAGGTCCCAGCTCTGCTCTCCCAGCCCTGGTGGATTTGGCTCAGACAGACCCTAGCTCTGTGGGGTCTTCTCCAGTGGAACCTGTGGCTCAGCAGCCCAGCCTTGACCCAGTAGAAGTGCCAGACTTGGAAGACATAGAGCAGCAGAGCATTGAGGTTCCTACCTTTAGCCAGAGGAGATCAGAAAGGGTGTGCCTTCGGCATTCCAAGAGGCTTGCTGAGAAACGCTCATTAGGCAATTAGTAGCTGTGATAAGGGAGCTAGATATAAGGCATCTGGCAGACGCTGAGGACTCTTGTCAGAGACTATTAGTTCTCATTACTGAATGTTGCTTGATCTGACTCTTGGCTTCCTAGACCCTTGACTGTCTTTAAATCGTTGAACTCGGACCAGATACTTTAACCAACCCTCTGGCACTCTTGACCTCGGACTGGACAGGTAGTATTGCTCTCTGTAATCCTGAACTTTGGACTGGCTAGTGACTTATTCTATTGGACGTCATTTGTCATTGTTGAGGAACTGCTTCTTGGCAGCTCGGCGTGTTTACCTTTTGCCCAGCAGCCTCTTATCAGCCATGTGAGTGTGTGTTGGCAGCATTCTCGGACATATGGGAGCATTGGCAGTGATGAGAATGGCTGGTATAGCCATAAGGTGAGTACCGATATGCCACATCCTGTAAGTAATCTCGAGGCAGATCATGCCAAGCAGAGTAGTAATAAGCAGCAGATGTATCAGATTTGATCAGTGTCTTCTGGGACTGATAGCACTGATAATAAAATTGATTAGAATGGGACTGGCATTGATAACGTTGGGACTGAGATCAACAGAATTGTGATCTACAACGCTGAGGCTGAGTTTGATGATGTTGGATCCAGCAGCTGGATCACTTTGTCCAGGAGCTGGAAGTGGGAGGAGGACATTGTCATTTGGGAGTGAGATTGGGACCAACCCAGGTGGGATCAAAAGCACTGTCAGGGTGAACTGATTGTAAATGTTCAGCTTGGGGCTGAGACCAGATTCAAGAGCCTGACTGACAGCAGGAGATGGCCAGGATCAGAGTCAAGGCATGTCTGTGGTTCACATCTACCATCACTGGGGGAGTGAATAGTGAGCCTTATCTGGTGGTGGAGTTGAAGGATGCAAAGAAAGCTGATGACTTGGCAGTTGTGACTCCTGAATGTATTGCTCGCTTGGGGGTTGAGCAGATTGGGAGCATGCCACTTGAAGTACCTCCAAAACTGGCTGGTATTTGGTCTGGGCTCTCTCTGGAGTTATAATCAGAGAAGCCAGGAGTAAGTGGTGTTATAATCTTTTGTGAGTCCCAAGATGAAGGAAGTGTGTTGGCTATGGAAGAGGTAAAGGGGTGCTGAACAACTGAAAGAACTGTGTTGTTTACAAGCCAACACAGATGCTGTGTGAAGTGGGCAGTTCTTAGTTGCCTGTTCTGCTGCCTTCAATTATTGTTCCCAGATATGTCTCGAAATGGGAGAGTTTTTAAGGGTTTGTTTCATGAAATCCATTCATATAGAGCAGGATTTCCTCTCACAGGCAAAAGAGACAATGGCTGTGAATGTACAAATGAGGAATTTTTCCATCGCACAAGGTGCAATGTTTAAACAAGGCCTTGGAGGCCATGCGAGAGAAGGTGAAATGCTATTCAGCATCTGACCAACCAAGGTGAATTAAGACAGATGAAAAACAAGAGGAGTACCTTCTTGTTGCTATTTATGGGATGCCCCTGGAGAAGAAGGGGTTAGTGCCAAAAAGCTACTCAGCTCTGGAATGTTCCAGAAGAAGAACCACTTTTTCTTCTGTATTAATATTGTGATGCCAAAATACTAAAACGTGATACATTGCACTGTAAAACAATCAATGTTGTAATCCATATCAAACTCACTGGTGGTGGCTTGATGAAGGAATTATATGTTGGAGTAATAGGTTCCCTAAGTTATTGAAAGAGCAATTGCAGAACTATACTTGCAAAATATTGTGGCTTAAATATTTTATAATATTGCTGTTGTTATGGACTGCACACTCTCTTCCATGTTTTTCTCCAAAGCTCCCAGCTGATAAAATTCAGATCTGTCAGGTTTACAGAATTTCGTTACAGAAGAATAACTGTTGAAGGATAAACAGTTTTAACATTCGCGTACAGTTCAAAACTAGCTCTTCACTTGTCTTTCATAAATCATATTACGGTCACATTCATTCAAATTTTTGTTCACCTATTTCACACTCTCTAAAGCACAAATTTCCAATTTGTCTGCTACATGGGCTTGGAGATGTTTGCTTTGTTATTCTGACAATATCTTTCAACACCCAGATAACTAGAAAGCATGTGTCTGATGTTTTATTTTTCATGACAGATGGGAGGCCCAGCATGAAACCTTTCTCCCTGGCTTTCAGATTTTTTTTTATTTAAAAAATGCTGTTATTCCTATTAGTGTCAAAGCTTGGAAAAGTTACTTCAAGACTCTCCGACCAAACATGGCCTCAAGTTCATACTGACTAGGGGATATTTTTTACACTCTCTTATCATCACCACCAGCACTGCCAACACCAAATTCAGATCTCAAAAAGTGTTACATTTATTATTTCTTCACTAAATTTCTAGGAATGCAAATGAATGCTGAGATAAACTCAGATTTTTAATGTGTATCTGTTAACATATATTTTTCTTACATTGCTTAACAGATTTGTTTTTTAATTTATTTTTAAAATCTAGTTCTGATGCAGGCATGCACTTTACTTTTTCATTGAAAATGAGCACAAGGAATAAATACAGCTTTTATGCAGTGGTTTTAGGTAGCTTCTAAGCAATGGTCTTCAGCACTCTTTTTTTATTCCATGTCACTGAATTATCCAGTTGACTGTCTATGTATTTTCCTGCATTTATATTGTGTTGATCTTAATATCTTTTTATTGGTAGGATTTATCTTTTGTTGCTTGCTTGCATTACTTTTGCCAAAGTCTCTGTTCCTTTTTGTTTTTATTTGTGGAAAATATCCATTTTATGAAGGAACTGTTGCTAACTTTAATAATTTTAGCTCCTGAAACAAAAAGATCAAGTTGGTTCCCCTTGGTGGTTGGATGTATGATCAACTGTTCTATGACAAAAGCCCTAATCAGGCATTTAGAATGGGGCTAAAATGAATAGGTGAGGAGAGTGGAGCATGCTAGCCTTACTCCTCTCCATGTGTTGGAAGTGACAGTTTGAAGAGGAAAACCTCTGCTACACATGAAGTTATTTGACTTGACTGGGCCACCTAATTTTTCAAACTTCTAGTTTATATAGAAAGCCTCCACACCTAGTGGAGTTGCTGCTCTGAAGTTTGTTATTCTTCATGTGAGAGCAATCATGAAGGGAATGGGGTTAATGCATCCTACATCCTCATGTATTCAGTTTAACCCTAGTATGTTTAACACTTGCACTGCAGTTTTTTAGGCTATCTAAAAAGTCTTATCTTCTTCCCATGATTAGAATATATATTGATTCCATGGGATGAACTTATGTTGGTGACATAGACATTTCAGTTCCCTTCTGCATGTGGTTGTACTTTTTGGGCATTGCATAACAGGCACAGTCTATTCATGCTTATATAGATGGAGTTCTGCGAGTGAAGCCATTTGCCATTTGTGCATAATTTGATGGAACATTTATCAGTGCCTTCTATGTACCATTTGATTCATTGGTATTGAACAGACAGCCATTGTGCATTCCTTATTGCACAGTGTGACACATTTTGGCAGATAACACTAGTGGTTTCAAAATGTTAGCATTCAGTAGCTGGATGGATGTAATGCAATGTATGTGGTTGTAGATTTATACAATGGAAGCACAACGAAGGATCTCAGCCATGTTTCATTCTCTATTTCAAGAACATTTGGATCATGGTGATAGTATAATTATAGTACTAATTTACTTTTGAAACTTGCTACCTGCAGTGACTCAATTGCTTCAGTTCTGTTCAAACTTGGCTTGGATGTAACCTATGCTGGGAATGTCAATTTTGGCTTCCATAGTGTTGTTCCCTTTCCTGCTGTTGATCTGCTAGTAGGCCAAGGCCTTTTTATTCAGGCAAGCTTTTGCCAATGGACTGGCTGTTGAGTAAGGGAGTTTTAATGGGTTGGTGCTGTAGTTTTTTGTTTAAAATGTGCTTCTGAATTGATTTTAGATTATTGCTTTTTTATTAATATCATAATTTGTTAAGTAGTGTTTAATATTATAGCTTTGCATCTGCATCTGACACTGCTTTATCTGCCATAATATGGAATCCTGGAACTTGATGTTTGTTGTGGATCATGGAGGTTAAAGCATTTTCAAACAGCATTATTTCTCCAGTATAGATGCAGCCTTTGTGTTACCTGTGTTTTCAGCTGATCTTATTGTGAGTCACCTTCATTGCTAGTTTGGGGTGAAAGGTGAATGTTCATCAAATAAATAAATCAAATTATAAGAATTGGCACGTGATGCTAAGCTTTCATCTTTTTTTTAATATGGCTAGCTCTTAACTAATTGAATGTTTTGACTTTTTTTTTTTTTTTTTTGCTGTTTTAGAGGGATCCTAATTTGAATATTTCAAGTTTCCCCCCTCTAAAATGTGTTGGGGACTTGAGAGCTGCACCCAATGGACAATTAGCAAGCTGCACAATTCCCACTCTTGCTGTAAGATGCCAGTCTTAATTCATCTTACCTGGAGTTGCCAGGATCTGAACCTGTAGTCTTCTGTCATTATTATTATTAACCTTTATTTATAAAGTGCTGTAAATTTACACAGCGCTGTACATACAATCTTTTTAATTGGACGGTTCCCTGCCCTCAGGCCTACAGTCTAAAAAGACATGACACAAAAGGAGAAGGGAGTGGTGGTGGGGAAGGGGCCTGTTTAAGAAAAATGGAGGACCTTAAATGTCCTACATTTTGGGCTAAATTTTATCCTACAATTGTCCTACATTTTGGTCTAAATTTTGTCCTACATTTTGTCCTGGTTTTTAGTAGAGAATTATGGCACCCCTAGCCACCCTTGTTAGAACAACCACATCCACCTATGCACTTTTATGCTGGCCTGTTTCTGTTAAGCTAACCAAACCTATATTTAGTAGCAGAACTGTAATGGCCTTTACACTCTGGTTGCAGTATTACCATTGGGATTTCAGCCCAGTAATGTGGGACCTCTAGAACATTATGTCATTACAGATATATAGAAACACAGGGTGGTGCAATGATGAATTGTAACAGTGAAGTTATGTTCTAGTCCATCAGATAACTTTATATCTACACAGGGCAAGTCCTGTTTATATGAATTTATATACTGTTTCTATTATTTTGGGCTCAAAATCCCAAATATCGTCATGGAGAAATGTTTTAGCATTGGACAAAGAATCTCTTAAGTAGCATCTGCTTGCTGTGAATCACAAAGTTTTGACACATTTATATTTGCTAACAAATGAAATAGGTCAGAAAGGATCATAGAAACAAACGAAGTAGAAGATACATCTGGTTATGTTTGTACTGTGTTTTGGTTAAACACTGGTTTATTTCCTTTTATACAAAAAACAAAAAGCAATAAAACATTGTTGACCAAAAGGGAAAGGGGAGCCTTTGCCTCAGGCTCAGTGAGAATCTGGGCAGACAAAGACCTTATTAGGCTTTTTAAAAAACAGACATAACTGGGTTCTTAGAAAGGAAGATACAAGACATGTTACATTATATTCATGCAACAAGTAGTGTACAAAATGGTGGTCAGATGAATGTTTCTGAGGCTCCTTGCATCATTGTTTCCAAATCATGGCTTTTGCTCACCCGTGCCTTAAAATAATACACTTTACAAACCAGTGACGTAGACACATATTAATTTTAGTATATGGTCTCACTACTACAAATTTAAGGCATCCTAAGAGTCTGCTATTTTGCTGGTGAAAGTTAAGTTTTGAAGTGGAAAGATTTCAGGCCATGTTTGGAGGAAGACTGTGAGACCCCATGAGATGTGAGTCAAAGGAAGAATTCTTGCAGCTCTTGTTCTTCAAAACCATTTTTGCTGTAAGACTGCTCAAGTTTCCTGTTGGTTGTGTTATGCCTGGCAAGGAAAGAAAAAACAAAACAAAGAAACAAATGTGATCATACCCAAGATGCACAGTGATTTATTCTGTTTCACAACCCAAAGACTACCATATTAAAAAAATAGCCCTGGTCAATCTATGCTCCTTCAGGTAATGTGCGACTCCCATCTTCCTCCAGCCCACACCATTGACTATGATGATTACATTTGCCCAATTCTGGTTTAAAGTTTGAAAAGATTTATGTGCCTGGCTCAAAAGCTCTCAAACCCTGAGAGGTGCTGTTGCTGGTCTTCATTATCAGGGGAGCAGGGAGGGGAAAGGAGGCAATTCAAATGACAAAGAAGCAGCTGGTCATAGCTTGGAAGGGAAAAGAAATGAGGGTGCACTCACACATGGACTGCCCTCTTCTTTCCCTTCCCCTTGCAGTCCAAGTTAGCCACATCTTCATTGCTCAAATGCTTCCACTCTCCCTCTCCTCCCTATTGTTAAAACCTAGGAATACTTCCTGTGTCTCTTCAAGAAGACATACGGACATGCATGCCACTAACAGGATACCACTGAAGGTATCCTGATCCCATGGAGTAGCAACATCAGTGGTCATTTATACAACGACAGCCATATTCTGATTCTATACCTAGCACATAAGATAGAGAAGATGCAAAAGAAAAATTTACATATGTGTAAGAAATTATCCCTTAACTGGAAATATTGTTGTTTTTACTTCTTATCTTCTCTTCTTTTCTGTCACAAACCATTTTTCTTTCAAAACTCTCAAAAAGAGTTTGCAATTCACTATGTGTTTGGAGAATAGTAAAGTTCATACTGCCCTGCTTCTGCTTCAGTTTCTGATTCACAGCCATTTTTGTGTATTTTCTCTAATAGATGCATTTTGAATCAATGCTGCCTTAAACACCTATTTGTAGGCAATTTTTCCTAGTATAATTCACTGTTGTTTCCATGAATGTATGCTTTTTTTGCATACTTTCTCTTATTATATGTTGTTTTGTATGCATTGTTGACTGGTGAATAGCTTTCAAAATATGGAAAAATGTAAATACTGAAGAATAATTATATTTCTGTTCATATATACTGGTTTGGGAAGTGTGAATAAGGTAAGTCTACATTAAAATTTGAACAGAACACATTTCCCTCTTATTGTTTGCTGTCAGTAGAGTTTGGACAATGCAAAATTATAATCAACTGGAGCTGATGAAATATCCATTCAATCATCACAGTAACACTGAATTGGTGTGTGTTTTGTTTTTTATGTGTGCATAATAAAAACAAAACACTAGAAATATATATCTGTCATAATAATTTTGTCTCCTTATGTAAACACACTGCAAAAATGTGCATAGGGTTCCATATCACAATGCAGAGGACATAAAGAACAGATTATTCAAACGTAACTTTCATTTCTGAAAGAACTGTGTTGCATAGCTAGAACTAACTTGGTATGAATAAATATTTATTTTTTCAAAGGGAATAAAATGTAATCTCTTAACTTTGCTTGAACTCCATTATCTGTGCAGCATTAGCAGCTCTTTCATGAGACGTTTTTACAAATTAAGACCATGGAATAACTGTAAAATTTGGATAGAAAACCTGTCTGATCCACTCTGCATCATAACAGATGGCGTCCAACATGTGCTTGTTTATATACTGCTTTATAAGAAAGGAAGAGACTGATAGACTGAAAATACATGAGTACTGTATAGCCTCCAGAAATCCTGTCCACCTTACAATGAACTGCCCCTCCTGTCCAATTAAATGTGAATAGGTAAGATAAAAGAATGTCAGATGCAGTTTCTTTCTTTTTTTAAGACAGTAGTTGTACTAACTGCTCGGTGCATTAAACAGAAAGGAGGATGAGGTTCGTGCTGTGTCTGCTGGCATATGGCACTTGTTTTGTTCTTGGAAATCAATGTAAACAGGAAATGGTTAGCCATAGCACAGGCAACCTAAGAGACAATTTTCACTACTCTCAGCGATCAAGGGCTTGGTTAGTTGTACTTTCAATGTACATCCACCACTGTCTGTATCCTGCACTCCACCCCACAAACATGAAAATAGTTGTGGGTTGGAAGGTACAGCATTCAAAAATGAGAAAAATTACTTTATTAGACTGCAACACCTCTGTTGGTTGGGGTGTTCTGGGAATTGTAGTCTAAAAAGGATCTTTCCCATTCTCTGGCTCTGCCTTTGTAATACAATTAGGGATATATTTCTTCATTACTTTTCTACTTGAAGGAAGCAGTGAGTAATTTTAGCATTTTTTTCATGTTGTAAGAAAATGTATAAAAACTGTGATTTTTTTTTTGAAGACTATTCATAATTTGAAGCTTATTCTCCACAAAATTCACATATGGCTGTTTTGCATAGGCTGGAATTCCATATCACATGGATGTATAACCTGGAGTTACACATCCATAATGGATCTATATTCATGATTCCTACATAGTTATGATCATGGTACTATTGACACAATTGTAATTGCCCCCAAATGTATCTTACTGGGCACCTACAATTCTGTTCTATTGGTGACTGGAATGTGTGTGGATGATGTTTCTACCCCTTTCCTGCCAGCGATCAAGGCTGTGTCAATCTCATTTTTCTGTTGCAGCTTTGCTTTCTGGCAGGATGGGGGTGGAAATGTCATGTACTCACACTCCAATGGATCACCTTCTCTGAGTGTGACTTATGCCTAGTACAGTAGGGGAAGGTTTAGGCCACGGAATGTTACTTATATACGTAGTTAAGTAGCCCATAAAGAATTCCACCTATTGTTTACTGCATAGCAAATACCATTTACTGCATAAAAGAACCACAACCAAATTTTGTACAGAATAAGTCCCAAACTGTGAAGATTCTTGTCAATCTAGGACTTATCTTGTCAGGGTTTTCCAACACTGAAGAAACATGCTTTTCAACCATTTTTCAAATATTCTTACCATCTCTACTTTTTGCATGTGCTGGATAGAGACAATAGTTGTGTTCCTCCTTCTCTCTTTCAAGAAGCTATTTATGTTTTTAAAATGACCTTAAACTGTTTTCCCTTGAATTACCTCCTGCTTTGCAAAGATTCATTGAATTGCAGCATCTGACCTACACAGGTCAAGAGATGCAACAAACCTTTTCATGGCTCTAAGATTTTCTCGTCTAGCAAATAAATGGATGGTGTGCATACTACAGAAGGTCAGTGATTATTCTGCTGTCTTTTAAGGGAAATCATGCCAGTAATGCAGTACAGTCACCTACATTCTTCTAAAAATAAGCAGATCAGGGTCAAGACAGATGATAGATAAAATGCATGACTGCATTTAACATGTCTGCTTTCTCATTTTAAAAAACAGCACAAATGGCAGCTTTTTTCATAGGTCAATAATACTGTGTGTGTGAGGATTTTAACTGAACCTTGGTACTTAGAGATGCAAACTGTTAACCTTCTCTCTCCATGCACTGTGGTTCTGATTCTCATGCCCTCCCCTAATGCCTATTTTAATGGACAAAACTCTCCAGACACATTAAATATATTTCATATATTGCCTGTTTCAAATGTGAGAATTAACAATTTACACTTATGACAGCCAGTTTGGAAGCACAGATGAAGCCTTCACAATTTATATCACGGACTCATCCGCCTGAAGCCCCACTAAAGTCCCATTACTAGAACCCTTTGAAGACAAGCACAAAATAGTGCAATCCCCTGAGTTGCTACACTGGTGTTCAACAGTGTTTATTAGATAAACAAATAGTGTTTACTACTACAGTGAAGTCCAGCAGTGCTTGTTTGATAAACATGCAATGCATTTAGTATAAACATTCATGTGTTTATTATTGTTTTAGAGAGCCATTAGAGTCTGAGAAATCTATAAAGTCCAAAAGATCCAACTTAAACAAACTGAGAAATGTCTTGCCTAGATATAACACAGCTGAGATTAAGAATGCTGAACTCAGTTGATATATCTGAAAAATACACATTTAGTCAGCTTTTTAATGGAGCCCAGGAAAACTAGAAGCATACTGTAGTACTTTGCCCAATTCTACACCAAATGCTGAAGGACTGGAGTCACTTGAAACCTCTTATTGGTTGTGGTGTTCAATTTGAAGCACCCATTAACAGAAAACTGACTCCTGTCAACAAAATACTTTATAATTACTATAGTTATTGCCAATCCTGTACTTATGGAAAATTGTGGTATTGCAGTTGCTGACTCTTCACTGTGATCTAAGTTTGCCCAGTAACCATCTTGCCCTGGTTAAATCTATTTTTTCCCCTGTCTGGCAAATATTTCACTTGCTGCAATTCCAACCCATATCAGTGAGATCACATACCACAATTAAGGAATAAAATTTGCAAGCATATTTGTGATCATAACAACTATGTTAAAAGTTGTTTGCATTCAAACAAGCTGAAATCTTTCCAATGGATTCAGACAAAGGTAAGGCTCAGTCTCGGGTCCAAAACACACTGCAGAAATAACCCAGTTTGAGATTGCTTTAACTGCCCTGGCTCAGTGCTAGGGAATTCTGGGATTTTGGGCAGTTAAAGCGGTCTGAAACTGATTATTTCTGCAATGTGTTTTGGACTTCAGTCTCCCAAGAGTTATTTCTTTAGGCAAAGCTAACCTTCTAACTGTCAATAACATGTTGAAGGTGCAATCCTGGCATCCCAGGAC
The DNA here is from genome assembly GCF_019175285.1 of Sceloporus undulatus. Classification (NCBI taxonomy): domain Eukaryota; kingdom Metazoa; phylum Chordata; class Lepidosauria; order Squamata; family Phrynosomatidae; genus Sceloporus; species Sceloporus undulatus. The sequence goes on from NC_056523.1 coordinate 263,212,183, forward strand.
TAGAGTAGGGATGGAATAGGCATTCAATAATTTCTTAACTGAGGTTCAAAATTGGAGTTTCCGACCCTGATAGGAATGTTTGTGGGAAGAAAAATAGTATCTAGAAAGTTACTGCAACATTGCAGGAACTTCTTATGTTTGTTTGTTCTCTGTACAACAAAATCTAATTGGGAGAATTGTGCAGTTTCAGAAACTACATGGCTTTCCAAGAAAAAAAAAGTTTATGTTGTTTTTGCCATATGTGCACTTGGGAAAACTGTACAAAATGCCAAAATATACAAACAGATATCTACATATGAAAGTATTGTATGCCTATCTGTCTTTCTCTGTGTGACTTGTTCTCTAGACAATGTAATATTGCTTGCTCTTTCAGAACTTTAGTTTCTGTTCCTGTTTTAAACTGTGCAGCATTTAAATCTGTGCTTCAATTTTTTTTATAGAATCAAATTTAAATATGTGACAAGGGACAGTATGACTGCATAATTAAATCATCAAGATCTGTTGGGGGGGAAGTCAACATTTGGGAAAGAGATTTGTGAATGTAAGAAAAATGTATGTATGATTGATGGTAGAGTTCTGTGTTATTTTTTTATATTTTCTTTTTATTATTATAAATCTATAAAGACATGCAACATTTTGTGCTTTTTAAATCCATCTTTTTGAAAAGCTCCATAGCTTTTGTGGGAAAAGCCTTGAGAATTAACATGCAACCAAGCTGCTTTAGTGTAGAAGTAACTCTTGCAAATGGAAAGAACCCTTTTGTTCCCAAATGGTATGGCTTTATCAAACTCAACATGTGCACAATTCTGTTCACTGAGGCCCGTTACACACGGGCCTTAAAGTACGGACTGGGTCCGTACTAGGGTTAGGAAGGGATGTCCCTTCCGGACACCCCTAACCCTAATACGGACCCAGTCCGTAAAAAATGGCGGCTCCCTATGTAGATGGTGACGCCTCTATACGGGGCATCGCGGACGTGACGTTGTCACGCTGCGCCAGGGCACATGGTGCGCCCTTTCCCCGGCCGCAGAAGGAGCTCTGAAACGGAGCTCTTTTTGCCGCTTGCGTCACTGGACGCAGCCTTTACATGGCTGCGCCAGTGACGCAGAGGAGAAAGGGGCCAAGCAGCCCCTTTCTCCTCCTCCCCGCCATCGCCAGGTGTCCTTAAGGCTTGAAGCCCCAAGGACACCCCTTTCCAGGCCGTGGGGAAGCGGCCATTTGCCGCTTCCCTGCGGCCTGAAAAGCAGTGGATCAGGGCCTCGAAGGCTGCCGTTCTGGCAGCTGAGGCCCCGATACACCGGGGAAAGGGGGTGGGTGCAGGCCGCTCCAAACAGGCGGTCTGTAACCCGCCCAAGTGACACACAAGCAGCTTTTTCTCTTTTGTGAAAATCCAGGTATTTTCATATGAACCAATTCAGTAGGCTTGGTTCTCAAGAACTCCCATCAAATTCTAAATGGATAAAGTACCATTCGCCCTTACTTTATGAGCGGGATCCGTTCCAGATTCCCCCGCATAAAGCAAATACTGCCTATGCTCGAGCCCCATTTAAATGAATTGGGCTCGTGCTTGTGGTGGTGTGGCGGTGCTGAAAGCCGCGTATGACACGGGCGCACTGTACATAGATTATACTCTGATAAGATCCCCACCTTCAGACTTGGGGATCAGCAGTGGCAGCCTCAGCCTTTACTTTACAGTATATCCTCTTTTACGGCCTAGGTCCAGATTATTTGAAAGACAGTAATCTACCCATATGAACCTACCAGAACCCTAAGATCTTCAGGGGAAGGCTTTCTCTCAGTCTCACCACCATCACAGGCTCACTTGATGAGGACACAAGAGAGAGCCTTCTCAGTGGCTGTTCCCAGCCTTTGCAACACCCTCTTGCAAGCGGCTAGTCTAGTTCCTACTCTCCTTTCACCAGCAGACATTTTTTTTCTTTTTATGCAGGCTTTTGATATATAATTGTACCCAGGGATACTTTTTATTGGGGTCTTGGCTTTTGTATGTTTTTAATGGTTTTATACTCATGTGTCTAATGATTTTGTATTTTTAACGTGTTTTATTGATGTGATGTTTTTAATTTTGTTTTTAAAGTTAAATTGTTTTAAATATATTTTTGTGAGCTGTCTTGGGTCCAGTGTAGGAAAAAGACAGGATATAAATAAAATAATAAATAAAAATGATTTTAAAATTTATTCCATAAATGTTAAGTCTCACATGTTAAAAGGGTTCCCACTATTTTCTACACAGAAAAAAGTACAGCAGAACTCAAAGCCTGATCTTGATTCTAGGCTCTCCTAGGAAAGAAGAAAGATGCAGCATATGTCTTACATTGTGTAAGGCTGCAGATCTTAGCCTTCCCTCTGCCCTATCTGTGCTAATATAAAATTTACTTTTAGATATAAATGTATAAATGTAAGTAGGATATTCTAAGCTAGATGGAGATGTGTACTGCAAGAAGTACAGTGTGCCCACGTCATACACAGGTGTGATATATGGGACTTTCAGCTTACTTTGAAAACTGTGCAATGGAACTGGTAATGGCTCAGGCACCTGTGGCATGCACGTCATGCCATGCCACATGCATGAGCCCCATTATTTTCAGCGGGGCTCAAGCATACACAGTATTTGCCTTATGTGAGTGCGAGGGGGGGGGTTCTGGAATGGATCCCCTGAAAAAAGCAAGGGAGCCTCATTTCTAGAAGTTTAGACATTTTGAAGTTTTGTAAAATGACATAACTGTGAGAACTGCTCCAAGCATTTACCACTGTAGAGCAACTACAAAAGTCTTTGCCTGGTTTTCAACTGCTAGCCTTGACTAGAACAGTTCTGTTGAATCAATGTGAACCTAGAAACTTAACACATATGTAAGCTACATTGATTCAAAGAGTCTACTTTAGTCAAGGTTAGCAGCTGGAGTCAGACCTTTCTGCTTACCATTTGAATACATTTTTAGTAATAAGATACTTTAATGGGGAACAACCCCCTGAACATTGATGTGACTTAAGTTACTATACTTCTTACTGTATTTCAGTTACTATAGCTTCTTACACACTATCATAAGATAAACGTGTTCTCACTTTAATACTTTAATGCACTGCATGCTTCACAATAACTTAATCTGTGGGAAACAAAGATTCACTGGCAATAAATGACTAAAATAATTGCAAACATTCACTTGGCACTGTCACTGATAAAAACAGACCTGTCCTTTTAAAATGAAAGGGAAAAAAGTATTTGGCAAATGGAATGAACTGTATGCATATCTCACAAATTTTAACAGGGCACTAGGAATATTAATTCTTTTGCCTCTACAAAATTGTAGCCAACTAAGAAACAAATTTAGTATTATTTCCAGAATGTACACAAGGCATTAAGGCTGAGAAGAAACACTAATTGATTCAAATCCCCACATTCTTTAACATGTGTTACATAATGGGACTATTCTAGGATCTTTTGATGCCTGAGGCAACGAGCGATAATGTGCCTCCATTCCATGTACAGAAGCCAGCTGGATTGGCCATTGAATCTTAGGGTTTGCCCCCACACCTGAACCCAGCAGGCTAGTTTACAAATTCCAGGCTGTGTGAAACACTGAGAAATCTTCTTCAAAAGCAGAATGGCCAGGAATGGCTGCCCTTCCCCGTGTCCTATCCTTAAAAGATGGGGAAGCCCTGTTGTGTATTGTCCCTCAGATATTATATTAGGATCTGCATTTATCACAAGATTCCAGTACATATTCTTCTTAACTGTTGCTGGACATGGCTCATTAGAGAGAGGGTTTATTGGCAACTACCTGGACACAACTAATTTATGTAAGGAAAATATTGTACAAACATGATGTATGTGGAACCACAAAGGTCCTTTGGAAGTCCAGAAAGATGACATTACCTTCCTGTGGTCAGTTGCTGATCTCCGTCCCCACCTCTGGACATTATGTGTTTACATGGAGAGACCCAAGCAACAGTTAAGTAGGTTGAGAGTGTGAGTTAAGTGCAGTTATTCGTGGTGGAACTTCATATTTTGTCAGTGTAGCCCAGGATTTTAGTGGATAGTCTGTATACAAGCCAGGATATTCAGACTTGTTACAAACTCTGACTTGAACAAACAACCATTTGGTTAGCAGCATGTAGTGCCTTGGTGCTATGATCAAACCACAAACATAAACTTTACATCTATTTCTATCATACTTGAATGTTCAGGGAATTCATGAGAGAGTCTTGTGCCAACTCTAGTATATTCACAAATCTTGTTTTGGGTATGTCTGATTTAGGCCCTAGAGTAACACTGGAAACAACAAAATAACCCTGCATATACTTCAACAGCACTATTTTAGTCAGGATCGATATTTTGTATTCAAATTTTTGAAAGAAACATCCCATTAATGTTTATATTTAAACACAACCTTATTTACAAGTTACCAATGGAATATTACAAAAGATTCCATGGAAGATTTGTGGACCCCCTCCCCACCAGAGCAGCATGGGAGGCAGTTCTGGGGTGTTGTGAAAAGTGGAAAACAATCGCCCAAATAAAAGAAAATAGCTGACTGCATCGAAAAGAAACCATTCATTGGATCCTATTTCCTGCTGCAAACTAAAAGCCCCTATATTCAAGGAAGCACATGTTGTGTTTTTATTAATGGAAGACTAAAAACACTTTTTACTGGTGTCACCAAGATCACTTTTGAATTAGAAAAGTAAAAGCAACAGCTGACAACCAGAGGAAAAAGGGCATGAGCAAATGGAGATTGGAGCACACTGTCTCTTCAGACTGTAAGTGAAATTTGACTTGGCCTGCTTATGAGAGGAAATTTAATTTCCATTCTCATCTGGCACTTGACTTATTCAAGAAACTACATGTTGCCAAACTGAACTAAAATGCATTTTTGGATTTATGAGCACTAGTGCTTTTTATGCATACTTTTTGCTGGAACCATTAAATTAGTTCAGTTATGGATATTAGCAAAGGCTTTCTATAGGGATTTGTTTGTTCTTTTTTTAGGAGATCAAAATTTCATTTTCTTTTACAGTTGTCATCAATCGTTTCATTAGTTTAAGCTGTGAACAATTATAAGCTGCACATGCAATGAGAGGATAATAAAATAATAGTAATAGAAAAGCCAACATTTTCACTCTGCATCAGCACATACCATGCATAGTTACACAGACGGTCTTCAATCAGCATGCTAGTGGAAAAACTGATGCAGCTGGAGTAAGGAGCCTAGAGGAGTGCAATGCATTAATCAGTTGTAAGACCATGCAATAGGCTTCACACATGCATAGACAAGAGACAGGTACTGAAATGTTACCATGTGTCAGCAAAAGCCTTGACAATCTGTATATCACAATTCTCCTCTGTCTACACAGGGTTCTGCATGCATGAAGGTTATTTCTATTTCTTTCAAGGAATCAGGGCATGCATTCCATGAGAGCTTAGAACGTTGTTTTGAAACAGTAAAATAGTAGGTATTACAGATTACTTTTTCATAGTAAAGCAACATACGTTATTTAAAGAGTAACGTGTAAAGTAAAATGCATTACTAATACAATGCATTATTAAAATGTATTACTAAAAAGATTGACACCTTAAACATAGAAAAGTGGCCAGAAGATCCAAATATATCCCCAATGACCTTCGAGCAGTTAGAAGCAATGAATAAATGTTATATCTTACACTCTAAAATACATCAGTGCTACTAGCTGTTATAATATCTTGAAAAGGAAATTTGCTGTGCCCTCATTACCTGTCAAAAGTATTATAGAATCATAGAATTGTAGAGTTGGAAGAGACCACAAGGCCATTCAATCCAACCCCATTCTGCCATGCAGGAGATGGCCATCCAGCTTCTGTTTAAAGATATCCAGGGAAGGAGACTCAACTACACTCCAAGGGAGTGTGTTCCACTGTTGAACAGCCCTTACTGTCAGGAAGTTCCTCCTAATGTTGAGGTGGAATCTCTTTTCCTGTAGCTTGCATTAATTGTTCCGGGTCCTGTTCTCTGAAGCAGCAGAAAGCAAGCCTCCTCAATATGACATCCCTTCAAATATTTAAACAGGGTTATCATATCACCTCTTAGCCTTCTTTTTTCCAGGCTAAACATCCCCAGCTCCCTAAGTTGCTCCTCATAGGGCATGGTTTCCAGTAGTGAAGGCAACACTTGTCATGTTATTTTCAAACTCTACTCCATATATATATATATATATATATATATATATATATATATAGTGATGGTGAAGCTTTTAGGGACCGAGTACCCAAACTAAAAGGCTTGCCGGCACCGGGTGTTACCCAGTGCTGGGGGTGAGACTTCCAGTGGGGATGGGACTTCTGCCCTCCAGGGCGGGACTTCCATCATCTTGAGGGTGGGACTTTCACCTTCTGTGGCAGGACTTTCACCATCTGGGGGATGGGACTTCCATCTTCTGGGAGCGGGGCTTCTTTCCCCCATCTTCCTGGGCCTTCAGCTCTCCAGTGACAGGTGAAGGCCCTGGATGGGCAGGAAGAGGAGGAACAGGTGCATACCTGTTCTTCCTCTTCCCCTCCCTCCACATGCCCTAAAAATGGCTTTGTGTGCCATCTCTGCCACACATGCCATAGGTTCACCACCATGGATATAAGCACTCTTCCCTCCTTGAATTGTGTCCATAAACCTAAAATAGTACTGATGTCTGGCAGTGGTTCACATCCATAAATCACCAAGAAATAATCTATTTTTTGAATGAATTCGATATTTGAAAGCATGTAAACATGACAAACATTTTAAATACAGTAAAAATGAATGCAATGGATAGAGATGAAAGTGGGGAAAAATGAGAGAGGAGCAGAATTCCAGTAAAGGACCATGAGCATTCCAGCGAAAAACATAACCCCCATTCACAATTTCCAGTTTTCATCAGTGGCAATGTGTGATGCTTCCCCTCTCTTAGTATAAGTTGTACAAATTGATAAACCTCCTTGAATGAAACCTTATCCCTGTTCTGGTACATTTTGTTGTAACTGGTTCATTAGGTAAGGGGAAAGACAAAAGTTTTCCCTTGACAGGATTGTCTAGTCGTGGCTGACTGTAGGGGGCAGTGCTCGTCTCTGTTACTAAGCCGAGGGAGCCAGCATTGTCAAAGGCGACTTTGTGGCCATGTGGCCAGCATGATTAAATGGAGTGTGTTACCTTCCCACTGAAGTAGTACCTATTTATTATCTACTTGCACTTCTAAATGCTTTCAAACTGCTAAACCGGCAGAAGCTGGGACTAGTGACGGGAGCTCACCCCAACACAGGGCACTTGGGCCTTGAACTGCCATCCTGCCAATCTTGCAATAATCAGAATCAGTGTCTTAACCATTACAGGTCTTATTTCAACACAAATCTTTATTGAGGGAATTGACTAAGGGAACTAGTGTGCTTGTCTTTAAAAATGGAATCCTGTATGACCATTATGTGCTACACAACACTGTACTTACTGTAGTGCTATGTAATGGATTCTGGCCAGACATCTCTCCCAACCCCATTTACCATTGAGCACCCTCTGGAACAATGGTTTCCAATCCACTGTTGATTGAGAAGTGGCTGCCTGATGTTCCCATCCCCTCCCATGAGTGATCTCCAGCACAACAGGCAGAAAAAGGACTCCTGTCTCAAATCCCTCTCATGCCCGTGATCATTTGCATAAGTGGGGTGGGAACATCAGGCGGTCACTTTTTGATCAATAAGCAAATCAATTCCTATAAGTCCCAGCAGCTGCTTACCAGTAGATGGGGTTTGGGGGACTTTATGATTCCTAAGTCACCCCTAAACTAGACCTCTTGGGATTTTCTTTCTTCATATGAACAGACACTAGTGATGCCATATTACTGTCCAGTTTTCCAAGTTCCATAATTTCTATTAGAATGTTCCCTGTTATCCTTCATCAGTGTCATGAGCAATGTTTCTGAACCCTGTAATCCTGTTCCTTCTCGTTCTCCCTAATTCCTGCTCCAATATTATCCATAACTTTATTCAGGCCCTATTTTTCTCCACTGATTCTGTGTCTGTACTTCAAGACCTGCACTTCTGTGTAACATAGAGGCTCAACAGACCTCTATGTTACACAGAAGGGGTGGCTTGCAGCCACTTCTATCTGCGCTGGATTGAGATTGTGGCAACCACACTCCACAGCCCTGCTCTCCTTTCCGAGGCACAAAAAGGAGCCACAAAAAGCGACTCCTTTTTGAGCCCTGGAAAGGGTGTCATAGCTGCCAGCATGCAGCTTTTCTGTGCTCCTTTGATGCTCTGTCATGTAGATGCAGTGCCAGAGGAGTGGCATGACACCATGTGGAGCGGGGCACACCATCATGCCAGCCTGGGGGCGGAGTTGGGGCATGTGTCATGTGTATGCCATCCCCCATCTCCTCCCCCAGGCCGGTCTGTCGAGCCCCATAGTCCTTCTCCGTGTGTAATCTGAATTAAGAAATGGTTTATAAGTTACAGCCACCTTTGAGAGACTGATTTAAATAACTCCATATAGCAGCTGGTGAACCTGCCAAATGAAGTAGCTCACTGCAGCTTGGGGACAATGTTCCTCCTTCCAGCAAAAATATAGAAAGAGGAAGGTTTGCATTGGCATGAGAAAAATCACCCTGATCCTTTTTCAAGCCAGTCCATATGGATGGTTTATAACATAATAGCTGCCAGATGGAGTACTTGAGTAAAGAGGCTAGAAATTCACACCTTGTTTGGATCCCTATATTGTTTTAGAAAAAATGTGGGCATTCACAGATATTCTGAGCTCAAACTTTGCTTGACTTGTATTTCTGGATTAGATCTTAGATGTTGGTATTACCTTTGTAGTTAAAGCTGCATCTGGAATAAGACTCCCCCACTGTATTTATTACTTACATGTAGTTCATGGGGGTGGAGATACTGATTGGTTGGTTGGTTGGTCTCTTTGCATATCAGCTATCTATCTCCCCATTTTCAACTCAGATCTTTCAACTCTTTTGTCCAGCTTTACTGAATTAAAATAGGAACTGAACTGTTCTTTTTTAAATTTAGCATCAAACCAGAATTATGATATCTTTCAAAAGAGTTATACTAAGGACTAAATCCAATATTAGTCCTGAAATGAATACTTTTTTTAAAAAGGGATTTTACATTACTTGTCTCCAACAAGTCCAATTCATTTCAATGGTTCTACTCAGGACTAATATGAGATTTAGACCTAAGCGGCACAGTAGGATTCAAGTTTACTTTAGTGATGGGTTCCTGTACTGGCAGGAAAGTGGACTAGGTGACCTTTGGTGTATCTTTCAATGGTAAGATTCTATGACTACCCATGTGGATAGCAGATCGCAAACTGGATTTACATGGATGGACACATCAGATCCCTCGACCAGCCATTTTCACACAATGCTCTTTTGGTTATGTTATTATTCCATTTTAGATGTCCCCATATTACCTGCTCCATGACCTAAGTTCTACAAGTTGAGATGTACTGCCATATTTTTAATCATCTTGTATACTTATAATTGTTAAAGGCCATTAATTAAAATGAAAAAAAAAAAAAAAGATTCCCACTGCCCCTTATAAACACTCACTGGTTTATTTTTTCCTTTTGCAGAGTTTGATGAATTCCCCTTGCTATCTGTGGCTTTCCTTCCTAATGAGGTAAAAGGTGATGAGGTCTTGATTAGGCTTGAAGTTTGATAGTTATTATTATTGTTTTGGTTGCCACTCAGTGTCTCCATTATGGATCGAAATGTTCCAAATGGTCGTTTTTGCTGGTCCCCAGTTTCAGCAGTGGGTGGAGGCCGCTGAAGGGCCTTACTCCGCTCTTTGTCCCTTTCCCCATTTAAACCAACCTCTGTTTGCTCCACCTGTACCACAGGCTCCTCAAACGTCACTCTGAGTTTTAAATTCTGGGCAGTTCTGCGCTTTGAAGATGGAGATTTCAGTGCACTCTTGGGACTTGTGGCAACTTTGTGAGTAGTGGAGGTCTCAAGGCTAGACTGACATGCATCTCCTGATACTTGGCTCTGGGATACAGTACCAGTCTGATACTGGAATTCGTTATCAGGATCACTGCTTTCAGAAGTGGGAGAAGGGCTGTGACCATCCAAAGATTTTGAGGCTTTAATTCCAAAAGGGAACCGGCGGCCTGATGCCAAAGTATGCCTCTTAATCATTAGGTGCAAATTCTCAGTGCTTTCAGTGTTTTCCACTATGGGCTGTGGCCTTGGCTTCTCTGTTCTTTTCACAGGCGTGTTCTTCAGATCTTCAGAATTATTTGAATCTGTATCAGATTCACTGAGGGATCGCTGCATTAGATGCTTCAGTCTTGCTAACTTCAACTCCTTTTTCTCCATGGGAGCTTTCTTTATGCTCTTGGAGGCATGATCATCCCGAAATTCTAAGGACAGCTTTTCTTGCATGCAGGCATTCTCAGAGATTTCTTTCCCCAGCAGCTGGCGCAGGATTTTATCAGAGTCCTCATCTTTAATCTTGGACTGATTGTGGTGTGGAGTTCCCACAGTGCCATGGATCTGAATACCATCATGGGTGTTCAATTTACTTTTCGGTAGAGTCGAGTCATCTGTATCAGATGGCTTCCAGTGAGGTTTGCCAGAAGTGGGTGATGATGGTGAACTTCAATGGGAAGAGGGGGAAAAAGCCCTTTAGTACATGAGACCACAATCAAAATTATACAGATAGAAAGTGCAAAACTGATACTTCCATTTCATATGTTTATTTGAGCATCCTATTGCATTCTTTTTGACTTTTACCCACGTGGAATGTATTATGGAGTCAAAGTATTGACTTCATAGTTAAGAATGTAAATCTGTTTCTAGGCTAAGCTTGATCTGTTATTTCCTTTCCTTTTCATAGAAGGACTTTCTGGAAAAGATTTACATTCACTTGCACTATTAATGTTTCTGGGAAACTTGAACACCAGAATAAACACAGATCTTTGGCAAAACCCATAAATAAATAAATAAGTTGCAAATCCTGTTTTGGTATTTTGTTAGAGTAAAATCTGACGTTTTGCTTCACTGTTGTCAACAGGAGTCTTGACTTCATAGCAGTTAAAAAAAATTAGATCCCTGTCCCAGGAACTTATAGTTGAAAGTTTGACATTATTGAAGGCAAAGGGAGGGAGGGATAAAGATGACGATTTCTATAGAAGCAAGGCTGCACTATAGAAACAGTTTATGCCTAGAAATGAATCTCCAGTACAATCCTATTCATGTCTGCCTAAAAGTAAGCCCCATTGAACTGAGAGTAGATTATCATCAGTAGCAGCAATTTTGTATGCAGTTAGGGAGGCTTGTTCAAGGAAGTGCTTATAGTACTCTGATAATATCTTTGTAAATTATATATTAATAAGGCTGCAGATATCAAGCAAAGTTAAGCTCTACCTAGGCTGTTGACTGCTTACACTTAGAGCTAAAACTATGTATAATAATGTGGGAGTTCACATAAGCCTCATTCTTAATGCTGCACACTCCAGGATAGCATTTCAGACACTCACGCATTGGCTAAATAAAATTACAGAAATCCTATGAATGGAAACTCTCATAAAACCAGGTTCCTGATCACAAGACCTTGATAACCATGTTAAATGAAACATGGCTACAGAGGCCTTTACAGAATTTGGCACTTCGTATGTGAAGGTCTGAAATGGCGCTGGACATGAAGCAGTGTTTGAGTACAAGGCTCACATACACATACACATTCCTATACACCGTTTGGCCTACACACAAGCAAGTGAACATCTATATAGAACTATATAGAACTACAATCTGTGCTCTGAATAAATTGTACAGTGGGCCTTTGGTATCCCCTGAAGTTTGGTTCCGAAGTTTGGTTCCGGAACCCTCTATGGATACCAAAATCCATGGATGTTCAAGTCTCATTGTGGCATAGTGTCTCTTATGTAAAATGGTGAAATTAAGATTTGCTTTTTGGATTTTTTTTGGGAGGGGGGAATTTTCAAACCATGGATGGTTGCATCTATGGGAGCAGAATCTGTGGATATGGAGGGCTGAATGTATAGATAACTGAAATATGCCATATTCTCCACTGGAACGCATGTCAATGGACATGCATAATTCAGATGGAATGGTCTACATTCAGGGACTGAACTGCTGCTTTAAATGGGACAAGGTGCATGTCTTGTTCCATACAAGTCCGAACTGATCTCTAATTCAAATGTTAGATCAATGATGAACTCACCAGATGTGCTCAGAAATGCCACTACTGCTTAGCCTCAGCCCCCACTTATCCTCAGCTGTAATATAATAATGCTGTAATACTTTTTATGCTGCAAAAAGATAGGGTTCTTTCACAGATTTCTGAAATAAAATACACGAAACACTTTGATTGTTGGGGGGAAATAGCATATACAGTCAGCCCTCCATATCCACAGATTTTTTAATCCAAGGATTCAACCATCCATGAGTTGAAAATATTCCCTAAAAAAAAACAACAACCCCAAAAAGCAAATTTGCTGATTTTGCCATTTTCGATAAAGGACACAATTTTACTACACCACTGTATACAATGGGACTTGAGCATCCATGTATTTTGATATCAATTGGGGGGAGGGAATGTCCTGGAACCAAACCCCAGTGGATATCAAGGGGCCCACTGTAATGACTGGTGAAACTTTTGCAGGCTTTATGGGAGTTTCTGGATCATTTGACTGAGAAACTATGGCAAACCTTACATTATTAATAGAAACAGCATTCTCTATACATAAAAGGGATTTCTGCTTCTGTGAGGCTGCAACCTGCATTATATTACTCACTCTTCCAACTTCATGTAAGTAAGCATGTGTAAAGTACACTTGCATTGCTCCTCTCAATCTATAACTAGTCAAGTCCATATTTCTGTGTACTTTTCAGTGTGTTAAGTAAATTTACTTCTGTGGCACTCATCAGTACTTAAGATATTTTGTCCCAAGAGGACAAAAGGAGGAAGGACAGAAGTGATTGCTATGCTGTAGTCAATGAGTGTGATTTTTCTTTTTCCTTCAAGATGAAGTTAAACAACCTCTTCTGGGATTAATTCATTATAATATGCAATTATATCTATTCCTTTTGGTGCTATTTATTTATCTTAAGTAGTGAAGACAAATCATCCTGAAAGCACATAATAACTAGACTGCTTTTCTCCCCTCTCCATTTTGTAAGCAAACGCCTTATGGATCACTTGGGATATAAGACTACTATTGGTCACTAAAAAGTAAGATTTTAGGTTTGTGGACTTTATTATGAGTCCTCAAAAGATTGCAAATTAAGCCACCTTGATAAAATTTAATTTAATTTAAAGAACTACAGTATTCATATTTGTGAAATTAAAGAGGTATTGATTTCTACCACATGACACTGCTTTTTATTCTTTTACAATATGAATGATAGAGACTTTAGTTGGAACATGACTTTCCCAGACAATACCCATTAAAAAGGTCCAATTCAAAATATATTGCAATTTCACCCTTGTAAACCTTGTTACCTTGGGGATGTTGGCAGTGACATGCCCTCAGATCTATGAATTTCCAGAAGCTGTTGGAGTTGGTTCTGTAATGTCACACGTTCCACTGCCTGCCTGTAAGGAAATATTAAATTGTTAAACCATTTTTTCCATCCCTAAAACTAAAGCTGTCAGTGGATGTGCTATGAGAGAAATTATAGTTTTCACTCACCATCGTGGCTCTTCATTTATAATTTAAGAGTTGCACACACACAGAGCACACCCGAATAAGAAAATACACAAAGGAGGTCTCTGTTCTGCAAATTGCTTCTAATTCCAGGGGGAACATTGTGATCACTCTATTGTACCTTCCAAAAGCTGCCTGGCTTGTATAAATTATTTATTACTAGTAGTGACTCTGATGTAAGTTGTAAGATTAGAATATTAAAGAGCAGTTTGCTGGAGCTGTGGGACTCACAACAATTAGCTTACCTGTGCCCAATTAAAACCAAACTCACAGCAAATTTGGAACTAGTTCCCTGTAACTCTTGTTTGAGTGTGACTTAGGAAGGAATTTGTCTTGCTTATGTTTCCCCTAGAGAATACTGTTGCTAGTTAGAGAGCATGTAGTGCTCATCAATATTCACCTGGAAAGCTGCTCACCAAACAGGGGGGGAAAAGATATATTTATGGGACCAGTGCTCATGGATCATGTTCAGAGCTAAAGATGAAGGGAAGCATATTTTATACTAAAGGATACAAAATAGAAAGTCCATAGTGATCTGCAAGCATTCATGATACTAAGGATTGTCTGTTTAGACTACAATTTCCATATTTATTATTAAAGGTTCAATTTTTTTAATCCTTTCTTAACAATATCCACAAGATAGCCTTAAAATCTAGAAAACAGCAAAAAACAAACAAACAAAAAACACTGTTTGTATCCTGAGACTAGCTCCAATATTCTCTCCATCTTGTGGAGTTTAGGTTTAACCTGGGTTAAGGAGACAATATGTGAAAGGGATCTAGGAGTCCAAGTAGACCACAAGTTGAACATGAGTCAACAATGCGATGTGGCAGCTAATAAGGCCAATGCAATTTTAGGCTGCATCAATAGAAGTATAGTTTCTAGATCAAGGGAAGTAATAGTGCCACTCTATTCTGCTCTGGTCAGGCCCCTCCTGGAATATTATGTCCAGTTCTGGGCACCACAAATCAAAAAGGATAATGAAAAACTAGAGTGTGTCCAAAGGAGGGCGACTAAAATGGTGAAGAGTCTGGAAACCATGCCCTATGAGGAACGACTTAGGGAGCTGGGGATGTTTAGCCTGGAGAAGAGAAGGCTAAGAGGTGATATGATAGCCCCATTTAAATATTTGAAGGGATGCCATATTGAGGAGGGAGCAAGCTTGTTTTCTGCTGCTCCAGAGAACAGGACCCGGAACAATGGATGCAAGCTACAGGAAAAGAGATTCCACCTCAACATTAGGAGGAACTTCCTGACAGTAAGGGCTGTTTGACAGTGGAACAGACTCCCTCAGAGTGTAGTGGAGTCTCCTTCTTTGGAGGTCTTTAAGCAGAAGCTGGATGGCCATCTCTCAGGGATGCTTTGATTGAGATTTCCTGCATGGCAGGGGGTTGGACTGAATGGCCCTTGTGGTCTCTTCCAACTCTACAATTATGATTCTAAGATTCTATGATTCTGTGTCTTGGTGGGTCCACATGTATATTTGCTTTAGGCACTGTTATCTAAAGAGACAGGACAGGTTGCCTGAATATCAAATCTGGATGAAGTCCACCATCTGCCTTCCCTCTACCCTTTTTAACAGCACCAGTTACTGATCTGGGGGAAGATTGTGTGATATAGCTAAATGAGATGGTAGTTATGCACTGCCCATTTTCAACTGTTTTCATGAACAAATGTAGGGATGAAATTTTCTAGAGGTAAAAAGGGACAAAATCAAATCCTAGGAAAGGGAGCAGGCAAAGCAACCAATGAAATGTGAATGCAGCAAATATAAGAATTCAAGGTGCAAATAATTTTCAATGTCTCACTCTTGGGAATGTTAGAAATTTGGGGGCTGAAGGAAATTTCATTGGGGACATGACCCTTATTTGGAGGGGGGAGGCAATGCTGTCCCCTGAGCTAATGGGGGAAAGGGATGGGAAGGGCATGTTCCTGAGTCAGCAGAGAGTTAGAAATCAACAATTTTATTGCTTGGGGATTCTGCCTCTATTAAACTTCCTTCCTTTCCTGCCCCCAATTAGGACTTGGATAATGTTTACTTTTGCAAGGTTAAATTTCCTCATTGATCCTCCTTCACACTCCAATTGAGGCCACGTGGCAACGATACTGATCAAGTAAAAGAACAGCCCCTCTCCTCATTACTGCTTTCACTTTCAAAATGACTTCCTTAAAAAGCAGAACAAAACTGACAGCTGTGGGATATTTAAGTGGATAATTTCCTGGTTCAACGGATGGACGTAAGATTATTAACTCGCTGCTCAAGTCAAAGCTTTAGAATTGACAATGTAAGAGTAAGAAAGCATCCACATGGCTTCAGCCTACATGTAGGCTGTATTTGCTCTATTCACAAAAAGCAAATGTTCATATTGGCATAGTAAAGGATCTATAAAAATACAAATATATTTTAGGTGGGACACCAATATGCTTTTTTTGGCATAAACCAGATGCAGTTTTATAAAGATCTTTCTTTCCTTCAGTTTTCCCCCTTCCTTCCTCTCGCCTACACATTTCCTTACATTATTTTGAAAGATCACTCCAACCATCTGTCAGCATTGCCTTGTGGTAGGGGGGGAAAAAAGGCCAGAGCTCACTCTGTTGTAGGTTTGGACCAGTTATTTCCATTTGTTATTCCTGGCTGTTGTTGGTCTACCTGTTTCACTCCCTCTTGGCCACATTCCTTCTCATGTTAACACATCTGGCAAATAACCAAATCTGCTTCCAATGCAAATGAGTTCTGTATTTGATTTATTTGTTTGAGACAGCTGGGTTAGTATTAATGGCTAGAATCCTATTGTGCAGTTAGCCCTTCAGTAACTTCAGCTACCTACAGTTATACATTCATAACTGCTATAACTGCTAAATATTCATGATCCTGATGTAGCCTCTAACTGTGAAAGTCCCCTGAAACCCCCCTAACAGGTAAGCAGCTGCTGAAATTGACAGGGGAGTGGACCTCGTCAAGAAGCAGCTGCCTAACATTCCCATGTCCCCTCATGCAAGTGATCTCTGTCACAAGGGTGATTGGCAACAGAGGCCCTTTTTCTGCCTGTTGAACAGGAGACTACTTGCAGGAGGGGTGGAAAAATCAAGCAGCTGCTTCTCAGTCAACAGAGAAATGGACCCCTGTCGATCCCAGTGGCTGCTTTCTTGTAAGTGGAATTGGAGGGAGGACTCTGGCCAGCATCCACTGCATAACATTGTAGGATTCCACTGATTATTTTAATTATGTTTAACTATTGAAATAGTTTAAAACAAGTTAATAACATAAACTAGAAAACTACAGATAGACAATCCAGCATATTATGGGTGTAGTTTTGCAGTGTGTAGCATACATACACACACACAACACAACACAACACAACTTTTAACCATATTAGGGAAGCAATGTATTTCTTCTATTATATATTACTTCAGGCAAGTCATACCAGAGTCTGAAAAGGGTATTCTTTGCATTACAGCTCCCAGAATCCCCCAGCCAGTTTGGTCAGGTTGCTTCTTTGACAGTAACAGTTGTTTTCTTTCTCCACTACCAGAGCTGCTCTTGCTTCTCAGTTTTCTGGCTGCAGATATTTAATCTATTGGAGGCATCTAGTCAAAGAAACCCTATCACCATAAAAAGCAAAACCAGACTTGGAAAACCAGCCTATACCACTTCTTCATTGGTTTAATGGAGGAAGTGGTAGAATTCAGCACGAGAGAAAAGGAACTGTAGCCAATCCTTATCATGCACATAGTCTTGAATTCACATATTTGAATATAATTACAGATTACTGACATGGTGAGGGGAGAAGACAGAGAAGATTATGCTTCAAGAGAATAGTAGGTGGGTTATTTATAATAATTTATTCACGATGAACATATCACGAATAACCAGGTATAACAGCTTATTCAAAACAAACATAAATGTGCTACACTTATATTTTGCCTTAGGTAGTATCACGTCAGAGCAAATGAAACACTGAACTGAGGACAAATATAAACATATGTTTGATGTACAAATGGATAGGATATGAGAAAGAAAATAAGTCTTCTAATAACTAGAGCATAAAAGGGATATTTTATTGTTGAGAAGACTTTTATAAAATCCTTATAGTGTCATAGAAACATTTCTGCTCTTATGCAAATTTAAATTTACATTTAATTCCACAGATTCTGCTCTGTGAGCACTCCTAGATTACATTTTTCATTCCCACACTGACAGTTTTCAGCATGCCCAAGAGATGTCATAAGGTAAACATTAGGTAATGTTTGAAGGGGAAACATGCAACATATAGTTGATAAGTTGACTGACTTTGTATGTTTACTCCTTACTTACTGGGGTACATCTTTTATTCACACATCACTTTGATCACCCAAGGGCAGGCTAACAGCACACTTGTCACATGAAGACTGCAATCCTGTATGGCTCAGTGTTAATTAGTAAGTCCACATTCAGACCCACACTAGGCTGAGCCATATACCACTTACTTAACAGCCTCTGAAATCCTCCCCCACATGGCTATTCCCTGCTTTGTGTGAAGGATACAGTTTCACAGATGCTTCTGGCTATGCCACTTAGCCAGATGCAAGAAGATTATAGCAACAATCATTAGTGGGATCTGAGTGTTGATGTCGTCATTTCATGAATGACTATGGAGATACACTACTGCAATCCTCTCATTCCCCACAAAACAGAATGGTTGTGCAGGGAAAAGGCTGTCCAATAAGTTGAGGTGTGTGGGTGTGGGGGGCGGTGTTGGGTACTGTGGAAGGAGGGAGGGAATACCAACCCCTGCGACACCCCAAACAGAACATACATGCATAAGTCCCTTACAGGATGCCAGTTGAAGTGTGAAGCAGCCAAAAGACTCTGGATGCTTGATAAAAGAATCATAAAGGGAGAGAGAGAAATAAATCCACTGCTTTAAGAAAACTACTTTTACAAATAAAGACTTACTCTTTCAGTTGCTTGGTTAGCTTCACAACTTGGGATGCCAACGACATGCATGTCTCCACTACTACCAAGTAACGTGAACACATGGTATGTCCCTGCCGTTCAGCACTTTGGGAAGGTTTCTCGCCAGCATGATTTTGCATAGTGACATTTGCTCCATATTCCACCAGAGTCTAAGCATATATATGAAGATTAAAAGCAATTATAATCTTGAGTGGTACTGAGTTCAGCGCAGTCAAGATGAAAAGTACTTCTTCACTCTGGACAATTAGCCTATGGAATCTTTTGCAACAACAAGCAAAGGATAGTCTGGTGTGACAGCCATTTGAACTACAAATGTTTATTAAAAATCTATATAACTTAGAAGAGTATAGGCTTGTTGATTTTTTTTTTCTGAGCTTCATTATCCATGTGTGAATCTCAGTCTCATCAAGGTTTTCGTTTTATAAGTGGCAAACTCATTCTGACTCAGATTCACCTTAGAGTGTAAGACTTTCCTCTTTTTTCTCCATGAAAATGCATATGTATTTCTGTACAACTGTTTCAGAAATGGCCACATTTTTGCACACCTATTCCCATTGACTAATGTGTACACATTTGTCAAATGTATGCATTTCTCTTTGTGCATTTCTTTTAAAATGTTGACTTCACATCTGTGTTGTTCTGATAATAATATTGCAATAGATGGTTCAAAAATAGTGGCCAGAAATAGTCTTTGGGTTTGTGTTTGATTACAGGAAGGGCACATTGACATTTATACATTAAAACTCAATGCCTGCACATTTCTCAGCTATCAGTAAACTATGTGAAGCATAACAGTAAACTGGTAGCAACAGCAGTATTTAAAATGCTTGATTCAAACAAGCATTTTGTTTGACTTGGGACAAATATACCTTGAAACCCAACTTATGAGTTTTCCCAGGTAAGTTTTCCTCACAATGGTGCCCAATGCATGTTTTGGGATGTAGCTTTTAGCTACCATGGGAATGACAGGAGTCACAACCAACTTTATCCAGCAGGCACTGACTTGAGGAAGACTGTCATCAGGCCTAAAACCTTTGACAACAGAAAGTTAGATTAGATGGCCTGTTCCACCAGCAATCTTTTTATCTTTAAAACACCTGCTATATATTTTTTTAAAAAAATACATCAGTAATACCTTTGAACTACTCATGTTTAGATGCCTTGAAATATATATAGGTGGTTAAGTTTCATTTCTTCATCAAGAAAATTCTTTATCTAATGTTGTATGCATTTATTACACCATCCTAATCAAGAGTCATGTCAGCTCTTGATTTCTTGCAAGTTGAGATGGTTTTGAACCTGTGATAAGCTCAGTTATTTCATGAAACTACAGCTGCAGTCCTATGCATAACTACCTGGAAGTAAGCATTTGTGACAACCAGTGTGGTATAGTATTTTTGAGCAAATCAAGGTATGGCATGGGTGTGTGTGAGGAAAATACTTTATGGTATGATTCTATCTGTTTATAGTGAAAACATGAGGGGGCAATGGAAAAGAGTGCTTATTGAAGCCTCAAAGTGGGGGTGATAGGCAGCCAATGACCTGCATGTTGCCCAGCGCAGCATTAAGTGACAGTTATGAACATTTCCTTATCAATGAAAAAAACCCACTAGTCTTAGAAAGACATTTTCAGTTAACCAAGATAAACCTTTTATGGCATTTTTCCTCCTGTATTTTGGAAATTCTGTTGATAATTTGACAACTAAGGTGTTTGGCTGGCACCACTATAATTTACAGCTTACATAATTGTAGGATAAACAACGCGTAGGTGGTTCGGATGAAAATAAAGACCTAAAACAGTTAGGCATAACCTGGGATCACTTTCAGATGTTTCCAAACATGAAGGTAGAGAATCTTCACAACTGGCTCCCTCACCAATACTGTCAAACATCTGAAATATTAAATCAAGCATTCACCCTGCAAAGAAATGTGTGGTTTCTCTCTGCACCTATAACTCTTTAGACGTCATGACTAGAGAAACAAATTTTCTTGCTTCAGATCTGATATCATATGGGAAATACGTTCCTTTCTCACTTTAATAGGTGGCTCTTCTGTTCATTGTTTATTTTTGGGGTTTTTTTTTTTGGCATTTAAGTGATGTTTTCAAGCACTGGGAATGTTATTGTTTTGGATTTTCTTCACTAAGCAGTGTGTTGTGCTAGATGACTGCAGTTCTAACAATAAAATGCACTACTAAGAAAATACACATGCTGTGTGTCAGATATGAAAAGAGCAGTTTTACACTTTTGCCTTTCATTCACTATTTTCTGTAGATGAGTAGAGAAGACTAACTGGCAAGAAGGCCACACAAAAGTTATATTATTGAGAATTAAAATGGTCAAGAGTTCTTCTATTTGATGCAGATACTTGCACATTCCTCCATCAAGAGAATGCACTACTTATTTGGAATATTGTGAGAATTAATGGGTTTATTAAAAAAGTTAAATTATGTGTTAAACTGGGTACTATCCTCCTGCCCATGGAAGATTTTTGTTTTTTTTTATTCAGCAGTGGCTTCAATAAAAAAGGAGGGGATGATTTCTTCAAATCCATTTTTTTGTTTGCAGACCCCACACTATTGGCTATTCTCTCTATCCAGAGGATCCTCCCCGATCTTCTGGAGCCTTAGAGGTACACAATATCTTCTAAATGCTCTCCCATTTTCACATAGCAAGAGTATTTTGAATATTCCATTTGAAGTAAACAGAGTTTTATTGTTTTACCTGTATACATCCCAGATACCCGTGCTGGGCAGCTACATGGACTGCACTATTACCATCTTGATCAACTTCGTCCAGAGAAATCCCTTGTTCTTGCATAAATTGAAGAAGCCACAGAAGGATTTTCTCCTATGGAGAAAAAAAAAGTTTATTAATGCAGGATCATGGAGGCTAACCAGGGTCAGCCCTGGTTAGTAGTTGGATGGGAGACTGCCAATGAATATCATGTGCTGTAGGCTACATTTCAGAGGGTGGAACTGGCAAAACCACCTCTGAATATTCCTTGCCTAAGAAAACACTGTGAAATTCATGGGGATCTAGTGCTTTCAATATTGACCAAAAGACAAATTCCACAGCCTAAATAGTGGAAATGGCTTTATTAAGCCAACCAAAAAGACACAAAATATGGATTCTACATTTTGTGAACAATGCACGAACATATGGACTTTAGATTTTATAAACATTTTGCATGATGACAAAGATGTCAAGACGATATTTATCAGCACTGTATAATTATGAAATATGTACATGTGCAAGATAACATAAAATAGGCAGTGAGTGGACCATGGAAGTTAACACCTGTCCTGCCCTTATTTTATAATAACTATCCCTTTGAACTACAAGAAAAATCTCCATATAGTCTCATACTTTAATCCTAAACTCATTTACGTGGAGGTATGATCCCCTGATCTACTTTCAGGCAAACTTACATATGCTGTATGTTTTCTACAATGACAGAAAACATCACACTAGTGATGAATAAGTGACTGAAGAAAGGCTGTGAAAAGACACATCTGTCTGAAGCTGAGAACACGGCAACAATTTGTTGCAGGGCCCACATGATGTACAGTAAAAAGCCCCAAAACTTTCCCCCTTAACCTGTTAGACTGGAAATGTGTTTGAAGAGTTTGGTTGTTTGGCTTAAAGTGCTAGGCAATAAATAGGGCTCAGTTTTTACTGTTAACTGGATTCAGGGTCTAAAGATACACACATTCTTGAAGATATGCTTGATCCACATCTCTTCCTGATCTCACTACTTGGCAGTAATTCAGCTGGCTTATTTATGCCTTTTCCTCTGGTTCAAGGATATTCCTGAAGACAGACTTGGAACTGAGGCAAGACAGAGTTTTCTCAAGAATAAAGCATCCTGTCTAAGCAGTGCAAGGCAGCACTGAGATCAATGGGCCTATTCTTTGACTTTTTATTTTTTAAAATGATTATTATTTTCTGCCTCCCCCATCATAGGAAGTATTGACTGAAAAAACAGATACCATGTGTGCCAAGTGGTAGAGGAAATAATTGTGTGTTGAATCAATTCAAAAACACTTCTTCCTTATAAAAATATCTCCTTTGCATTCCAGCCAAGTTTGGTGTTTACATGGGTTATCTTTTGCATGAGTAACGTTTCGGTAAGTTAAAAAGTGTCTTGCAAACACATCTGTGTTAGAATTATTCAATATCTATTTCTCCATTTCCCAAAATCTGACACTATTTTGGGTAAAATGCAGCCATTTCACTATATTGTGATGTTCTGTATAGCTCTTATTGATGACTGGCTCATATTTAAATTGGATAAATATGAAAAGTAACTTGAAATGATTATGTAGCATTAAAATAACAATTCAAAATGTCACTGTACCTGTCCATAGCAACCTGCATAGTGAATAAGGCTTGGGTGATCTTTTGAGCAACTGAGTTCTGCAATAGCTTCTGTTTCACTCACCATCCACCTCACACACTCCAGCTGGCCATTCTAAGCAGAAAAACAGAGAAATGCAAACATGTCCCCAAGGTTACACTTAATTTAAAATAAACCCTTCCTCTGAATAATAAATATTGCTCATGCAAAATAAGTAAATAAATAAATAAATGTATTTCAGCCTAGGAACCAGTGTGGAATAACAGTCTGAGTGCCAGACTAGGACTCCAGGAGACCAAGGCTTGAATGCCTGCCTAGCCATGGAAACCACTGAGAAAGTCACATTCCTTCAGGCTAAGAAGGCAATGGCAAACTTCATCTGAATAAATCTTGCCAAGAAATCCCTAGGATAGTGTGGCATTAAGCTGGAGTCTGTTCAAACAACAATAATGCCTGGCTGTTTTCATACCTGCTGATTATCACAATGGTGCTGATTGCAAGCTCCTTTACAATTTAAGAGTAATTTCTGCTTTACAAACTTTATTTAGTTCTTCAAGGCCTAAATAGTAAAACAGCCTTACTTATAGCAGCACTGAATGTTTATAGCAGCACTGAATGTGCCTTCTTAATTTCATATAAATTTTTCATTAGGAATTCTTCCTATTCTACATGGACCTCCAAGTAGCCCACATACAATGTGGCAACATAAAAATAATAACTCTGAATAATATAACACACAGAGGAATTCTAGGCATGCCTTGGTGTTTGTGCTCAGGCAACTATATGAAGGACTGCAGTTTATATACAAACCTATACATACTTTGGAGCAAAACCTACTGAATTCAGTGAGGCTTTCTTCTGAGGCAACATGGATAGATTGCTTCATTAGTATCAATTCGGAACACACTGAATACAACTGAATGTTAAATCCAGTTGAACAGAGGAGAGGGGACTTACTTTTGAGTAATCACATATTGGATTGTGCTTTATGGTCTTCATAAGTAGGAAAATGCATGGATAATTTATTAGCAGGTACAGCTAGGCCAACATTTTCTGTTGCTCAATTGGGAGGAAAAGATCCCAGAAATATATTGATGCCCCGATATACTGGGATCTTAAGGACATTGATTAACTTGTAAAGTAGCTGCAATCTATTGCAATTATTTTTTTAAAAAAAATTCTGAACACTTCAATAAGATGAGGCTTATTTATAGAGGTATACTCCAAATGGGCATTCTGTACTAATGCTATCTTCCCTTTCACTGCCCACTATTATCAGTCCACAGTAAAGTTAAGATCTGCCTGGATTTGTCAAATTGCCTGGTCTAACAGCCAACACTGTTGCAATTTGCTGAGCAACAGGCATAGCTCTGTGTCTGGAAATAAAGTACCATGGAGCTATGGCTCATCAGGGGAGATTGGAACTGCTCTCATATGTTTCACAAACGCTGATTACTGTTGTACAAACAATTAAACACCATAGCTTCCTCATGTCAGTTATGCCTAAAACCTGTCTGTGATGAGGGAGATGAACATTGGTCACCAAGCTCTCCAGCTCAGCTGTATCACAAATCAGACCCTTAGATTCATCCTAAGAATTACATTTCCAGTTTATTCTGTGGGGTGTGTGGGGTTTACACATACACATCCATTTATGATCAAATAAGAACCTTTAGCTCTTCAGCTTTGCATCTGCACCCTGTATCTCTTTCTACATTACACAAGCAGTCTAAGTATTTTGCTTTATTTGGAGAATATCCCTAGAGATGTTTAATTCCACTGTTGTCTTTCCTGTGCACATTGTATTTTACAAGTGCTCAGCAGTCCTATAAAATATAATGTTTTCTTATATCACAGATTTTCCTGTTAAGTCTGAGCTTTCTTCCAGATGACTTTTTTTCCCAGTGCAATCTGCATGTTTGCTCAAAAGTAAATCATCTTGAATTCAATGCAGCCTCCTCCCAGGTCACTGAATATAAGATTGTAGCATTTCTTTCGACATATTGCCCACTGTGCTAGAAGTAAATGTTTACTTTTGTGTGATATTCCAAAGAGGGTTTGATAACCCCAAACATTTCAGCTTTACATACAGAATATTCAAGAGGTTGCATATGAAATATCCAAATTTGTAAAACTTTATACTATTTTAATGGTCTTGTATTTTTGTATTGTTTTTAATTTGTATTGTTTTAGCCACCTTGAATACCTGTATCAGCTGAAAGCTGAGAATAATAATAATAAATCAGTAGTTTTCACACATACATCTTGTATGTAACATATATTCCATAATATATTCATATTATTACAATACCAACAAATTAAGCCTGATTTTGAAATTGAGGGCTTTTAAAAGCTGGATTCAGTCATCCAGTCCAACCCCATGCCATGCAGGAAATCACAATCAAAGCTTCCCCAACAGATAGCCATCCAGCCTCTGTTTAAAGACCTCCAAGGAAGGAAACCCCACCATACTCCGGGGAAGAGTGTTCCACTGTCGAACAGCTCTTACTGTCAGAAAATTCCTCCTAATGTTGAGGTGGAATCTCTTTTCCTGAAGCTTGCATCCATTGTTCCATGTTCTAGTCTCTGGAGCAGCAGAAAACAAATTTGCTCTATCCTCAATGTGACACACTTTCAAATACTTAAAGAGGGCTATCAACTCATACCTTAACCATCTCTTCTCCAGGCTAAACATACCCATCTCCCTAAGTCTTTCCTCATAAGACATGGTTTCCAGACTCTTTACCATTTTAGTCTCCCTCCTCTGGACACGCTCCAATTTCTCAACATCTTTTTTGAACTGTGGTGCCTAGAGCTGGACACAATATTCCAGGTGGGGCCTGACCAGAGCAGAATAGAGTGACACTATTACTTTCCTTGATCTAGACACTATACTTCTATTGATGCAGCCTAGAATCACATTGGCCTTTTTAGCTACCGCATCACACTGTTGACTCATGTTCAACTTGTAGTCTACTAGGACTCCTATATCCCTTTCACATGTAGTTTCATTCAGCCAGATGTCCTCCATCCTATATCTATGCATTTCATTTTTATTTTTTTTGCCCTAAGTGAGGTACTTTACATTTCTCTGTATTGAAAGTCATTTTGTTAGCTTTCTAATCTATTAGGGTCATTTTGAATTTTGATCCTGTCCTCTGGGGTTTTAGCTATTCCTCCTAATTTGGTGTCATCAACAAATTTGATAGGCATGTCCTTTATTCTTTCATCTAAGTTATTGATAAAGATGTTGAATAGCACTGGGCCCAGGACAGAACCCTGTGGGGCCCCACTAATCAGTTCTCTCAAAAATGAAGAGAAGCCATTGCTGAGCACCCTTGGGGTTCGGCTGGTCAACCAATTACAAATCCATTTAACAGTTGCCTTGTCTAACCCACATTTTCCTAGCTTGTTTGCAAGAATGTTATGTGGAACCCTGTCAAAGACCTTACTGAAATCAAGGTATGCAACATCCACAGCATTTCCTTCATCTACTAAGCTGGTAATTTTATCAAAATAAGAGATCAGATTTGTCTGGCATGCCTTGTTTCTCTGAAACCCATGTTGACTTTTTGTGATCATGGAATTGCCATCTAGATGTTCACAGACTGTCTGTTTAATTATCTGCTCTAGAATCTTTCCTGGTACTGATGTCAGACTAACTGGCTGATAATTGTTGGGATCCTCTTTTTTCCCCTTTTTGAAGATGGGGACAACGTTTGCTCTCCTCCAGTGTGCTGGGACTTCTCCTGTTCTCCAGGAATTCTCAAAGATTATTTCAAAGATTATCTCAAAGAATTTGCTACTGGGAGGAGATGAGACCAGTTCTTGACTGAATTGGACATTTTGTACTTCATATATTTACACTGTGTATGGCTGACACTAAATATCATATATAGCTGAATCTTGATTTTGCCATGTAAATGGTTTCTTTAAAATATTTTATAAAATAAGGGGAAATACTTTTTATTTACTTATTTAAATAAGATCCCTGTCCCTCTTGGCTAGCAGCTCAGGGGGGTGCGATTGTAACTGATATGTTGCTTCGCATAATTAATTCATCCTTCAGGGAAGGGCGCTTTCCATCCAGCTTAAAATTGGCCATCGTAAAACCGCTGATAAAAAAGCCCTCCCTAGACCCCCTGATCCATAACAATTATCAGCCTATTTCACTGCTGCCTTTTTGGGGGAAGGTGATCGAGAGGGCGGTTGCCATTCAGCTTCAATCGGTCTTGGATGATACCGATTTTCTAGACCCATTTCAAACTGGTTTCCGGGCAGGCTATGGAGTTGAGACTGCCATGGTCGCCTTGGTCGATGATCTCCGTCTGGGCATGGACAGGGGTAGCGTGTCCCTGTTAGTGCTCTTAGACATCTCAGCGGCTTTCGATACCATTGACCATGGTATCCTTCTGGAAAGCCTGAGAGAGTTGGGAATCGGGGGCACTGCGCTCCAGTGGTTCCGTTCCTACCTCTCGGGTAGATTCCAGATGGTGCAGCTGGGGGACATTTGCTCCGATAAGAGGGCACTTACATCTGGTGTCCCTCAAGGAGCCATTCTGTCCCCCATGCTATTTAACAT
>NC_056523.1:263239874-263416030 GCF_019175285.1 Sceloporus undulatus
GTCCCTGTTAGTGCTCTTAGACATCTCAGCGGCTTTCGATACCATTGACCATGGTATCCTTCTGGAAAGCCTGAGAGAGTTGGGAATCGGGGGCACTGCGCTCCAGTGGTTCCGTTCCTACCTCTCAGGTAGATTCCAGATGGTGCAGCTGGGGGACATTTGCTCCGATAAGAGGGCACTTACATCTGGTGTTCCTCAAGGAGCCATTCTGTCCCCCATGCTATTTAACATTTACATAAAACCGCTGGGAGAGATCATCCGGAGACATGGGGCGCAGTGCTATCAGTACGCTGATGACACCCAAATATGCTTCTCGGTGTCTCCAACTGATGCAGTGACCAGGGATGGCACTCTCCTCTAGATGCCTGTCTGGAGTCAGTAATGGGCTGGATGAGGGAAAACAGACTCAGACTGAATCCAGAGAAAACGGAAGTACTTGTGATAGGTTCCCCGGGCCCAGGGATGGAGATTTGTCCACCTGTCCTGAATGGGGTCATGCTTCCCCTTAAGGACTCTGTTCGCAGCCTGGGGGTGCTCCTGGACTCGTCACTCCATCTCACATCTCAGGTGGATGCGACAGTCAGGAGTACCTGTTATCAGCTTCGGTTGATACGCCAGCTGCGACCCTACCTGGGCCGGGGGGGACCTTGAAACAGTGGTACATGCTCTGGTAACCTCTCGGTTGGACTTCTGTAACACGCTCTACATGGGGCAACCCTTGTACCAAACCCGGAAGCTTCAATTAGTGCAGAACATGGCAGCCAGGCTGATCACTGGATGTTCCAGGACCAGCCATATAACACCTATTCTGCATTATCTACATTGGCTGCCTATTCGCTTCCGGGCGCAATACAAGGTGTTGGTTATAACCTATAAAGCCCTAAATGGCTTGGGCCCAGGGTACTTTGAGGACCGCCTCTCCCCATATAATCCGCCCCACACACTCAGGTCAGCAACTTTTGATGGTTCCACCTTCGAAACACTCTGCAACTGCACAGAGGGCGTTTTCAATCTTAGCCCCGCAGTCATGGAACTTGCTTCCCGAAGAGTTCCGCTCGACCCCCTCCCTTGACCTTTTTAGGAAGAGACTCAAAACCTTTCTCTTCGAACTAGCATTCCCCCAGTTTGTTTGTAACGCTTCCCCCCCCCCCTTTGAACTTTGGCTATGTTTGTATGGTTTTTTAATTTGTGTTTTTAATTCTTGTTTTTAATGTTGAATTGTTGTATATGGATGTTTATATACTTATCGTTTGTGTTATTAAGATGTTGTAACCCCGCCTTGATCTCAAGGAAAGGCGGGCTATAAAGAAACGTTTATTTTATTATTTTTAAATAATAAAATTTTTATTTTTTATTTTGAATTTGAAATATTATGTCGCTGTATTGTTGTTCTTATGTGCTTTCACATAATCTTCAGTTTACACCAAACACAAGTTTTTCTTGGCAAGGTTTATTCAGGCAGGGTTTCCTCCAAAACTAAGAGAGTGTGACTTGCCTGAAGTCACCTAGTGGGTTTCTGTGGCTGACAGAGATTCAAACATGGGTCTCTCAGACTCCTAGTCCAACACTCAAATCACCACACCATGCCAGCTCTGAGATATTATATATCACTTTTATGCCCACTAATTCCCATGGAGAAATATAGACTAGCATTATAATACAAAAAAACAGGATAGAAATAAAAATTATTACAAAGCAGATGAAAAGTTTTAAATGTCAAAGGCCTGACAAATTTATATAGTTTTTGCTGTCTGCTGGAAGTTCAGTAAGGGGGAGCCAATAATACTTACCTTTGAGAGGTGTTTGTCCATAATGCAGGTGTTACTACAGAAAAAGATTCATCAGGTATGTACTAACTTACTGGGGGGGGGGGGGATGCAGCTGCAGAACCTCTTCCTTTCCACTGCTTTCTAATCAATGGCCATGACCACTACTGTCCATCATCAGGAAAACATCACCTTGTGGTGGCATTTTCTTCTATCAGAATTTGATTCTGTAAACATACCTCAAAACCCAAAAGGTTTTAAAACCCTATTATCATGAGAATAGCCTTTCTATATCTGAAAGGTTACACACACACACAGAGAGTACATCTACTTGCACATCCACTTGGTACTTTTTGTGCTCTGGTTCTGTGTTCAGAAAGGTAAAGTTTTTGGGGAAAAGTGCTTACTTTGCTCAGAGAAATTGAATGCATTAAGGAGACTATATTAACCACAACAGATCCACAATAACCTTCCTCTATAATAAGGATGGATGGAGTGCTAAAGCTTGGCAATGCATAAACAGTGAGCATTACTTTATTATTTCTGATGGCTTGGAGGATGGAAAGAAGGAAAATGCCCTCCTGGCAGTGTAGAGAATGGTACAGGTTTACAGTAATTTGTGTAAGTGAGGCCACATTTTTAAAAATAAAAGTCTAAAATATTTAACTGGTATAGTATCTGATTCAGTCTTGATGATGATCTATGGTATGTAAGATGGACAGTTGATCTTTTCTTGAACCTGGAGACTAGACTTCAAATTCTTTTGGACCCAGTCAGTTTCAGGATTCCACAGCCTCAAACAGATGGCCCAAAAGGGCCTCCATCAGTCCAATCTGGGGGTGGTGTGTGCACATGACTCATGCTCCCAGATCACTCTGCACTGAGGCCATTGAATGTGGCCCAAAACTGGCTGCAAAAAGAGTGGTTTCTTACTGCTCTTTTTCACAGCCTGTTGAGCACTGTGGTAGCAGACACCCTCAGGATCACAACATCCAGGGTGGTCCTGGGGTGATACCAGTGTTTGGCTGCTCCTTCTGCCCCATCTGCTTCGCCCCTATGGCATATATACTCTCATCCCTCCATATTTGCAGCTTTGATATTTGTGGATTTGATTATTCATGGATTTGATTACAATGTTCTCTCTAGGAATATCTAGGTCCTCCAGTGCAACTCTATGGTCAACTTTAACTAAACGTTGCACTGAAAGACCTAGAGATTCCTGGAGAGAATATTCTACTAGGCATTTGTAGCTCCTCCAGTGAAGTTCTATGGTCAGTGTTTGTCAGATGTTGACCACAGAGTTGCACTGGAGGACCAGAGATCCCTAGAGAGGTGTCCTTTCAGGTAAAAACATGGTGTTTTTGTTATTTGCGGTTTTTCCAGATTATGGAGGGACAAGTGTATTTTATTATCCAACAAAATGACTAAAATATAGGTTCACCCAATAAAGCTAATTAGAAAAAGTATTGTCAGGGGATAAAAAACATTTAACAGGAAGGATGTATTGATTATGCTTGCAAAACACATATCTCCCTTCTAGACTGGATGATAGGCATCAGCTAAAATTCTTTTATTTTAAAAAAGGAAATCGTTATATAGTAATCTGTTTTTATCATTAAGGGCCAGATTAGACACCATTGGAAACTCAGTTTTGGAATGCAAATATTTGCTATCTAAAAAGCTGTGCAAGGAGTGCATAATTTCAAAGGAGAAGAAGTGGTTTATAGGGCACTGCTAATTCTAGCCACTGCTCAAAACATCTCACATGAATAGTCTTTCCTAGCTACATCTTTCCAGGTGCAGTGAACATCTCCCACCACTAGTGAAGCAGGTGCTTGGGAGCAGCAGATTTGCACCCTCTCTCATGTGACCTGGCAGCTCTTCTCATTCTCTGGAGCACAGCCACCCTCTGCCCTGTATAGCTCTCCCAAGCTGGCATTGTAGGGACTAAAGTTGGCAGTTCCTTCCATGATCATTTCTCCTGGGGGCGTAGGTACTGCAACCACCTCCACCCACTCTTTCAAGGGTGCATCTCTTCCTCCTTTGCACATGGGAGACCTGGATACAGATGCTTTGTCCATTTCCTTGTTGATGGGTGTGCAGGTTAAAGCACAAGCACTACCATTGCCATCACACTTTGTTCCTCAAGCGATGAGTGGGATATGAGGATACAAGTGGTGTTAGATGATCCTCCACCTCCTTCTCAGCAGAGGGGCAATGTACCATCATCATGTCCCAGTAGGAGTTCATCAGATGTCAGATGAAGAAAACCACACATATTTTGAATTCTTTTTCTTTTTACTGAAGAGCTTTATTTTAGTCCAACAGGAAATTTCCATATTTTTGTGATATTTGCGTTTTAATAGAGATGCTTTTGGGAATTGTTCCATGGCTAGACTGGACAAGGGAATGGGTGGGGTGCTTCTTCTTTGGTGTCTGTTTGTTTTTTTAAATTTCTATTGGCTGGGAGAAGTAGTGGGCTGGGTTTTCTCATCTTAGGCAGCGAGACTTGTTATGGGGTTCTTTGGATAATTTTTTTTCACAGAGTGCTATCACATTCTTCGCTGCCTCTTGGGTGGTGCCAGAGGGATGAGCATCACCATCACATCTTCCTCTAGTGGGTTGGGTTGGACTTTTGCCACCACTAGTGGAGTGCAATGTATGGAGGGAGGATCATGTTGCTTCCTGCCTTCAGCAGCATTTCAACTTTGGCCACCTGTGGCAAATGGAACAGCAAGTGGAACAAGGGCAGGTAGATGAGGCTTTTCCTGCCTCTATCTCCTGTACTACTTAAAGAATGTTTTAGAAGACAACTGGGTTTTGAGGCTGATGTACATTATCAAATGGGTTCATTTTACCTTTATTGCTAAGCCAGCTGGAGTTAGTCGTTCACTGTTCCGCTCATTCAAGCAGTCTTCGCCCATCAGAGATGTGAGATGTTGTAAGCATTCTGCATGCCCCTGTGATGCTGCAACATGCAAAAGATTGTTGCCATTTTCATCATGAATTTTATCCAGATTGTCTGCTGCGAGGTGGGGCTGTGCAAAAGAGGTTTTAGAAGAATTAATTGCTTAATTCAAGACAATTAGCAGTTGCCATGATCAAATACTTATAATGTAAAGTTGAAGCAGTCCCTAAAAACAGTGGAAGCAACTCTACTTCACCCTTAGTAATAATCTCATTTACCATATGAATGTAATAGTTCCTCATTATATGTGAGTACATCTTTTGAAGTACTGAGTCCAGTGATGATTAGAGACACCGGTTACAGTTTATCTCTTTTGCAGTCAGAAGTACTGGGATTGGCATATGATGCTGCTCCTTTATAACCCATTATAAAACAACTTTTCTATGTATTGCAGTAATTAACTGCAATATTATATCAACACATGCTTTGCACAGTCCAATTCATGTGACAAATGCTTTAATCTTATTCTACTGACCACATACAAAGCTACGAATTAAACTAATAAAGACAATACTTGGAAAAATCACACTTAGTTGTGTCCTAGAAAAGGTCCAAATTAGGATTTGCAGTATGTAATCAATCTTAAGGACCCCTACAACAGTGGAGTTATAGATATTTTGTGAGTTCCTTCAGCTTCTGCTCTCTTTAGTATGTGAGCACAATAATGACAGTGCAGAGACAGAGTATCTAATATCTTATGTCCAGGTATAGCTATCTATAACATTTCAGACAAAGGAAAGACAATAATTGGAATGCCCTGGAGGATTAAAAAAAGAGTTTCCTTCCAGACTGGTGAAGCATAAGACTGAAAATTAATTGTATAATGCCACTCATTTTTATGAAGGCAGATCTGGTATAGGCTTGAATGAATATTGATCTCCTGCAGGATGACAGATTCCATGTTCCTAAGGGAATTTCTGTAGAACAATAAAAAATTACATTGTATAGCTTTGTCCCAAATGTACAAATCCATCAGACAAAACAAAAGGAAATATGCAAGCTAATCTCACTCTACCACTATATAAATATTTGTTTTTCTTATTTTCTATTAGGTTTAGAACATTTTTTCCATGATGCCTCCATTAGCTTTCTTTACCAGTTCTAACGCCAACAAATCCTTCAGTTTCTCAGTAATATCCTGTTCCCTGTGTTATAATATGAAACCTGCAGCTTCTCCCAAGGGTTGAAAAAGTTATAAGGCATTTACTGCTTGTAGCAGATCTCGCTGGACCCAGTACAGCATTGCACTGAGCTACCATGCTTCCTGATGATGATGATGATGATTATGATCAAGAAGGAGGAGCAGGAGAAAATAAATAATAAATTGGTTGAATAAACAGATAGGGAGGAGTTGGGGGTGGGGGAGTAAAATTCATGTTACAACATTGGAATAGTTAATTGTGTTAGTGACTCTCAATTTGTATTTTCACACAGAGCAAAGGAGAGATTTGTTTTATAGTTCCCTTGGCTCAATGGATATAGAGAAGGGGAAAACTGAAATTGTAAAGATAATTTTTGGACATCTTATATTTTTATCATCACAGTGCAATAAAATACAACATCCATTAAAAAAATACTGAATTTTTGTTTGTTGCTTTATTTTATGTTCTGATCCTATTTCTGCTCCAGCTCATTTTCTAGTTAAAACACAAACAAAAGCAGGTACACAGTAAAGAATGCTTATAATGATTGTTTCTTCCCACACCAACCTTGTTAGCTTGCATCTAGTTGCTTTGGAAACGTCTTTTCATGATGTCTGATTACAAAGCTGGAACTAACTAAAACCTTCATGTGGGTCAGAGGCCAATTGGGGCTTCTGTGTGAGCTCCTGTTCATGAAAGCTGTTGCAATGAGCTGGGGTAAACACTCTTGAATAATAATCAGAACACAACAGAAGCCCCTCTGTTGTCACTGCAGTTCCTCTCAATAGGAACTCCGTTAATCTGCTAATAACTGACAAGTGAAGCCCCACCATTCTGAATAGCAGATTTAAACTTCAGGAATACTATAGAAACAGTACATCATGCCTACCCAGATATGTTGTTATATTAAAATCAACCATTACAAACTTGTTTTTTTAAAAAATAAATCCTTTTGTAAGCCCCAGCATTCAGTTTATGTGAATTTTGCAAAGTAAAAGGAACATGGGCAATTTACTTGCAACTCCAAATAACATTTATAAAATATTTTTTCTTCCTGTTCTACCTGGGTTATGAATTAATAACTCATATTAATTTTAATAACTTACCAGTAGGGTTATCTGTCCTTCTTTCACAATATTTAAGATGCTTTTATTTTTTTTCATATTCTCGTTCCTTTCTTCTAGACCTCCAGAGTTGTTCCAGTTTGCATTGCTGCTTGGCTCATCTTGTTTATTTTCTGTCACCACAGCCTGCAGATGAAAAGTTCTTAACTGACTGTGAGACAGCGTCTTCTCCATTTTATCAGCAAACGTCCTGTTGAGGAAGCCCTTGGTCTGAGCTTCAGGTTCATGGACTGAACTACATTTAACTAATGGCTGAGGAAACTCTAATTCTTCCACTAAATGCTTATGCTGATCAGGGACAATGGGCTGCGCTTTTTTCAGCTGAGAGCTTTTCACTGGGGACAGAACACAGAACTGTGTTGTTCCCATTGGTGCCTTCTCGATGTTTCCTGCAGGGCACAACTTGCCACTGAGACTGTTCAGTGTTGAGTACACACTCAAAATCTGTTTTTCTGGAGCTGCCTTGTTAAAAGCAGCAAGCTGCTGGCTGGATTTAATATAAGGCACATCCAAAATTTCATCCATATCCAGGTCATAATGTTCCAGTTCACCAAGCAAAACCCCAGGTTCGACACCTTTAGTCTTAAGGCTCTCTCCATTACCCAGAGTCAGGTTGCATTTCTGAGTTGCAGGTGGAGAGTCACTGCCTTTCTTGTACTCTATCTTTTGGTTCTTTTGGTCATCACTTTCATTATTTTCAGAGCTTTCTGGTTGATGCTTAAGTGGGGAAACTCTCTTCACTGGCCTGAACTTACTGTACATGTCTGCAATGCCAGTTGGTTTTTGTCCATTTCCAAGGAGTGTTGAAACCCCCATACTCCAACTGGTGCCAGAAACTAGAGGATACATTAAATACAACATAGAAAAAAATAATCAATTACAGGTTCAGGGGTAGACTTCATGGCTACGCAGGAAAATACAACAAAACATAACATCCAACAAAAGAATGATACCCTTGTTGGGGGTCAACTAAAAAGTACAAAATACATTATGCATGCTTCACTGATTTCTCCACCGGGCAAAAGATGTCAAAGACTCATAAAGGGGAACAAAAGTGACTAATATTCTTATCCTATTAAGAGAGCCCTAGCAGCTCGGTGGTTAAATGTCAGTATTGTAGCCATTCACAACCACAAGGTTGTGAGTTTGATCCCAGACAGGCTCCAGGGTTGACTTAGCCTGCCATCCTTCCATAAGTTGCTAAAATGAGTACCCAGCTTGTTGGGGGCAATTAGCTTACACATAGCTTAGGGAATGCTTAAGTGCACTGATAAGTGGTATAGAAATGTACCTGTTAATGTTATTGCTATTATTATTATCCTATACAAAGACAGCCAGCATGATGTAGTGGCTGGCTGATGATGTCTCTGAAGACCAGGGTTGGCTCAGCCATGGAAACCCACTGAATGACTTCGGGCAAGTTACACATTCTCCAGCCCAGAAAACCTCATGATAGGTTCACGTTGGGGTTGCCATGTCAGAAACTTCTTGAAAGCACACAACAACAATAACAACAACCACTTTCAATAGAGGATGTCATTGAAGTATAATTGTCCATAGCTAATATGTAGCAAAAATGGTATGAAAACTATATTTTGGCCTAAAAGCAGTTATTAGGCACAACTAGAGAAGGCCCAGGGAATAAGAAGAGACTCAGTAAATGATTTAATGAAGTACTCTACTTAGATGCAATTATCAGATTTAGGCTTTTGCATTTTGCTACCAAGCCATGAGCATCAAACACACATGAACTATAAAGAATACTTAAAATTTAAGTGTAAAATTGAACAACAACTATAAATTTCTTGAGTCTATGAAAAATAAAATAAACAGGCTATATATAGCAAGAGAACAGAAATAAAAAAAAATCAAAAACAGCCCCCTTAAGCTGCTATTTTTCCACATGGTGGGGGTTAGGTAAAAATACAGCATCCAAGGAAAGCATTAGTAAAAGGGGGCATTAATTTCAGTCAGAAAGATGGTGGGCAAGAGAGAGTTTATACCAGTTTTCTGCTACTATAATTTAGGACATACTATCATGGATTTCTTAATTAATGTTCTGCTGAATTCTCTTAATTATTGAGTAATTTAGGCACGTTACAGACCGCCCAAAATGGGCGGTCTTGCACCGCTGCCGGTTGCTACATCCAAGAACCGCAGCAGCCAAACCACGCGGTTCCTGGGCGCAGCAACAAAGAAGCTAGGCCCCGGAATAGGTGCCGCAAGGTGCGAGGTGCGCACTCGCGGCGCTACTTCTGGTGCGCGACATCCGGACGCTGTGTGTCCATGACATCAAAATGGCGCCGCCGCCATTTTGACATAGTCATTACGCGCGAGGGGCAAGGCGCATCAGGATGCGCCGCCCCTCACGCGTAACGATGGCGCCCCATAGGGCCCGTCCGGAACGCACCTTAATGTCAGATGTTCTGCAGAATT
This sequence comes from Sceloporus undulatus, assembly GCF_019175285.1. Taxonomy (NCBI): domain Eukaryota; kingdom Metazoa; phylum Chordata; class Lepidosauria; order Squamata; family Phrynosomatidae; genus Sceloporus; species Sceloporus undulatus. The sequence goes on from NC_056523.1 coordinate 263,249,311, forward strand.
AAGGATAATGAGTGTCACATGTTTTACAAAATTCGGTTAGATTCTTGCTACCTTAGATACAGCAGATCTTGATAGAAGCACACTGTATTTAGTAGGAAGACACAACCCAAACTGTCTGTTTACTATTGAACTTACATTTAGCATGGAAGTTAATTCAGTTTATCACTTGTGCTAAATGCAATGCTTCAACTGTTACAAACTTGTACTGAAGTTCAGAAGTGCAATGTTTAAAGCAGCAGCTCTACTAACACTGTTCTCAACAACAACAACAACAACAACAAAAACCCTCCAGCTATTAGATTTTGAAAAGAACAGAAAAAAGTTTGACTGGATATTTTTAGAAGCTTTTGGAAGTCTAATACTTGGATAATTATTTATTATCTCAAAAACAAGACTCAACTTAAGATGTCCAATACAAAACTCTGTCACTGCACAGATTTCTTTATATATTATATATGATCCTGGATTCAGAGGGTGACACTTTTATGTCCATTTTATTTACATGTGAATTGTTTTTCAAGTGATAGAGGAAAATGGATACCACATGTTTCCCAGCTGTTTTATTCTGACTGGAACCTCAAAAGGCTTTGCATAGAAAATGAATTCTGTTGAAGTGACAGGAAAACACTTCTTCTGATAGAAGGGTCTAGAGCGTGACAAGGCATCAACATTTTGTTAGTCATCACCTTCTTGGAACTCAGATGATTATTTGCTGGGGGGCAAGGACTGAATGAGTTTTCTTCCTCTACTGTAAAATTCAAAATATGTGACGGCTCTAAAGAGATAGCTCCTTGGTTGAGATAGGAGCTGTACAGATGGGCAGATAGATGCTGGCCCTTTCCTCCCCCCCCCCCCCTCGGATTGGTGCCACAGCAGCTGCATGCAGTGGCACTGATCTGCTCCCTCTAGGGAGCAAAAAGAAGCTGCTCTAAGCAGCTTCCTGGAAGGGGCGTCATAAGCGCCATGGCATGGTGTCATGATGCCCCTTCCATCCAATAGCATTTGGACACTGCGCCCACCATGCATCAGCATGGCCTCTTTCTAGGCTAGGGTACCAGCGAACGCACAGTTGAGCTGCACAGCCTCTTTTCCTCTGCCACATTGTTCACCTCCAAATAGCCGGGGGGGGGGGGGGCTTTGGCAGGTGAGTAGCCTTGTCTCCTTGCTGTGTCCTCCTCTTCCTTCTCCACCATGTCAGCCATTAGGATGATGGTAGCTCCCAGGCCACTCAGAAGTGAACGATGCAGCAAATGAGGAGGATGAGGTTTCCATAGGCAACAGCAGCACACTCTGGAGGACTTTTTGGGGTCCAGGAACAAGGGGCCTGGAGCTTGCACATGGAGTCCAGGAACAAAGGAGGACTTTGTGGAGGGACTCCACTTGATGTTATGAGTCTATTTTACTTTCTTTTTTTTTTACTTGTTGTGAGTCTATTTTGCTTCTCCTGCCTTCCCAATTTCTCCAAGCCCATATATTTGATTTGCATCGGCATTTTAAATTGTGAGCCGCTTTGAGCCCCCACGCGGCCATTAGCGACAAAATATGTCAACATTTTGGCATTTAAAAAAAAATTATAGACAAGTATATATGGTAGGTAACCATTTAAATAAAGTTGCCCATATTTTATCCCAAATTCTGTGTTTGGTCTTGTTATTTCATGGCTTGGTCATCAATAGATTTTGGACCAGTATAATTTTCAGTGACAATCTTTATGTACAGTTTGATTTCTATCAGATGGATACTTTTGACAATTTTTGGCACTCTTAATGCTGGTAACATGACACTTTGTTTTAGGGATTAAAACAAGGATTCTTTTGTGCTCCTAGAACCCCCTGTCGTCTCAAGCCAGTTTCTCTCTCTACATTATTTCATTATTAGATACTGCTAAGGGTTCTTGCATCTTCCTGCTCTGTTGACTGATTTAGAACAGCCTGACTTGAAAAGGTTTCTGCAGTGTATGTGCAAGTAAACCAACTAATTCCTTCTCTCCTGTCCCAAGAAATGTTTGCATAATCTGATAATGATCTTGCTGTACTTACTGCTGAAGCTCAAACATTTCAGCAGCAATTATTATCTAGATAGGCAATTGGAAGACAGATGGAGTGGAAGATAGTATACTTGAGCATGTGTGCATACAGAAGTAAAAAAAAAAATTAAAATCTCCATACACAGTGAAACAGAGGAAAAACAGGAAAAAGACAAGTTCATTTGTAAAATTACAAGCCTCAGAATTTCCCAGCTAGCCTTTGCCAGTGAGAAAGGTGGGTGGGGGATTCTGGGAGTTGTAGTCCTAAAATGTATGTGTTCCACACTATCACACATTCTAGAAACAGAGACTGTCCCTACCTTGCAAGCAGACATTTCCTGCTATTGGAACAGTACTGCTACATACTCTAGGCAGGGGATTTAAAGGAAGAGAAGGAAGTGAATTTGAGGATCTGGTCTGTTTTGATGGGAAGATTTGGGTCTTTCTGGAGGTGAACTGGGTTGGCTCATCTACAAAGCTCTAACATGCATTACTGCCTGATAATTTAGGAAATGTCTTAGCTTGTTTTTGAGGCAATGGAAGTTATAGGCAGAACCCTCTGCTCACAATCCAGTGCACTTTTACCTATGTGCAAATGCTATTAGAATGCATTTGCAAAAAGGATGCATTGGATATGAGTTAGCTTACATCAAGCATTTGTGTCTCCTTTCCTTCTACATCAGTTTAAATGTTGAAATTAAAGAGGATTATTCATTATAGAATAAATGACTACAAAACTAGAGCTGTTTCTGTACCACCATCATCCTGCCTGCTTACTAGCATAAGGGCTTTTTCAATATTGCTGTAAATAAAATATGGGAGATGTCAAGAAAGAAAATGAGAAGAGGAAGACATTGTTTCCTTGTATTTCCAAGTATAATTGAGAAAAGGTATGTGACAATTTAGTTGCTAAGGACTGTGGCAGGAGAATACTATAGTTTTAATAAAAATCATGGTAATTTTCTCTTATGTGAAAGAAAATACGGAAAGGAAATCCTTACCAAAATACAATATGGCTCTTACAATCTTCCCTTAAAAAAAAAAAAAGAGGACTCAGATTTCTATTATTGGCATTTCATATTTAAAAGTATTAATGAAACCATGATTTGATGTTAAGTACAATGCATTTTTCAAAGTGCAATGCATATATGTTACTCTCACCAATACAATTTGCTCCATGCTGAAAACAGAAACAAAAGAGCCTTAATCCGATTTACAACGTGAAAAACAACACTGAATGCACTTTTTGTCAGTGGGGGAAAAGGTCTCCAGCTGGTTCTCATCTGTGTGCCATGACTCTTCATTTAGTTTACACTATTAAACTCAAAAACTTTGCTTTCATCTTAACTATTACAGTATGCCTGAGAATAGATTCTATCTTGTAGCATCCTTGATAGAGTTTCAGAATTTGGCAAAACATCATGCCTCAAACTGGTCATGACCATATGGGTAGTAAATGTATCCAACATTTTTTCATTGGCGCCTACATCATTATGTCTTGTCACTAATGGTTTCCCGGGTTTTTCAGTAAATTGTTGCATATACTGTGGTTTGGAGCTGCTGAGATTAAACCCTGCGTTTATCTGTATACCGCCAAATCCTTTTATGGAACTATTTTTGTTGTTGCTGCTGCTAATGACCTAACATTTTAAAGGGAAAAATGCAGAAGAAATGCATGCGATAGTGGTGGTGGAGAAACTTTTTAAAACTAGAACGCTATTACACAAGCATGAAGTTCAAAAGAACAAAAACAATGCTGAAAATATTTTATGGTCCACTTCAACACACAGAACCTTTAAAAGTGAGAACTGCAAAACATAAGTGGCATACCTGTTCTGTCTTCATTTTGTGAATCACACTTCCTACGTATTTCTGGGATAGTCTTGAGGGAAGTTACTGAATACTGGAAAATAAAATCACATTACAAGTAAACAAAGTGTTGTTTGAGGATTAGAATGGAGTTCCTATACAGTCTATTGTTCTCTGCTCCTCAGTGAAATAGTGGGAGCAGGTACATGAGCAAATGTGTGTCTGCTCTGATGGCAGACAGGCACAATTGGATATAAATCTATGATGTTGTTATACATGTGGATTCATCCCTGAGGAAAGAGGATCAGTTTACTATGAAATACAACCACACAGACACATCTGACAACCTGCAGTCATACTCCTTTGTAGTTGTTCTTGTAACATTAAGTTTAAAGACCAAATAAAGTAATACAGAGACTTATGTTCCCTAGTGAAACTCAGTTATATTAGCACCCAAGTGACAAAATTACATTGCAGGCTTCTACCTAAGCAGAACAAAGCAGTAGACAGATGAGAATTACATAGCCCTCCAGATGTTGTTGGATTGCAACTCTCAGCAGCCCTAGTCAGCTGACTCAATGGTGGTATATACAGTCCAGCACCATATGCAGGGCCATATCATTTCCAACCTTGACACATCTAAAATACAAACTTAACTTGAAATATCCAGTGTTTCCTGAAAGCAAAATTTCAACATTCAGCGAAGGACTTTGGCTGCAAACTGGCTACAGCAACATTGTAAATATTGGGAGAATATGGGAATGCATTATAGAAATCCCAGGCCACCTCTTTTATTTATTATAGCTTTTGATTTTGCAATCTAAATTTTTTTTAAAAAAAATGTGTTATGTTTTACAAATGGTAAGACTCATATGTCAATCTGTCTATAAAAATATTATCTGGAATGCAATGATCTTACAGACATTATTCCATATGAAACACACCGGAAAATAAGCCAGCTTCTCAAGGAATAAGTGTTATTGCAACTAACATGTCTTACTACTTTGCTGCAAGGGGCACACCTGATGTTGATCAGCAAGCTATTCCTTGGATTTGCTTTTAAAGCAATGTCACATGTCTGAATAAGCAGCAATAATTTCTTAATAAACTTGTGGAATGCCTTTATATACCCACATGATCTAGCATTGTAAAATGAATTTTCCCACAAAGAAAATTCTGTACCCAATTTACAAAACAATCCCATTATGCTAAACTGAAGATAGGCTGCTGCTACACCAGCACAACAGTCACTGTAATGAATACATGCTCAGTCAAAGAAAATACTCTATTGGAAACATACAAAATTTCAGGAAAACAGCTGGCATACTTTTCCCTCCCCATTTCTAGAATCTACCAGCATTCAACAATTGGGCTCACCCAGCAAAGATGTCTACACACAGAGGGAACCACTGGACACATGATGATTGGGAATATGGCCACAGACCTAGTGGCAACTGGTGACTTTTAAGCCAATGGGATGTTGAATCTGCTTTGGGTTTTAGCAGTAAGGAATGTGGTGGCTTAGTGGTTAAGTTGCCAATTCTGATGATTGGAAGGGTTACAGTTTGAGGCCCAGGTGCTGCATGATGGGATGAGCTTCTGTCACTACTCCCAGCTTCTGCCAATCTGGCAGTTCAAAAGCATGCAAATGCAAGTAGATAAATAGGTTTAGGTGGGAAGGTAACAGTGTTCAGTACAGTTTTGCTGGCCACATAATCACTGTCTCTTTTGGCTTAGTAATGGAGATGAGTACCGCCCTACAGTGGGTTACAACTAGACATTCATGTCAAGGGACTACTGGCCAAAACAGACCATAAAAAACCCCACTGGTTTTGGGGTGGCATGGAGGTGTGGCGTATGTATGGCACATGGCCCGATGCCACCCCCAAGCTGGTGTCGCATAGTGGGCGGCATCACACTATTTCTACGGCATGGGGTTTACATGCACCACACTGCAGAAATATTTAAAAGCTGCCGCAGTGGCAGAAAAGCCATCTTTTTTCTACCCCCAAAAGGAGTGGCATTTTGCCACTTGTTTTTGGGCCAGAAAAATGCTGGATCAGGGCCAGTGTGCGGTTGCCATGGTCCCAGTCCAGCATTCAAAGGGGCCCTACCTTTACCTTTCTAAAATGAGCTATCCAAGGTACTGAAGTCTACCTAAAAAAAGTTATGTGCCTATTGGATAGCTGTATTAAGGTTTGGACTAAAAATCAGAGCAGATCCTGCACAGTGCAGACATGATAGTTATCAGCCAATTGCACAGATCTACATCACAATGAACTCAGTGTGGAAGAAAACATTCTGGCAACAATCCAAATTTGTTAGTCCAATTTGCACAGCAATTATCTGATTATTGCAAGCCCCCTCCAAATCCTAAAGGTGAAGGTTTGAATTCCCTTATACCAGGCAAAGGTTTGCATGGCCAGGCTGGACTCCTTGCTGTCAGTAACCACGGAAGATTGTTTTAAAAGCTGACCCCAATGCTTGAAAATCTGTGAATGTGGAAGTGGTGTAATTGAAACACAATCACATATTCATCTGTATTATAACTTTTACAAAGATCCAAGAGCTCATTTAATTTCCTCATTTACTTTGTTCATACATAGAAAGTTCAGATGAATTATTTATCTCTGTGCTAACCGAATTATTACTGAAAATACAACCAACTTTCTTGCTGCTGTTATTAGAACAAGGTCACAGACACTTGTGAAGCCAAGTTGTTTTTAGTCTGTTCTGTTCTATGTATTGTTATCTGATTTTTTTGTGTGTGTTAAATCCACTTTGATTATATGAAAGGAATTGACATGCTTTCATATTCATTTGAAACTTTTGAATTTTATTTGTCTGTTTTATGGTTTGCAGGGTAGAATAACATGTACAGTCGGCCCTTCTTATACATGTTCTTTTATACATGGATTCAAGGATACATGGTTTGAAAATGTTCAAAAACAGTACAAATTTGAAATATCAAACCTTGATTTTCCATTTTTTATACGGGACACCATTTTGCTATGTCATTATATTTAATGGGACTTGAGCATACACAGATTTTGTTATACACAGGGGATCTTAGAACCAAACCCCAACGTATAACAAGGGTCCACTATATTATTCAGTATGGCTTTCTCTTGAACCTGCCACTGTCGTGGGCATGTCTGGTTAGGACATGTAAGAGGGATTTGTTAATGGCTGCTCCCAGGCTATGGAACTCAATTTATAATATTTTAAAGTAGCAAAGATTCTGATAGAATTATTTATTTATTTATTTATTTAAAACTTTTTATTATAGTCACATTTTTAAAGTTGTACTTTGTGCAGAAAGCCCTGGGACTAATGCTGGGAGAAAGGCAAGGCATTAAATCAGCCAATAAATGTATCTCCTTAAACTCCTCAGAATCACTGTTTTCCTGAACACAACACAGGAAAGGGAGGAGGAAGAAACATAACACAGCAGTGATCTGGCTCCTAGGTCAGGATGTCTGTGCAGAGTGTGTACAATCTTCCTGAGGCAAGGTGTTAAGACTAGCACCTGTTCACAGTACACAGTTATAGCACTATGAACCCACTTTAACTGTCATAATTGCATCCTTTGGAATCCCATGATTTGCAATTTAGGGAGAAGTATTCCGAATTCACAACCAGAAAGCTCTAGTGCCTCACAAAACTACAAAACCCAGGATTCCATAAGATGCAGGCATGGCAGTGAAAGAAGGAATCCTATTTCTTTAATTGGACAGTGTGAAAGGGTACTAGGCCAGAGAGGGATTGCATAGACTCTAGGATACACAGCAAAGACAGCTATAGACATACACTGATGCCTCACTCGATAGAGCAAGGAAGCTGGAGAGTGGTATTCTATCCCAGTCTTTTACATGCATAGGAAAAAACGTCCACACAAATAAATTCCCTAATCACTCAGCCAAACCAGCACACAGCAATCACAGGACGAACATTTTAAATCTGCTTTTCTCTCTCTCTCTCTCTCTCTCTCACACACACACACACCAATCTGTTAGAAACTGTGAAACACAATATTTTTCATGGGCCAAGAGACACTCTAATTTTTCTTTCCATATGGAAAGACTTATTTTAACAAATGGCACTGTGGTTTGCTTGTGCATTCTTTCTGTAACAACCTGGTTTGCCACTACATCTGGAATCACAGCTCCCAACTAGTATATGTCTGGGCTGTCATGTCCCTTTCCAATGCTTTAGAAATGATGTTTCATTCAAAAAAAGTATAATTTCATTGGTGTTGTGTTTTTAAAGTCCCCATAAAACAAGACGGCAGACATCAAGCTAACATTTTTATGGAGGTTCCAGAGCAATTTCATAGCACTGAGCCATGGCAGTTAAAGTGGTGTCAATCGGGACTATTTCTTCAGGACAGATGCAGCCTAAGTACAATAAGACCATCTAGTTTTTCTACACTTCTGTTTTCCCAACCGCCAATTAACTTATCTATTTTACCCAAGAACAAAGATAGTTCTAGGAAGCAACTTCATTTTTACTTATACTAGTGGGAGATTAACCATAGCATGCCTCTTTGTCTTAAACAGAGTTGACAGATCTCAGGGCCCAAACCCTCCCATCTGGCCTCAGGTCAATGGGAGAAATCACAGGATGAGACTGCTGCTTTGAAAAAAAAAATAGAAGAAAACCCTGTATGTTCCTGATACCTGCTATTGCAGGCTGCTGTGAAGCAGCTGTTCCCCATTTCTATGGGTGTCCCTGGCCACTCCCTTCCCTTCCTTCTTCCCCTCTCAGTGTTCTCATATCACAGCTGGGAATCAATGCTCAGGAGGAGGGAATCCTCAGTGCAGAGAAATACTGAGTTGCCTTAATATTCACTGCCTCAGTCACTGAATATGGTGTTACAGGAGGGCTGCTGTGTGCCTTTTCCTATCTTACTGTTAACTTTGGCAGTTCTGTCCCCATCCTCCTCACCCTACCCTAAATTGTTGAAGCCTCAATACATATTCCTTTCTTGGTCTGACATGCAAATGGGTTGTAACATTAACAAAAAAACCTTTCTACTAATGTCTTTCTTCTTCAGCTCTGCTTAACCATTTGATTACTTTCTCTTTTAATCCTTGATTTCACTTCTCTCTCTCTCTGTCCTGTGTTCCCCCCCCCCCCGCATGCAACCATTGGTTAAATTCTTCTTCATCCCCCTTCATCTTCTTTATTTTTCTTTCCCTGCTTCAATATCTACTTATACCACTTTCTTTCTTTCCTTTCCTTTTCTTTTCTTGTCCTCTTTCTCCTTTCTTCTCAACTCCTGGCTCAGCATAATCCATTTCCCCCCTCTCCCTCTCTTTCCATTTTCTCTCTCCAAAGGTCCTACCTAAACGTTTTCATTTTCTTGCTCTCCACCTCTTCTCATCTCCTAGTTGCATGTGTCTTCTCTCTCTTTCCATAGTCTTCCATAGGCTCTGGTGCCATAACAAACTACAGACCACAAGATGGAGCCATGGCAGTTCAAGCGATGTGAAACTGCATTATTTCTGCAGTGTAGATTCAGCCCCAGTCAAGAGTGGCAGGAGGAGCAGGGAAGTGCCAAGGTCACTAGCATGTTCATGCTCTCTCCACCTATTTTCCTCCAGGGAGTCATGAGCCACGTTAGGAGGGAATTAAAGTTATATGAGCCTTATCCTTTATACAGTTTGGTAACCCTAAAAGTGAAACAAGCTTACCTATCCAAGTGTTAGTCCCAACTAGAGTAGATATATTAAATCAAAGAAACTGGTATAAGTTTTGATTCATAAAGTTCTCATTGATTCAGTTATATCTGCTATAGTTGGGGCAAACAATTGAATTTCGATCCCTGTCATGTTTTCCAGCTGTTCAAATATGAGCATATCAGTAAGTGAAGAAATATGAGTAAGCTTTTTACATTATAAAATCTTGGGACCCTTCTGAAATTTTTTAAAAAATACTATTTCCTCATTGATTTTCATAAGTAAGGAATATATTTGTATATGTTGGTTATTGAGTAAACAAAGCAACTAATATAATGAAAATGTAACACTAGAAACATTGGCTTTTTGAAAGTCAGGTAGTTCAAATTAAACTGCCACACAATTGGCAATTCAGTTAAGAATAAATTAGCTTTTTTAAATACATCATTGCAATGTGTTTTCTTAGGCCAAAGTTTTTCTCTGTATATTACTTCCTCCTGGAATGACAAACCATTCTATTTTAATATATAATTGCTTCCCAAGGCAAGAAAAGAAAAGAAAAGAAAAGCACCCATTAAATGTACTATAAATTTGATTGTGCTTTTAATGGTGTGTGTTTGATTACATTAACAGATTTCCTCCTGCTCAACTTCTGTCCCCAAACAAAACATGAACACTTAAAATTTCTACCATTTCTGTCAATACAATGAGCAGGATTTCAGCCGAGAAAAATTATTAAGCTGCCAAGGCAGAACATTACTAAATTCGTTCCCCGGCTACTAACAACTCTTCACTTACTTTCATTCTTTGGCTTCTATCCTGCTCCAATGAGAGTGGCTACTGATTACTCTTGCAGTTCGGTTTTAAATACTACTTTGTAGTATCTGCTTTATCTTCTTATTGGGATACATATTATTCTTGTTACAGGAGACACTGGTAGAGCTTAGTGTATCATCACAGAAGGAATAAAGGGTAGATCATATATGGGCCCTCTCCAGATGGGCCTTTTAGCACGTACCGCGTACATGCTAGGGTTGCCTCGGAGCGTCCTTTACAGATGCTCCCTAACCCTAGCACGTATTCCGTATGTCAAAATGACGGCGGCCTGTACAGATGGGTGCCGCCATTTTGACGTGACAGCCATGCCACGTCCAAATGGTGTAGTGCGGCCGTGCCGTCCTTGTGCTGCTACAGGGCTCATAGGGCGCCCTATTTGTGGCACCAGAAGGAGTTCCGAAATGGAGCTCCTTCTTCGGGAGCGCCTCATTCCCGCAGCCACAAAACGGCTGTGGGAATGAAGCCGGGGGAAAGGGGCCAAGCGGCCCCTTTCTCTCCCGGCAGCAGCTCCCTGGGGTGTCCTGGGGCATGAAGCCCCAAGGACACCCCTATCCAGGCTGGGGGGAAGTGGCATTTTGCCTCTTCCCTGAGGCTTGGAAAAGTGGCGGATTGGGGCCTCCGGGGCTGCCGCTGTGGCTGCTCAAGCTCCGATCTGGCAGGGAAAGAGGCCGGTGCAGACCTCCCCAAAGAGGTGGGCTGTATCCCGTCATAGAAAGGTCTGAGCACAAGACATGACCAGTTTAGGCTATTGCTTCCTTGTTCAAGCTACAGGTTAACTAGCCCTTTTCTCGAATTCTGAAATACTCCAAAATCCAAAACAGTCCATATGGGTGACTGAGATAGTGACATTTTTGCTTTCTGATGGTTCAGTATATTCAAACATTGTTTCATGCACAAAATTATTTAAAATATTATGTATAAAATTACCTTCAGGCTAAGTGTATAAAGTCTGTATGAAACATACATGAATTTCATCTTTAGACATGAGTTCCATTGTGTATATGCAAACAATTCCAAAATAGATCTGGTACAAAGCATTTTGGATAAGGGAGACTCAACCTATACCATTTATTTAGTATCAACAGTGTGCTAGGATCATGTTCGCGCCTGAGGACATAGCTCTCCCTCCCCTTAGCCTCAGCTTTTCTTGTCTATCAGCCACACAGAATCATGAAGGTACAAAAATAACAGTAGATCCTTTAAGGGCTACATCTAGCCTCCAAAGAAGTTAGAGGCTTTGAAGGTTCTGGGTAGCCAGTCTTCTACAGGCTTCAGTTGCCGATAGTCCTTTGCTGAGATAATAATGTGCTCTTACAGGGATAGTTGAGTCGGAAGAGGCTGTCCTGGGATCTGAACGTTCTATATATTGATGTAATTTTACTATGTTTTGCTAGACCTGAACCTGCCTCATCATACTTGAACTAAAATATGACAGTGACCCAAACTTTATCCTGTTATTCCTAACAGCATAAACTGAAGATGGTCTATGACAATCTATTAACAGGGAGGGCCACAGATGACTGGTGAAACATCAGGAATAAACTCTTCTAGAACATGGCCACATAGCCCAAAAAACTCACAACAAACTATAATTTTAGAATATATTTAATATCTGTTCCCTTTTAGAGAAGTGGGTGGAATATAAGCTTTTTAAATGAATGAAAAATAAAAACTTTTTTTTTAAAGAGAGAGAGAGAGAGAAAACAGTGCAGCAACAAGAGAGACATGATACTGTGTGATAAGTACCTGCCAAAGATATTATTATCCTAATGTAATTGCATTTTATTAGCTTTGTGTGATAAACTCCAAACTTTTTATTATTACTTGATTTCCAAAATTATATGTATTTTCCACTGTGTGCCTGTGCCTTTTTCCACCAAGGCAGCAGCTAAAGGCAAGGAACCTGGACAGGGGGCGGGACCAAGGCTTTGAGGCTTCTTCTGCCCTGCTCTCTCACCACCAGCCAGCTCCAAGCCCTGCTGAGAGGCTACTGTGTGCCTGTGCCTTTTTCCACCAAGGCAGCAGCTAAAGGCAAGGAACCTGGACAGGGGGTGGGGCCAAGGCTTTGAGGCTTCTTCTGCCCTGCTCTCTCACCACTACGCCCTCCCTTTGCCACTGGACTGCTGCTGTGAGCTGCATTTGCTGCCGGGCGGTCCTCCCGGGTTGTAGAGAGGTGCGCAACTGCGCACCAGCCCGGGAGCCGCCCACGGACTGTGAACCGGACTTAGGGCCTGAAGGGGAAGCTGTGTGGGCTCAGGCCCTACCTGCCGGGTACTCAGTGAAGGACCAGACCAGGTTAGGTGGGCGGGGGGGGGTGTTGCCTTGGTGCATAAGAACACCTTGTCTCTGACCAGAAACCATGTCCGTCAAACCTCCTATATCAAGTGTATTTACTTGACCCTGAAGGCCAGAGACAGTCTAAGGATTCTGTTGGTCTATTGGCCAGCCCGTGTGCTAACAGACTCCCTTAACGAGCTGACACAGTTGGTCTTGGAGCTGATGCTGGAGTCCCCCAGGCTTTTGGTCCTGGGAGACTTCAACATCTCCCTCGCGGCCAACTATATTCCACCCGGTGCGGCTCGGGAATTCATGGATACCATGACATCCATGGGCCTGTCACAACTGGTGCTGGGGCCTATGTATTCCGGGGGTAATACACTTGATATGGTCTTTTGTTCGGACATGGAAATTCCGTGGGCAGAAATATCTAATATTTCCCCCTTGTCATGGACGGATCATTTTCTGGTAGAGGCAAAAATCAAGGCATCTACCCAGATCCCCCCGGGGGTGGTGGACCTATTCGAGTGGTCCACCCTCGAAGGTTGATGGAACCCAAAAGGTTCCAGGAAGCCCTAGAGGGGTATATGGTTGGAAATGACGGCGATTCTGTTGATGCCCTGACTAACATCTGGGACACTGATCTCTCCAGGGCTATACACAGTATCGCTCCCAAGCGTCCTCTCAGGCCTGCTTCCAAAAAGAAGCCTTGGTACACGGAAGATCTCCGGGCAAGGAAGCGGGTGCTGCGACGGCTAGAGCATGTCTGGTGGAAACACCAGTGCTTATCCGACAAGGCTCTCCTAGACCGTCTTTTTGACGACTATGGAGAGGCGATAGATGCGGCAAAGGAATCGTTCTTTGGCGCACGTATCGCGTCCGCGGAGTCACGTCCAGCAGAGTTGTTCAGGGTGGTGAGGGAACTAACTCAGCTCCCTCCTGCCCCGAACCTGATCCTTGAACCAACTAAGGCCTGCTGTGACCAATTTAACAACTTCTTCGCGGATAAAACCTCTCGGATAAGGGAAGGTCTCGATGCCAGCGTTAGAGCAGAAACCAGAATAGAGGTGTCCAGAGCCTCCGTGGTCTCGGTTATACTGGATCATTTTGAGTCGGTGAGTACCGAGGATGTGGACAAGATCCTTAGAAGCGTTAGGAAGACAACCTGCTCCCTCGATCCCTGTCCCTCATGGCTAGCGGCTCAGGGGGGACCGGTAGTAATTCAAATGTTACACCAGATTATTAATACATCTCTGAGGGATGGGCAATTTCCATCGAGCTTAAAATTGGCCACAGTAAAACCTCTGCTCAAAAAGCCATCCCTTGACCCCCTGATGCATAACAATTATCGGCCAGTTTCGCTATTGCCATTTTTAGGGAAAGTGATCAAGAGGGCGGTTGCAATCCAGCTTCAATCGATCTTGGATGAAACGGATTGTCTAGACCCATTTAAAACCGGCTTTCGGGCGGGTTACGGGGTTGAGACTGCTATGGTCGCCTTGGTCGATGATCTCCGTCTGGGCATGGACAGGGGGAGCGTGTCCCTGTTAGTGCTCTCAGACATCTCAGCGGCTTTCGATACCATTGACCATGGTATCCTTCTGGAGCGCCTGGCAGAGTTGGGAATCGGGGGCACTGCGCTCCAGTGGTTCCGATCCTACCTCTCTGGGAGGTTCCAGATGGTGCAGCTGGGGGACGTGTGCTCTGACAGGAGGGCCCTTACATCTGGGGTCCCTCAAGGAGCCATTCTGTCTCCCATGCTTTTCAACATTTACATGAAACCGCTGGGAGAGATCATCCGGAGACATGGGGCGCGGGGTTATCAGTACGCTGATGACACCCAAATAGTCTTCTCTATGTCTCCGACTGATGCAGTGACCGGGGATGGCATCTCTCCTCTCGTTGCCTGTCTGGAGTCGGTAATGGGCTGGATGAGGGAAAACAGACTCAGCTTGAATCCAAAGAAAACGGAAGTACTCGTGATAAGTTCCCCCGGTCTGGGAATGGCGGTGGTTCCACCTGTCCTAAACGGGATCACGCTTCCTGTGAAGGACTCGATACGCAGTTTGGGGGTGCTCCTTGACTTGTCACTTCACCTTACATCTCAGGTGAGTGCGACGGTCAGGAGCACCTGTTATCAGCTTCGGCTGATACGCCAACTGCGTCCCTACCTGGGCCGGGCTGACCTAGAAACGGTAGTACATGCTCGGGTAACCTCTCGCTTGGACTTCTGCAATGCGCTCTACATGGGGCAACCCTTGTACCATACCCGGAAGCTACAATTAGTACAGAACATGGCAGCAAGGCTGGTTACTAATACACCTAGAACCAGCCATATAACACCAGTCTTAAAAGACCTCCATTGGCTGCCTATTCGCTTCTGGGCGCAATACAAGGTGTTGGTTGTTACCTATAAAGCCCTAAATGGCTTGGGCCCAGGGTACTTAGAGGACCGCCTCTCCCCGTACAATCCGCCCCGCACACTCAGATCAACTGGGCA
The DNA here is from genome assembly GCF_019175285.1 of Sceloporus undulatus. Lineage (NCBI taxonomy): Eukaryota > Metazoa > Chordata > Lepidosauria > Squamata > Phrynosomatidae > Sceloporus > Sceloporus undulatus. The sequence continues at coordinate 263,264,441 of NC_056523.1, forward strand.
GCAATTGTTAAGGGTTCCAGAGGCCAGATTAGTTGCCACCACTAAGAGGGCCTTCTCCATCTCAGCCCCCAGCCTCTGGAACGCGCTGCCCTTTGAGCTCCGCTCAGCCGCCTCCCTTACCCAGTTTAGGAAGGGGTTAAAAACATTCTTGTTCGAGCAAGCTTACCCCTGACTCCCTGACCCCTAAAGTATTCTCTCCTTGCCCCATTCGTCAGCATGTCAAGCTGGCACGAATTGTGGTGCTTATTGTTTTATTGTAAAAGGTTTTTTAATGCTATGTTTTGATGTTTTTATATTGCTGTATTGTTGTATGTATGTTGGAAACTGCCTTGGTCTTATAAAGGCGGTATATAAATAAACTTTTACTTACTTACTTACTAATACAGCCATACATTTCCTGAGGAAATGCAGCTTCTGTGCTTATTTATTTGTAGAACTGCATTACAAAGTTTGGACATGTACACTTATCAAAATATAACAATTTATGCATAAATATAGAAAGTGAAAATTAGGTACATTCTCGCTAAAATACAAACATTATTTCTCCAACATTTCATAACAGGAACATACCCACATGCCTCAAAATAAAGTTCACTCAATGGAACTTTGAGTAGTATATAATTTATTTTACAGGATTCTGATTAAGATAACTAGAACAATACCATGCTACACTGTTATAACACTATTATTCCATTTTTACTGCTACAGCTGCCTCCTGTAGATTCCTGGGATTTGCAATTTAGAGAGGGGCATTTAGCATTCTCAGTAAGCGAGCTCTTAAGTCTCACTAAACAACCATTTGAGGGGATGTGCAGTAGTTACATTACAGAGTACAATATTTTTATGAAATCATAAAATCCACTTTTAAATTTAATTTTGATTAATATCTGCCTGATATTTGTTACTTAAATGTTGATATTCAAAAGTTGCAAGATTTGCTTCATTAAAACCCAGGACTAAATCTACTAGAAATCAATCTTTTCTGTGATCATGACAGCTGACATTTAAGAATAATACTGTTCCTATAAGTTGACCAACTTCTTTAATTCAAAGTGGTCAGCTGTATTTTACAGCATCCATTATTAGCATTGAGAATTGTGCTACCCATTTCGGGATCTGACAGCAAAGTTCATCATTAAGGCACAATAGAAAAGGCAAGATGAGGTTATCTTCTTTGTTTTATGGTGTTATAAACCTGAGACTAGAAATAGGTTCTGGCACTTGTGTGTATATCCCACAGTAAAGAAATCCTGGATATATTGGTATGGTGAGATTGGACCACTGTCTAATGAATATGCATTCCCTATTTTACCCTTGCTACATTAAAAATCTATATAAAACAATCAGATTTTAAGATCTGTTTTATAAGAAAATAACAGCGGGATATATATTTTTTAAAAAAACGAACAATGCCTCTTTAAAATCTAGAATCAAAACATAAATTCAAAAATCATACGTCTAATTCCCTCACTAATTGGGCATTTAATACATATTTGGTTTGGAACTTTTATTGGTATTCATAAAAGAGAGTAACCTATAGTCAGGAGCTCATTAGGAACATTAAAATAAGCCGCATCATTGCTTCGTGTAAGAATTGCAAAGTATGCACCATAATATGATAGCTTTTTAATAACAGAAACTCAACTGATTACTGTATTTAGATTCTCCAGGCATACTGCTAGCTTAAATGGATTCTTAACTCTCCTTAGAGGGGCTACAATGAGTTCTCAGAACTAACTGTTGTAGATTCCTTGGGGTATTCTGAAATAGGAGGATATAAAATAGGGAAATGTAACAACAACAGAACAGTTTATCAAGCTATTGTTTGCTGAGGGTGCAGCTTCATTTCGTTTCTTAATGTTTCCCTATCTTAATTAGACAAATAAAAAGATGAGCCTAAATCAAACTTCTGGTCCCAACTTCTGTAGACCCATTAAATCCATTGTTGAATAGAAAGCCAGCATTTAATGTAACTCCCATTGCGTTGATGGGCCTAATCAAGTTGTGAGTAGCAGCTGGATTTAGGCCACAAAGTGCCATGTTAAGTTATTGTAATGGATCTATCTAATTCAATCTCCTTCCTAATGCAGGCTAGCCAAAGAGCTTAGACAAGTCTACAACCAGAGGATAAGATTCTGTTTGGTCCATTTAGTTCTTGGAATAGGAGCACTATTTTTGGAGTTTGCTTGCATTCTTACATATTTCAAGATATCTATTATTGATTTCTTCTCAGGATTGGTCTATATGCTATTGGATGCAACAACAAACCTGGATTTTAGCAAGAGACACCAGAAGAGCATCCATCAGCCTAACCATGAAGACTAGTCATATTTGAAGTAGGTCTGTAATGTGTATGAGTCAGAGCAGATATTATTCTATTAACCCTTCAATATCATAGGTGAATCTGCTGTTGCCTTGACTGACCTGCAATCTAGAGAAGAGATTAACAGAATATTTGAAGGTCATTGGTATCACTTCTGTAGAGCAGAAGCTGTGCATGATCTGTTACTAAGTTCAACAACACTGGGTGCTTTTGGACAAATCACAAAAAACTTGTAATGTGTGGATGCTAGGACCTGAGCATTTATGTCAAGTTCCTACATTTTGTCCTGAAACCAAACCCCACTGTACTTCCAGGCACAATTCAACTGCTGTTTATGGATTATGAAGTACAGGTTGAGTCTTCCTTATCCAAAATACTTGGATCCAGAAGTGTTTTGGATTTATTTAGGAATATTGGCATATATGTGTGTGTGTGTGTGAGAGAGAGAGAGAGAGAGAGAGATATCTTGGAAATGTGACCCAAGTCTAAACATGAAATTCATTTATGTTTCATATATACCTTATAAACATAGCCTGAAGGTAATTTAATACATAATATTTTAAATAATTTTGTGCAGTTTATGTACACTGAACAATCAGAAAGTAAAAGGTGTCATTATCTCAGCCACACATGTGGACAGTTTTGGATTTTGGAGTATTTTAGATTTGAGAATTCCAGATAAGAGAGACTCAGCCTGTACTAGCAATTAGGAATTAGCATACACTTTAAAGGCTATTATTAAAATATCCTTTTGCCAGTGCTATCATAAACTTTTGATGTCTTCTTCAGGAGAGAGCTGGTAGTGCTTTGAATGTTGGACTGTAATTCTGGAGACCAGGGTTCAAATCCCCACTTGGCCAAGGAAACCCACTGGGTGACCTCAGGTAAGAGACACTCTCTCAGCCTCAGGAGAAGGCAAAGGAAATCTTCCTCTGAACACAGCTTGCCAAAATAACCCTGTGATAGGTTTGCCTTAGGGTTGCCATGAAATGGATATGACTTGAAGGCACACAGTAAATGGATTCTTTATCATTCATGAATAAAGTTTGTTCAACCATGTTACAAAGAGAAGCATTCTTGGTGGCTGACCCACAAAACTGCAATACTTACTTTATGTAGATTTCCTGCACATAGTGCCTGATTTTGTATGTCCAAGGACTTAAACAGATGGGCAGGATATCCTGGACCAACCTTGTGATATCTTGCCCACAGTTTCCACCCAGGTTAGTCCCCAGGCTGGTGCAGCAATGGGTGGGTGTTCACATGCCTGCCCGCCACCACACCATGGGTCTGCCAGTGCCTTGCACCCCTTAGCAGCAGATGCCATTATGTCCGATATGGCCTACAAAGATGGAAACATCACAGGCCATGGTGGGGGCCTTTATAGCAGTTGCAAAGACAGTGGCAGGTAAGGGGTTGTGCAGAGCTGTCCAATTTGCCAGCTGTCACTGTGGAGCTTCCATGAAATTCCACAGCAAACAGCTGGTCCTCAGATTAAAGCTGAGATCAATCCAGGACCACCAGATTGGTGTCTGGACTGGCCGATCCCAGCCTGGACCTAATGACCTGCATAATCCAAAGTGGGGAGGGGGGAACACAGGCCTTTTGGCTCATGCATTCAACCCCTGAAGCTAAGTGCCATGGCATGTGTTAAGTTTTCCATGAGGTCACCATCAGAAAGATCCATGTGGTAAAAATAAACAGCTAAAGGAACTAGACATTATAGCAATGTGGGGAAAGTACTCACCACATGGATTGGGGCCATCTCATTGCAAGTCTCTTCTGCTGAAAATGTGAGACACGTGTGAAAGGACTCATATGATGGCCTTGACTTGTATGGTGAAGTGCTTTCATAGGTTGTTCCAGGAAAGGAGATCAATAACCAGAGAAGCCTATTTTGTTTCAGTAGGAAGTTTATGATAACCATAATGTCTGCTCCAGTGCTGTTCTTGAAAAGGATGTGGAATTTTCAAATGACTTTATAATTTTTTTATGATAATGAACCCTACACTATATCACGGATGACTGTAATTTTAAACTGATACCTTCAACTGGGAGGAGGGCCTACTTTTTAATAGAGTTTAGAAACATCAGTCTTTGAGATTATAGCTCATCATCATCATCAGACAGCAAGCAAAGCAACTTTTCCAAGCTCCATTTTGTTAAGCTAAAAAAAAAAAAAGCTTTCCTTTCAGAGACAGTGCAATCTCTCTTTTTTCAAGTGATTTTCTTTTCTTTTGGGAAAATATTAGGAATATTTAGGTTTAAAAAGAAAACACCAAGGAAAATCCCACCTTTTCAAAGAAATGAAAAGAGAAACATTTTACTTACAGATATATCATCACTAAAATCTATTTCATCCAGATCAAGATATTCAGGAGCTTCCATTATTCTGCTATGTACATCTTCACCGGCTTAGTTGAATAATAAAGTTCTGTTGAAGAGAGAAAAGCAGAGGAGAAAAATTAACAAACCCCACTCAAATACAGTGAAGGTACAACTTCCCCCAGTTCACTTAGAAAACAACTATGAAACAGGATTCTTGGTGAGCACGCCTGGTGACCATTCAGAATAGGCTCATCTGTATTCTCAAAGTGATCTTCAGGCTCAAAATGTTGATGCACATGACTCACAACTACAGTTTTCTGCAACTGCTCTGTGCAGAAAAACACTTTCCACTTTTCAGTACAAATATACTTGGAAAGAAGGGAGACATGGGGAGATAATAACCTTACATTTACAGCAATCAGTCAAGAGAAGTGACTGTTCTTTCTGCCACAAACAAAACTACAGTTTTCTCTTTGTTCAGCAGAATTGTGGAACATTTCCTCATTGCATGTTTGAATTTTTTGTGTAGAGGAGTTAACATTTCAGACTCTAATTCTCATAATCCCTCAGCCAACATGGCTAAAACCTGTGCTGCTCAAAGGGGTGAGGTTGTCTGGAGGTTGTAACCTCCAACTGAAAATTTTACTGCATACATCTCTGTCAAGGGAAGGTAGGTCACAAACCCTAGGTGAAAGATAGTTGTGCAGTCCATACAGTGTGTCCAACCAGGCTCATGATAGTCATCAGTCAGAGCAAGTGAAAACTTAGACACAAAATGTTTATGCTGGGAGAGAGGCACAAACAAACAAACAAACAAACATTTATGTATTCTAAGAGTGCCCTTATCTTAGCCAAGAGACTTACTTGGGATGGGAGGCATGATTAAGGTCGGACTGATTCCAGACAAATGTCTGGAGGATGGAATTAGAGACTGCACAAAAGACCCTGGCCTATGTTTTAGCTTATTTAAGGGAATGTCCAAAGTCTGGCCAGACAAATTCAGGAAATGTAGAAAATTCTGTTCTCAAGGGTCAGTGGTTTGAGTAGTCCTTTGCAGTCAGTGAGATTTTATTGAAGGAAATTAACATTAACATACTTCTATGTGTATGACTACAAAGGGGCCTGGTCAAATTGAATGTTGAACATCTATGTACATAATCTCTTGCCATTTTTAGATTGTAAGCCTTAGGGCACGGAACCGTCCAATTAAAAAGATTGTATGTACAGCGCTGTGTAAATTTACAGCGCTTTATAAATAAATGTTAATAATAATAATAATAATAATAATAATAATAATAATAATAATTTTTTATTTACTGAAAACAGGGACATTATCAGGGAAAATTATAAAAAGTCTCTATCTGTAGGCAAGAAGAAAAAAAACCTTTACTGGATGATATGAAACTCTTCAAATGGATAATGACTATCAAGGAGCAAAAGTAAGGGTAATATAAGTAGGGTAAAAATTCAAAATACAACTGTACAGTAACCAGTATGTAGAAACAAAGAGAACCATTATAATAACCAACTCAAAGAAACACAAGACAGCAAAAAAACGAAAAACAAGAGACCTCTTCCACAACCTCAGAGAAATTGAGCAACAGCCAACTACATTTGGGGACTTGTTTTCCACCAAGAACCTGTCCTAAGTACAGATTTCTCATCAAAACTCCATGTATGATTGGAGTCTATACTGAAGAATTTTGAGCATAATTCTGTTTGTGTGGTAAATTAATGCTATGGTCCTATAATTGCTGCAGCCTTTTGTCTCTCCTTTTTGGTGGATTGGGATGTATACTGATTGTTTCCAGTTTGCTGGCCACCATTTTGCTTTCTACATTTATTGACATATTAGTTAGCACTAGAGTTGCTTCCTTCTGTGTGCATTGTAGCATTATATGTTTTTCCTGCTTTCACTTATTGTAGCTTCCACTTTGCTTTTTAGAATTTGAGGTTCATCTTTGTATGGTTTTTCCACTCTATGTGTCATTCATTTTTTCATCTCTTTTATATAACTCTTCTGTATATTGTATCCAATGTCTTTTTATTTCATCTTGATCTTGTAGTATGTTCTTTTTCTTCTCAAAGAGCATCCTGGCCCTTGGTCTGAACTTCTATTTCAGTTCCTGGATTTTATGGTAGAGGTCTCTCATTCTTTCTTTTTTGTTGTTGTCTTCTATTTTTCTACACTGATGATTATAATAGTTCTCTTTATCTTTGTATGCCAGTCGTTGCACAGTTGCATTCTGGTTTTGATCCTGTCTCACTTTCCTTTTGTCTCTCTCCTTTCCTCTACTGCATGGTGTGTTTTATCTGATACCCACTATTTCCTTCCTTTCATTTTGGGCACTCTCAATGTCTTCCTGTACTCTTCCTTAATGATGTCCTTGGCTTCTGCCCATAGTTCTTCATTTTCCCATTTGACTATACTTTGTGCAAATCTGATTCTCACATCATTTATTTTTATAGTTATTGGGTGGGGAAGCCTTACAAAATGGTGGAGGAGGAATACCCCATGAGTCTTCTGTTGCCTCATGCTATTACCTTGTAGTTTGTTGTAGATGCTGAAGCAATTATGGGTTGTATGAGAGGAGAGATTGTTGTCCCCTAGGGCAATGGCTTGTAGCATTCATGTTTTTGTTTCTTTTTGGTTAAAGAGTGATCAAAGCTATCTTAGTTTTATTTGACATAAGCTTTCGTGGACAGCAGTTCAACATAACAGTAAATAGTCATTTATTTAAAAAATGTAAACATTGTAAAATGGCAACTATCTTTGGCTACAAAACAATACGTGCAACTACAGTCATCCCTCCATATTTGCAGCTTTGATATTTGCGGATTTGATTATTCACGGATTTCATTAATATGTTCTCTCTAGGACTGTCTAGGTCCTCCAGTGCAACTCTGTGGTCAACTTTAACTAAAAGTTGCACTGAAAGACCATTTGTAGCTACTCCAGTGCCATTCTATGGTCAATGTATGTTGGACATTGACCACAGAGTTGCATTGGAAGACCTAGACAGTCTTAGAGAGGTATCCTCTCAGGAAAAAACATGGTGTGTTTTTTATTTGCGGTTTTTCCATATTCATGGGGGTCTTGTTCCCCTAACCCTAGCGAATATGGAGGGACAAATGTAATTATTTTCTAAAAACACTGTCCAGTGTGCGACATGACTAGTTCCATTTCTTATTTTTCCATTTGATTCAGTTTTTCAGTACTAGAAATTTTGTTCAAACTCAACAGTTACATTATTAAAAATCTCATGGTAAGTCTTGTGACTCAAGCTGTACCAATTAAGCTTTAATTGGATCAGTTAAGCTGACTATAAAACTAACTTTTCTGAGCCTGCTAATAACAGAAGTTAAATTGACATAAGTCTAATGCAGACGTATAAAAAGTAATGGGATAGTATATAATGACTGTGTCCAAGCATAACACTAAGCTATGGTTTTGCGTTATATATATAAGCCTTAGGCTCATAAGCAGCCTCATATTCTCTCTTTCCTCTGGAGTGCCCAACTGCCATGACCATCTCCCCAGAGGGAGAGAAGAAGAATGAACTTAATATCTTCCCCAGCACCATTCCTTTCTCCTTTTATGTCATGTCTTTTTAGATTGTAAGCCTGAGGGCAGGGAACTGTCTATTTTTTTTTTTTTAAAGTCATAAGTTGTTCTGAGAGCCTTTGTTGCTGAAGAGCGGAGTATAAATACTCCAAATAAATAAATAAATAAATCGTGGAAAAGTTTTATTCTGTTTTCAAACAACCAAGTAGTTATTAACCATATGTTCTAGGCCATGACATGATGAAGTCTGGCTTGTTGTGACACATTAACTGACTCTGCAAACAAGTTATTTGTTAACCAAAATACCACCACCTCCTGAAACAAAACAAAACTCCCAATATCCCAAAATTTGAAACCATTTGTCGTATATCTGTAAACTCTGGCTTGTTTAAACCATATTCTTTCATGATGCCCAAGCCTACAATTTTGGTTTGCCTTTAGCTCTCATCCCAGAACTTCCATCCCTGAAGTTGACAACACCAAACTAAAAAAAATTATGGCAAAATACATGGTTTGTATAGCCATTTGCTGTGAAATTAATGTCTTAACTTAAACAGTAGACATCAGTTAATACCAATTATGGCTTGGGGCATGTCTACACTATTAAAAAAAATGCTCACTCACTTCAAATAGGCAGTGATCCAGACACATGATAGTCTGACCAATTTGCAGTGGGCGCAGGGCTTTGAAGTGCCTCAGGGCTCCAACCTGCAAAAATAATAATCTCTATTTCCTCCAGAATTTCCATCAAAATTTGGATGAACAGATGTATGACCACACATATTGGCACCTGTGGTGGGTGGGACAGACGGTAAGGGACCGGCAATCACATGATTGTTCCTGCCAGGAAATGACAATTCTCTCAAGACACTGGATATAGTATATCTGCTTGGCTGATATTTATACCTGTATCTGCACACCTCTATTTAACTTGCTTGCAAGAAGGCTAGCACTGCCATGCAGCACTCCAAAGCACCCTGCATAGTCATTAGTCTGCTAATGAGTGACTGAACAGACAGTGGCCATGCAGGGCAATGGTGGATGACATACATACATGAGCTGATACATCACAAGGTTCCTGCCTATACTAGCTGGCAGGCAGAGTTCTAAGGCTCATGTGCATAACACTAAGCCATAATTCATCATTTTATTTAAATCAGATGAACAAATAAATGTACATGTGTATGTATGATTGATTTATCCCTGGGCATGTGAGATCCAGAGGCCTAGAACTTCTCATGCCATGTTGTGTGAATTGGCCTCAACATTTACAGAAAGCTTACATTTCTACAAACAATATCTAGGGAATTTCTTAGAACAAGCATAATCAGCTGTAAGGCTGGTTTTGTCCTGCAATTGTGTATCCTTTACAGCTGCAAAGCAACAGGAAACATGTTCAAGGAGCTAAACAATCACACGCAGAAATAGAAAAGAAACAGCTTGTTTTTGTCTGGAATTCCATTTATTTATTGGTTTACAATGCAAGGAAGAGAAGTATAGATTTATCCAGTTTAAATGTTGCAAGTGTCTAGCACAAGGGACAGGCGATATGAAAGAGGAGTGAACTAAATTGGAATTACGGCCAAACTGCTCATGAATGCCATGGTTCAGTGTGGGAACACATGCTTTGTACACAGAAGGCACCAGGTTCTTTGCCTAAAATATCCAATGAGGATTGGAAATGACTCTGTCCAAAATTCTGGAGAACTGTTGCCAGTCCAGTGCAGACATATTGAATAAAATAGATGAATGCTCTCAATGTCAAGCAGACTCTGATGTTACAGGAGAACTGGCACCAGCAGAGAATTGTTTAATCCTTTCATTACATGCTATTTCCCATACCCCATTGCTTCCCAAAGCACAGCTCAGAGGCCCACTTTTGTATAAATTCAGCATTAAATTATACACACAAACACACACACAAGTTTTTCAATCCTAATGCACTAGGACAGGGCATTGTAGTCCCTAGAGCCACATTTTCTTGTAGAATACATGCAAAATTAGACACACAGTATAGACCTGCTGTGGTATTCTCACAGTTAGAAAAAATATTCAGAAAGACAGCATGGGCCTGAAACAGATGGGCCTGAAAGAACAGTTTGCACTAGCACCAATCGCACCAGGGCCGTGGCAACTGCACATGCCCAGCCCTTATCCAGCCTGCCACTGTGGCCTTGAACTGGGCTTCCAGAAACAATGGAATCCACCCGCTCCTTCTTTGCCTGGTTCTTCCTGGCTAGTGCAGTGTCAGCTTCTGGCTGCATTTGGGACGTAGCTGCATTTGGGGCGTGAGACGTGGCTAGAATCTGCATCATTTGGCCCATGTGTTTGAGGGCCCAGTGTAGTGGTTTGAGTGTTGGACTAGGAGTCCAGGGTTGAATCTCCTCTCAACCACAGAAATCCACTGTCTGACCTTGGTCACGTCACACTCTCTCAGCCTCACATTAAAGTAATGGCAACCCTGCTCTGAACAAGTCCTGTCAAGAAAATTCTATGTGTCACATAAGGTGGAAACAACTTCAAGGCACACAAAAATAACCACAACCAGTGTCCCCAGATTTCAGCCACTCAACAGTTACAGATTTTTTTCTTAAACAGACCGGGGGGGGAGGGGAGGATCCCAAAATGAACTGCTTTTTGTCACTGGTGTGTTTTTATGTGTCAGGCAATGTAATATATTGGGACCACAAAATGTCTCATACTGTATTTTTGATGAATCATGACGGATTTGCATATCAGTGGATTGGTCCTATTCTGAAGGAGCACCAGAATTCTCATTAGGATTAAGAAATAGAAAAAGTGTACATGGCACCCATATCCTAAATAGAACACTACTTCTAATGCTATGCCTCAACTGCTGAACTTCTTGCAGATGCAAAAAAAGAAAGAAAGAAAAAGAAAATCATTATTATGAAATGTAAAGATTAAATAACATTTGTTTGGGTTATTTTTCATAGTATGCCCAGAGATATTGGTGTCCACAATGAGTGGCATGTGGTTTGAAAACATAGTCCTCTCAACCAACCTCTCTAAATAGTTTAAATGGGGCAGGACATTTCACTTGTTTCCTTGTGAACAGCAACATCACAACTGTTATGAATCATGGACCTATGTGAGTGTAGGAATATTTACTAATCAGAGAAGGATCACGAATATAACAGTACTGAGGTTATGAAACACTACCAGGTTATGAATACACTGCTTCAGTTGATAGCTCATAAGATGCAGAGCTTATCTAGAAAGGAAATTGCAGCTTTTTATTACTTCATTAATTATTAAGGTACTTGCATTGTTTAATCTACACTTGTAATAAAAATGTGAGTTTTAAAACACAGGGACAGTCAATGCAATATAAAATATTTTATTGCTTTACCCATGCAACATGTAAAAGATAGAATATGTAAGAATTCATTTAAGATTTTAGGGAAATCTTCCATTTGCATTCTAACACTAAATGAAACTGTGTTCTTACACAGAAATTGTGATTCCATACAAAACATGTGCCTTGTATTTATAAATCATTTAAAGGGTTTATTTTGGTTTGGTTTGGTTTATAAATCACTGTCTTGATCACTGTTACTTACAAAGGTTAGACAATGCAGATAGCCAATGGCACAAGACGCCTTAATAGCTGTTCATACTGTAGCCTCCAATGCAGATAGCCAATGGCACAAGACGTCTTAACAGCTGTTCATATTGTAGCCTCCAAGATGATATCATCTCAAAGTGAGCAAGAATCTCAAAGAGCAGGGATAACCGATCCTAACTAGCTGCTATGCAATTGTTTTCATAGCCTCCAGTGAAAATGGTGTCATCATGCAATACTAGTTGATGGAAACCACTGAACAAACTGTGTCCATGTTGTACTTCTTAAATTAATCCCTCCTCCATTCATCACACAGACCCAGGGAGCTACATAACCTATTTTCATCCTGTTCACTTGCTGCTTTGTGCCTGGGAAGTAAAACCAACTCTCTTTTCCCATCATGGGCCCAACTGTCTATTTGGATTGGCTACCACTTTCAGTCCCCTGGGTGAGCAAACAGGACCCATCATTAGTCTGGCTGTAGCTTCCTCCATTGATAAATGCCCTGTGCAATAATGGCACAATGACAGGAAAAGTGGCTTGACATCTGACCTGTTCCTGAAAGCTGAATAGTCCTCTGCAATGACAACAGACCTACACATCATCATATATCCGTGAGGTTACTGTAATTCACTCTTTGCAGGGTTGCCTTGAAACAGGATTCAGAAGCTACCATCAGTACAAAATGCAACAAAGTTTAACTGAGGAGGGGATAACAACAATATATCAGCTGCTTTGTTTTTCAGTTTGCTTCTGGGTTTAGTTCAATGGGTTAGGATTAACTCTGAAAGACCTAGTGGCCTGTAATCTATTAAAGCAGGGATGGGTAATTTGTGGCCCTCCAGATGTTGCTGGACAGCAATATAAATCAACCCACACAGCCAACAGAGACAGATGGTGCATATTATACCTCATCAACATTCTGAGAACCAACATCCATAGGACCATATATTCCCATCCTAAGAATTAATGTTAATTAAGAATTAATGTAGGATAATGCCTTTGGTACCTTAGCTTTTTCTTTATAGCTTGGGGTGGAAGGCACCCTGGATGATTATTGCACCCAGGTTTGGACCTCCCCTCTCTAGATAGTCTAAGCACTGCCCTCATACCTGACACATTAAGACATGTCTATTTTGGATAAAGTAATAAGTTCTGGGCTAATTCTCTGTCCCCCCTCCCCCGCAACATGCTTATTTCATTCTCTTTTTATTGTTTTGTTTCTAGTACATGATTACTTAGTTATCTATTAAATCTATTAGCTGCTTTGGATGTTATGTTCAAAAGAAAAATGTGTTGGAAATACCGTCGGCCCTTCTTATACACAGATTTGAAAATGTTCAAAAAAAGTATAAATTTCAATTATCAAATCTTGATTTTCCATTTTTATAAGGGACACCATTTTGCTATGTCATTATATTTAATGGGACTTGAGCATACACATATTTTGTTATCCATGGGGGATCTTGGAACCAAACTCCAGCATATAACAAGGGTCCACTGTATTTTAAATAAAATACCTTCTGTAGACAACATCCTGTATTGGGTTCACATGTGTAGACTATCTCCACAGCTACCCTTCTACACGTTTTTGAAGGGAAGAAGCAAATAACTCACATTTTCATTATACATTATATGCATGCATACAGTGAGCCAGCCATATTGGTGCGCTAACCATCCACAGATTGGAGCTCCTATATTGTCCCACCCCATATTAGCCAATGGTGGCACATATGCATGGGCACACTAACATAAGAACATGCATATAATCATTCACTGAATAATATTGGCTTGAACTCCCATTCATGCTTACCCTTGCAGAACAAAACCACTACAGAAGCGAAGGCCCCAATGTTCACAACACAACATGTAATGCAGAAACACACAAAGATTTTTCCTATTTCCACATTCTCATTTCAGTGTAGTCACGGATTTTGGACAGTAAACAGTCTGGTTGCTAAGCATATGGAGAAACATCTACAGGAGATACAGTTGCCAGAGAAACAGGTTTCTTCTCACCCTTACAGAAGAAACACCTCATTTTCACTTGTACTTTGTAGTTAATTAATATAAGGAGATAAGGACTGACAGCTGAGTAGCCTGAAGAGAGAACTGTCAGTATTGGTGGCGCAAAGCAGTAAGATTTAAAATTCTTCAGGCAGTAAAAGAGGACAAAGTAAGATGTCCAGAATGAAATGATCAGAAATATTAATAGCAGGACAAGTTTACATGCTCTGAGGACCTCTGTTTCAGCTGCATCATCCCCAATCCATATACCACCATATGTTGCCTTTTTGTGTTCCCAAAGGAGGTATATTATTCGGAAGCCAACAGGAAGCATAACCAGTAGTGGGAGAAGATCAATAGCCACTAGAAATATTTTTCCATAGAAGATTTCTGTATGGTAATTTTTGTATTCTGTTTTGCATTCAGCATAGATTAGTCTGCTAAATTGCTGGCAAGTTTCATTTTCCTTCTTCAGTAGTCCAGTCCTTCCTGTATATATCAAAAGCGGGGAGCAGACTCCCAAAGCAGCAACCCAGAGAACAAAAACTAAGACCAAATGAAACTTACGATGGTTTGTGCTTGTTGCTTCAACTGGAGGATGCACTATTCGACACAATTTGAAGCAGTAGAGCCAAGCAATGTATAACGTGAACCATATGGCAAGAGTACTAGTAGAAGCTGTTGTGAATGTGAAAGTTTTGCAGCCAGCTGAATCCAACCCAACACCAGAGGCATAAACAATCTTTAAGACATCCACCACCAAGCTGTTTATGAGATGGACATAAGCAAGACTGAAAATAAACATGAAAGAGGTTCGTAAATGCTCACTGATGCATCTCCTTGTGCAGTAAATCAACAATGTATTTCCAATCACACTGCTGGAGATCAGAACAACACAGGCAACTATCTCTGAAATTCCAAGACTAAAATCCATGTCCTTTAGCTGATAGCTTTTTCTAGGTCTATTTTATTCCATTGAACATTTGGATTTTAAGAAGCCTACCAAAAATTCTTCTCAAGTTCACAGGCATTTCTCCTGATAAATGTTCATATCATTTACAGTGCCAGAGAAAGGCATAATCAGAATCTTCACAGAATACAAAACTGAAAAACAAATCGAAGCCAATGTTGTTTAAGCAAGTGCACTCAGGTAACCTTTCATCATCTCACGTGGTGCTATTATGAACACTCACAAAGTTGTCCCTTAATGAAAGGGTACAAAAATAATGGCAGCAATTTAGAAGCCTGCTAAAAATATCACAAAGGTAGAGGGTTTTTTTGGTGAATAACATACCCTCCACCTAGAGGGGTGGATAAAGAAAAATAAAATCTAGCAAACTCTATTAACATAGAATAATATCATAATGGTTTCATTTTAGTCAAGCCTATATTCTGACATACAGTTCATACTAGGTGCGTATGGAAATTAGCAAATTCAGAAGCTGTGGTTTCACTCTGTGCTGACTAAAAATTCTATACAGATACAGGGAATGTACTTATTAAATATCCACTGAACAGATTTCCCCCCCCCAAAACTGAATGGACAAAACTATAATTTATTCATGGAAGAAATAAAATCTATACTATTTTATGTTTCCTTGGAAATGTCACTTCACTTCCCCACAGACAAAACTGACTTTCGGTTCAAGCCATAGAACTGTGCAATTATCTATTATTTTCAGTAGTGTTTGTATGAGATTCTCAGAAAGCAATGGAATGGCTGTATTCTGGTTGAATGTACAAATCTGAACTCTGTGCACATTGCCAAACTTTATCTACAGCCTGAGTGAAACTTTTTAAATGGAGGCAGAGAGTAGAATGGTCTGAACATGAAAACTCCATGTGGAAAATAGAAATGAGGCACTCTGTCCTAGGGAAAGCCAGGAACAGTCTTTTACTGTCTTTAATGAACATATTGTATGGAATGAAAATGTGGCAATCACACCATTTAGAAGTAGCAAAAGGCAATGCATAAGATACAAAGTAATGTAAAAGTTATAAATCCTATGTCACTTAGATCTTATCTCATACACAAAGGTCTTCAGACTGATAAAACTGGGGCCTGCAACAAATTGTTACAGAGCATCCCCACAAGTAGAATTATAGAATCACAGAGTTGGAAGAGTTCACAGGGGCCATTTAGTCCAACTCCATGCCATGCAGGAAAACAGAAATATTCTTGTTCACAGTTCACCTGAGCATGAGAGAGAGAATTTCAGGAATATGATAGTAAAAAATGAACCTTTTCTCCTCCACCCTCACACTCCTCCTCTGTTCCCCCTAGTGTGCTATGTGCTATTGCCAGGCTGTCAGCCATAAACATTGTATTTTTTAAAGTTATGAGTGTGGAGAACATTGATTTAATGTTGTTGTGATTCATTTTAGGTTCCAGTTCTGGGAGAAAGGCAAAATATAAACAAAATAACAATAACTAATTAATTACATTTCAATGTGGTACAGTATTTTGAGATTAATTATCAGTGGTGCATATAGCCATCCATAGATATCTGTCATATCTAAACATTTGTCCACCAATGTCTACTGCACTTCAACTCACAGTGGTAGTTGCGCACTCTAAATGGCAAATAGCCACTCTGAGTCCTTGTACTGGGAGGAAGGCGGGATACAAATAAATAAAATATATTTTTAAACAATAACGCAGGCTTCCCTATAAAATTCCCTGCTGAAATGAACGAAATTTCACAGCAGCAATGCTTGAAGCGTTGTATGCTCCATATCAATGGGAAGTACTCATAAATAAGTTTGTGATGCAACCTTACTACCTCCTGAAGCATCATGACAGCTGCTTTTTAATTAGACACTGTTCTTTCATAGAGAGATAAATGATCTCTCCTGAGCATATTGAAAGAACAACAGATGTAAGATAAACAAGCTCAAAGACAGTGGAAAGGCCTTCTGTAAAGGCAAAATATAAAATGCATATAAATTTCTCTTAGAGAATGTGAGGTCCTTTGTCATCACTGGCATGAAAAAAGCAAAGGATTACAACTGGGCTTTCTCACAGGACAAACAGGACAAAAGGAGAGGTGGAATTGTTCAGGCTGTTCCACAAAAAATGCCAGCACATAGCAGTTCATGAAAGATGATTTTCAGAATATTTCAGGAGGTAGAAATCTAACATTATTTCTTAGAATCTAGTGAATGTCTGGGAGGTAAATCCTTCAAGTATTTATCAGCTTCAACAGGCTGTTTGATAAGGTTTGCCGCTGAATTATTTTCCTTTGGTAAGTGTCAGTCTTATCCAATTCATGCCATATTGAAAACGTCTCTTGAAGCTTTGAACAAAGATTAAAGATAAATGGTTATCTTTGGAAGGTTGTTTTTGTTAAAAAAATATATCCAACATGATACAGCCTCTCACTGTTTCTACAGTTCATAAACTTCTCCAACCTAAGCACCCAAAAGCATAGATTTTTAAAAATATATACAATGTTTCTTTGTTAATGCCTTTAAAAAGAAACAAGAACATGACTGGAAACTGAAACTGAAACTGAACATTTTAACAATGGCTGCATCTTCACTGCAGAAATAATCCAATTTGACACCACTTTAACTGCAATGGCTCATTGCTATTGGATTCTGGGAACTGTAGATTTGTGAGACATTTAGCATTCTCTCCGAAAGAATTCTATAGCACTGAGCCATGGCACTCAGAATAAACAACTTTATATTCATAACTTACAAATAACTTTGCACGACTTAAGTTTAGGTCATTGTAATCAATCAAAATACAAATGTATCAAAAAGTTTGATTTCTAGAAATGAACTCCCCCCCACACACACACACACATTTTAAGCCTTTTGTAGGAAGCTTTTTAATTTGGGATAATACAGGAGACAAAGCATTTTTATAGTGGTGGTGTACACATAACGGCTACTATCAGCATACCAATTAACAGTTATATGTATGTTCCCTAGCAATTTCTGTTTGGTTGTGACATGTGATTCCCATCATGCGGAACGATTTTCCCAATGTGAGAAGTCTCCATTGTCACCTAAAGATCTGTTTATCCAAGCATTTTTCTGTTTATTTTGCTGAATATTAACATTATAAGTAACCCTTCATTTTTAATAAACCATTTTTAAACAGATTTTTTTAAAGTTTTAATTACTGGTTGTAACCAAATTTGTTTATTTGCAACTGAATTCAGTGTAGTTATTTTTTATTGTAAACTGCTTTGAGATTCTGTTAAAAATGAAAAAGCCTAATACAAAGAATGATATCATGCTTCATCAAAGACTGGAAACCCATAATAAATTACTTAATTCGAAATGTGGAAGATGTGTATGTATGTGTATATATATATATATATATATATATATATATATATATTAGCCTTCAATGACTAATTTAATAATTGTTTTAAAATGTTTATGTAAGGATAAATTTACCTTAAGCACTAAAAAGTAACATAAATGAAGTACAGATTGATTTATGGATACAGAAATGAAGTATAGACTGATGTGAAAGAGGTATAATACAAAAGATAGGAGATTTCTTTTATTAGCAGATGATTAAAAAAAAACAGGTGGTGGAAATAAAGATCAGGTTGATTTCGATAGAGCCAGTCTCAAGAGGATAGGAAGTATTCTTTAAGCAAAATATTTGTAAATTGTAATTAACAAAGTATAAGCTATATTTATTGTAATCTTATTGTATCCATATACAGTCGGCCCTTCTTATACACAGATTCTTTATACATGGATTCAAGGATCCATGGTTTGAAAATGTTCAAAAAAAGTATAAATTTCAAATATCAAACTTTGATTTTCCATTTTTTAAATAAGGGACACCATTTTGCTATTTCATTATATTTAATGTGACTTGAGCATCCACAGATTTTGTTATCCACGGGGGATCTTGAAACCAAACTCCAGTGTATAACAAGAGTCCACTGTATAAAAGTATAAAGTTAAAATTGCTCTAAAATAATAAATAATCAGATAAAGTGTCATTCCAACTTCCTTTCAATAGGATTTGACTGTGCATAAGCATATATGCACATTGAACGGGCATGCCGTTTACCACCATGCAACAAATATATGTGTCTGCAGAAGGAGGCATCCAACCTGAATGCCACGTGGCTTTGTGACTAGATGACCATCACACCACCAGCAGGGAGATGGGCCAATGAAGCAAAGGGAGATGGACTTTGGAAGTGCAGTTGTCACTCCACTATGCTCCCTGCTTATTTATTGTGGCTCAGCCTTTTGAGTCTCCTTCTTTTGCTGTCACTGTCTTCAGCATCTACTGGATATTGTTTCTTTGTTTTCTCAGAGCTATGGACACATGTTGAGTGACAGTAGATGAGGCTGAATGAATTTTACCTGTTCTAAAAACTGGCCTCATGCAGCCAGAGAGGTAGGGGTAGGCATAATAAGGAACTTTTAGTACCATTTTAAAAATATAATAAATAGGCTTATAGCTGTGTTCTTGTATGCTCTTTGTGTTTATTTTATCACCACCCTGATAGCTGGTGCTGGAGGCAATGGATGGGACCCAGGATATATGGTACCCAACTCCCTAGATGGGGGATCCTCCTCAGAAATTTGGGGGAGGACCTGAAAGGGTCCAGCCAACCTCAAAGCCTGGCCTGTCTGCTTCCCATAAAGATGTAACCACATCATTCTCACCAAGTAATCTGGAAGCAGATGTATCTACTGGACAGCAGGCATACTGCCTGATGATTTGATCTAAACTGCACAACATGCACAGGGCCAATAAAACCTCAGTCAGTAAAAATTTCAGTCAATGTCAATCTTCTACATTTTTCTGTATTGTTAATACAATTCATTGCCCTTTGGTAATTTTCTGATTGCCACATAAGCAGGGCCTAAATACCCTAAAGGCAAAATATCCCATCTGATCTTAGAAACTAAGCAGTGTCAGCCATGGTTAGTACTTGAATGGGAGCCCACCAATGAATACCAGGTGTGTAGGTTATAATTCAGAGAAAGGAACTGGCAAAACTACCTCTGAGTATTCCTTATCTAAGAAAACCCTATGATATTCATAGGGTCACTATAAGTTGACAGGCAACTTGAAGGTACATACACACAACAATTCCCAGAAGCACTATGCCTGCAGATTCTAGACAAGCCAGCTGTTTTTGGATTTCCAATGATAGGCAAATGGAAGGACAAATATTTGAATTTCTGAATCTTGCCTCTAGTCCAGGGGTAGGCAATCTGCGGCCCGTGGGCTGGATGCGGCCCGGCAAGGCCTGGGGACCGGCCCCAGGTCGGTCCTGCCGCTGATTGCCGCCGGAGCCTTTGGACTCTCGCGTGAGGGCGTGGGGCCTTTGGCCTATCAGGAGGAGGCGGGCAAGGGGGGCAAGCGGCAGGCAAGGGGGGGCAAGTGGTGGGCAAGGGGGGCAATTGTCTATAGAAGCCTCCGAAACATGCATTTATATTAACATTTTTTTTAAAGATCAGCAATTTTTTTGCATGTCCTCCATTTGAAAATTTTGTCCTCCATTTGTCCCAGTTTATTTATTTAATTAATTTTTTTTTAAAAAAATATTTACTTATTTATTTTTTGGCTTCGGCCCCCCCAGTTGTCTGAGGGACAGCAACCCGGCCCCCGGCTCAAAAAGGTTGCCTACCCCTGCTCTAGTCTGTGAAAGTTGAAGGGGGCTCGCTATGAAGCCCAAGTAGGCCATTGTTATGGAGCTCCAAATCAGAGTCCAAATCATATCCCGTAGTCAGTGTACACCCCAATTTAAAAGTCTCTCCCTCCTCCTATATATTCCAGCAAGCTCCAGTTACGTCTTTACATTATTCCTTATATTCATATTCAGTGGGAAAGTGCAATGTTTTACGTCTTTATTTGTTAAATATCTTTATATTCATATTCACTGGGAAAGCACAATGTTATAGGAAGCAAACCTGAGAAAGAAAACTGAGATAACTGTATTGCCATTTACACAGATGGTTTGCCATTAACAGTGTTTTGTTGCCGCTTCACATATTCTAACAAAATGACAACCTGACATGCCGTGACACTGTTTTGACAGTAATAAGCTAGATAAGGGTTTGTAATGTAGTCTCTGGAGCACTGATTATTCTATCTCCTAGAACTCCCTTAGCACAATTTTCTCCTCTGTCTTAATGATATAAAATAACATTGTTTCTATTGGATGTCATCTGCATTGTCTGGTTTTCCTCTTATTGACTGAGCATCTCTGTAACGCCAGTTTATTTTATTCATTTTCCCCTTTTTGTTAACAACGTTTGCCAAGAAAAACACATGCTACAGGATGAATTATCTGCTCAGTCAACATATATAAAATTTTTAAAGGGAAGGGTTAGATGTATTTTCAGAGTCCATATATGAATCTGAAGCAGCACTTTTGTCTAAGAAAAACAACAAGCTAGCAGTCAGGCCACTGACTAAAATAATGTGATTGATTTCAGTGGAGGAGTGAATTTGGGACTAGGATTACCTTATCCCTTATCATGTTTATTCAGAAGTTTCCTTAAGTTCAAAAGTTCACAGCTGCATATTTTGATCTGGTACTTCTGAAGCAAGCCAGAGTGAAAGCCATGTCACGTTTTTACCCAGCATATAACAACTATTGTAAAAAATAATATACAAGTGATAAAAGATTAGTCTGTGCAGTCCAGATCTATACAGTGTGTGAGAGTGTGTGACTGCCAGGGACCATGAAACAAGTCATCAAAAAACAAAAAAGGTAAGATGGAGTCTGGTGTATAGTCCGCTAAATCCTCAGGACATTAAAATAACCTTTTCAGAAGTAATCCTCCTAACACCATTCTTCTTTTTACATCAGAGGGATGTAAAATCTCCCATTCTTTAACCCAGGCGGGGCATTTATATATTTTTTTTTACCCAACAGATACTTCCTTCTCTTGAAGATTTAAAGCACAATCTTAATTTGCCAAGACAGCCAACATCCAGCTGAATTTATGCGACATCAGCTTAAATTGTGCTGAATCCAACCCATCCCAGACTAAGGATGCTGGACATCAACTGGCAGAAGTGGATTTCTTAGTCAATGAAAAAAAATTAATAGTAGGATATCTGCCAAAAGAAGGCTTCCACTTGGACACACCCCACTGCAGCCAGAGAATTTTTGTTTTGGGATTGTACTGTCCAGTATGACTATTCCTCAAAGTTCAAGTGGACAAGGCTACATTTCTTTAAGGACTTCTCACATTTTCAGGTTGCAACAAGCAAAATAGCTCCAGCAATGCAGCTGAAATAAAGTAGGGGTGAGCAAAGTACACTCCCTGAATCTCCAATTTTCTGGCCAAAATGTGGTGGTGGAGATTGACATCCAGCATAGTGAAATGGTTTGAGTGTTGAACTAGGACTCTGGGAGGCCTGGGTTCCATTTAGCCATGAAAATCCACTGGGTGACTTGGAGCAAGTCACATTTTCTCAGTCTGAGAGGATGACAGTGGCAAGCTACCTCTGAGTAAATCTTGCCAAGAAAGTCTTGCTATAAATTGGAGTCAATTTGCAGGCACGTATCAGCAACAACAATGGTTGACATGCTTCTCCTAGATGTCTTTGGGGCACCAATATGCTTTTCAGTAAGGCTGCAGAGACTATATTTCTGGATGTTTTTGTTTTTCAAAAATAGACATGGCTATCTGCTCACTTCCATTTTTTGTTTGGCAGGGTCATTTTTGGCAGTCTGTGTATTTTCAGGTGGAGAAAATTGCCCCCTGGACTCACCGCAACTGCTTACCCCTCATAAAAAGCTAGGTGACAGGAGGAAGGCATGAACTGTATCTAAACCACCAGTTTGATTCAGTACAAAATGACTTGCAAAATTCTTACTATAGGCTTCAGACACTAGGCTACCTAGAGACTCAGTTCTCAGAGGAAGCAGTACCAAAGATGCCTTCTCTTTTCAAGGGCAATAACTGTGTTAACTGCTCATGTCAACTCCCTTTTTCAGTCATGCAGTCAAGCAGAAAGCCAACCACTGGCAGCAAAGAATTCTCCAAGGACAATCACTGTAAGGAAGCCAATCAGATTCATATCCCATAAATAGTAGACTATCAAAATTGCTTCTCCAGCAATGTGGTCAGCTCCTACAGTGTCTTGTGAGAGTGATGGAACAACTGGAGTGAACCCTAACTACTTGTTCCATGTAATTCCTGTGTCAAGTGCAGGCTTTTGCAAAAAAGAAAAAGAAAAAAGAGTGATACATTGAGCCTGCACCATATGCGGGATCGCTTTAGGCAGGTTTCAGCTTACACTGAAACCGCTCGCCAAAAGGAGAATGCGTGTGCACCTATGGCACACACATACAGTTGCAGTGCGAGCACAAGCCCCATTGGGCTCAAGCATATGTCCTTTTTGCCTTACGTGGGTGGTGGGTGGTGGTGGTGGGTCCGGGACGGATCCCCCGCATAAGGCAAGGGCCCAATGTACTGTTATTTATAAGGCAGTGAGGTGTAGGCTGGAGTCAAAGCTAAGTGCACTAGTAACTCATTTAAACCAGCTGTGGTACCCCAAAGACTCATAGTACCTCAGCTGATCAAAAATTCTTCTCACCATGCCAATGTAATATTAAATGTTCCAGGAACACTGTAGGAATATTAGAATTGTACAATACTATATCTTATGAATATTTCAGCTGCAACTTCAATATGTTTGTCTTACAATTGCATTGACATCTGTGGGTTGTGGACTGATGAGCTAGTAACTAAAACAACATACTTGCGAGTAAATCCCATTTCTGCATTTGATAACCCATACAGCTCTTTTTTTTTAAAAAAAAAAACAGTGTTATCTCCTTAATGATTTTTAAAATAGCAAAGCACAAAACATGGTTTCATGCTCTTGTAAACATTGAAAGAATGCTTAGAAAACCAAGCTTGTTTGTTTCAATTTCCCTTGAAAGAGAGATCAGAGAGCAAGAAATTAATATTTATTATTTGAAAATTTAAACAGTGTATACAGTTCATAAACTAATGTACTCTAAGATTAATCTTATAGAAAATATAAAAGCAAATTAGAGGCTAGTTTATTTGCTTAACCAGTTATATATGACTTGTTTTGTTTGATTAATATATGTCTCCATTCACTTGGAATTCACTGATAATATAAAATATTGTATAGTCATAAAAAATTAACATGCTTGTTTCTCACAGAACAGTTGAAATACTATTGCTTCAGGCAGACCAATCTTCCTATCAACTATATATGAAGAAATAAATGTATAAACATCTCTGCCATGGCTTCATTGTTATGAAGGTAAGAGCTAAATCAAATGGAAAATCATTTCCCCATTTGATATATATGGTGTAACAGGCAAAAAGAAAAACTAAAAAGGAACTACACAGACTCCACTAAAGCATTTCTGCCCCACCATTATAAATCACCAACAGAAGTACTGTATATACTCATGTATAAGTCTAGAAATTTTGGTCAAAAAACTGACCCAAAAAGCCTGGGTCGACTTATCCACGGGTCAATGTAAGTAATGTATTTTAACTCTTATTTTAAAAAGGAACTATCCCCTGGTGGAAGGCAAGAGGGTAATCTGTCCTGGAATCACTGACTCTGCTCTACTCTCTCATCCATCCAGCATTTAGGATGAACACAAACAGTTATGCTTGCTGGAATTTTTTATGTCCTTTGGCATAGTTTTCCTTTTTTTCATTCTTTAGATCCTTTCTTACATGCCCCTAAGTTTTGCCCTTGACTTATACATGGGTCATATCAAAATCCATAATTTTTGGCCCCAAAACCTGCTCTCAACTTATATATGAGGTCGACTAATAGTCAAGTATATACTGTATATACCACTAATATACTTGGTGTTAAGTCCCCTCAAATCAGCCCTGACTCATGGCAACCCTGCAGATGAGACCTCTCCAAGAACCCCTGTCCTCCACTGCCTCTCTGATTGAGCCTTTCCATCTGATGTGTGGTCTACCCCTCTTTCTACTGCCTTCTAACTTCCCTAGCAATATCATCTTTTCTAGTGAGTCATGTCTTCGCATAATGTGGCCAAAGTAAAACGGCCTCAGTTTTGTCATCCTGGCTTCCAGAGAAAGCTCAAGTTTAACCTGCTCCAGGACCATTTGTTTGTCTTTTTGGCTGTCCAAAAAGACAAATTTGTTTGTGTTTTTGGCTGTCCTTAGCACTCTTCTCCAGCACCACATCTCAAATTAGTTGATTTTCTTTTTATCCAATTGTTTAACTCTTTAGCTCTCACATACATGGTGATGGGAATATATAGGCTTAGATTATTCTGGTTTTAGTGATCAGCTGTCAGTCTTTACACTTTAGGATCTTGTCTAGTTTCTTCCTGGCTGCCTTTCCCATTCCTAATCTTACTTCTTGACTGCAATCTCCATTCTGATTAATGTTTGATCCAAGGTATGGGAATTCTTTAACTTTTTCAATTTCTGCATTATCTTGGTTGAATTTATGTAAATCCTCCTTGGTCATTATGTTTTTAAAATGTCCCTTCTTTAACATTCCTCATTGCTCCAAGTCTATGAGATGTTTTCCAGTAGTACA
Organism: Sceloporus undulatus; assembly: GCF_019175285.1. Classification (NCBI taxonomy): domain Eukaryota; kingdom Metazoa; phylum Chordata; class Lepidosauria; order Squamata; family Phrynosomatidae; genus Sceloporus; species Sceloporus undulatus. The sequence continues at coordinate 263,289,780 of NC_056523.1, forward strand.
GTCTGCCCTCCATATCCGTGGACTTGCCATGCACGGATCTGAGCATCCGCACATGGCAAGCCTTGGGGCAGTGGCAGAGGAGGAGGAAGAGGAGGGAAGAGGACGAGTGGCAGAAATGGAGGGGAGAAGAGGAGGAGGAGAAAGGAGGAACAGAGAGGAAGAGGAGGAAGGATGAGGAGGAAGAGCAGCAGAGATGGAGGAAGTTAAGAGAAGGAAGAGGAGAAGGAGGAAGGACAAGGAAACGGAAAAGGAAAAGCAGGAAGAGCCACAGCAGCAGCAATGGGAGGAAGAGGAGGAGAGGAAAGGAGGAAGAGGAAGGACAAGGAGGACCTTGAGCAGTGACAGAGGGGACTAAGAGGAGGAGGAGAAAGGAAGAACAAGGAGGAGGAAGATCAGTAGCAGCAGTGATGGGAGGGGTAAGAGAAGGAGGAGAAAGGAGGAGTAGGCGGGGAACAGGAGAAAGAAGAGGTACTCCTCCTGCCACCTACTGCGCTGAGAGTGGCGAGGCTAGCTTCGAGGGAGGCAGGAGGAAAAGTGCCATTGTCTTCAATGGTGGCATGGCCACATGGCTGCACCACCATTGAGTACTATGGGACTTGAACATTCACTGATTTTTGTATCTGTGGGGGGATCTGGAACAAATCCCCCATGGATACCTAAGGCCCACTATAGTATGGTGTTGTCCACATATCTTAGGTTGTTGATAGTCCTTCTTCCTATCTTCACTCCTCCTTCTGAGTCTAAACTTGCTCTTCATACGATATTATCTTTGTACAAGTTAAACAGGTAGGCAACAGACTGCATCCTTGCCTGAACCCTTTAGTCACTGGGTACCATTCTGTTTCTCCATATTCTGTTCTAACAGTAGCTTCTTGCCCTAAGTACAGATTTCTCATCAAGATTATCAAATGTAGTGGCACTCTCATATCTTTAAGCATTTAACCAGTTTATAAAATTATAAGACCATTATAATATTTTGAATTGAATTTTTTTTCTAGAAAACTGTCAAAGGCTATAAATAGAGTGTTATTTGACTTAGCATGTTTGTCTTATATTTTCTAATTTTAAATGTCCCAATAAATCATAAGTATTTGAAATGAAATATATGACTAGGAAGAAAAAGTAAAGCACATATGATGTGCTTTAAACATCATATGCAATAAATTCAAACCTTAAAGATGAAATTAATTTTATCAGATTTTTCTTACTGTACATAAAGCTATCTATCACAACCACAAGATTTGTCAATGGCTCCCAATTCCAATCCACCCCCATATAACATAAATTTCTTCTTTTTCCCTTCTTCTTTTTCTTGGCCCCAAAACACATCACTTTACCCTTGATTACACTGAATCTCATTTGCCATTCTAATGCTCATTACCCTAGTTCAGAGAGATCTATTTATGAAGAGAAAGCTCTTCATGGCCTGTTTTTGTTCTTACCCTCTTAAATAATGTTGCACCTCATTAAATGTGGTCATTTCACCACTCACCCATAATTCTTGATCTCTTATGAACAAAATAAAAAGTACTAATTCCCATACAGATGTTTTTACATTCCAGAAGTGATGTGTGTATGGCTGATAGAATGGAGTGGGGAACAAGGCAAAGGATAAAGTTACATTAGGTTGGTTGAAGAAAAGCTGCATCTTTATGGGTTACTGTTTGAGTAGAATTGTTATATTGCATGGGGCATGGATTGAATTTAGATGAATTCACTGGCTAACCTTCTTGCCAGCCAATGCACATCACATTCTATTTGCTAGGAACCCCAAAGTTGATGATGGATACTGATTTTCAATGCAGTGTGGACTGAAGTGTGTTTACCACCAGTCCCCAAAGTTGAACCATACCCAAAGTGCCTTTAAAGTAACCTCCCTCTGGAAACAGATTAGTCTACCTAGATCCCCAGCAGTGGATTCAGCCTAATGCTTATCACACTCCAAGTAAAGCTGTGACAGACAGATGCATACATCAACAAGAAGAATGGGACACTTCTACTATGGAGGAAACAAAACCACCATAAGTGAGAAGGTCAATTGGCTCATTGTTTTAAAAAGTCCTCTTTGATCCCATCAATTGGCAACCATTAAATATTACGGCAATGCATTAAATACCAACTCTAAAACAATTTAAATAATTTCGTGCATAAGGTCCAAAACACATTGCAGAAACAATCCAGTTTGAGTCTGCTTTAACTGCCCTGACTCAGTGCTAGGGAATCCTGGGAGTTTATTGTGGCACCAGAGCTCTCTGACATAAAAGGCTAAATATTTCACAAAACGATCCCAGAATTCCCTAGCATTGATCCAGGGCAGTTAAAGCAGTCTCAAACAGGATTATTTCTGCAGTGTGTTTTGGACCTTAGTGGTGGCTGTAAACTCTGGGGAATCTAAATTTGTCCTTCAGCAGGGGACTGGATTGAAGACCCCAGCTTTGAGGTTCATTGCCTTGTCAGCCACACACACTGCTTGTGATGGGCAAAGGATATTTCAGTACTCTTTGGACCAGGAGTAGCATAGGAAAGATGGGCATTGCCAGCTGTAGCCAAGCTACACTCCTCCTTACAACCTATTCCACGCAAGGAATATTTCCTGTTAAGATTCAGGGATTCAGACCCCACAGCTCACATCTAGCATTGTAAGAGCTGGCCATTTATTTCTACTCTGTTTCCTCCTCTTTAACCAGTTCTCAGTCTATTTATCCTCTGAATATTAAATTCTCTCAGGACTCTTTCATGACAGTCTTTATCTAAAGTACTTTTAAAGTCCAAGTAAACAATGTCTATTGGATCCCTCTGAAAATGACAAGCTTGCCTAATACCATGAAGTCGAAGGCTTTCATGGCTGGCATTCATAGTTTTTTGTATGTTTTTCGGGCAATGCGGCCATGTTCTAGAAGAGTTTATGATGTTTCATGTGGCCAAGTTCTAGAAAGTTTATGACATCAGCATTCTTTGAAGATGCCAGCCACAGATGCTGGCAAAACATCATAAACTCTTCTAGAACGTGGCAACAGAGCCCGAAAAATCCACAAAAAAATGCCTAATACTGTTTGGTTTTGTGTTCATTCTTCCTAATGAATTTTATGAAACCTTTATAAAACCTTTACAGAAAAAACACATTTTACTTTTTCATCGCTGATACAAAGCAAGAAACATTGCCTGTCTGTATCATTAACACATACACAAACATGGCAAACTGCAATGACTATCTACACCACTTTAACAACATATCAGTGTATACAGAGTGTAACACTCTGATGGAAGATACCATATCTGAAGAACTTCTTTGTCATGTTATGAAAGATAGCTGGTAGGAAATCACTGCACCTTCCCCATCTATATTCACAAGTGATATCACAGGATACAGTATCTTCTGGAAGTTTATCACATTTTTTTACAAGCGCACACGAAAGTTACACATTCATTTGTAATGTAAATCATCAGAAACAATTAAGCACCAGTCTGGGAAGTTTCAATTTAATTCTGCCTGTTCCATTTACTTCATGATTTTAGAAAAAGAACCTGCCTCAGTTCAAGCCTATATTTTCAAATAAATCCAGAAATAGATTATAAGTGAAAAACATTTTATCTAATTCTCAGAAGAACCAAGGATTTTGAATTGACAATGTGTTCATAGAAGATGCATGCCAGAACAGGTAGATGAGAAGTCTTTGTAATACTCAACTCAGGGGCGAAGGAGATGGGACAAAAGAAATGGCCAGAGGCCACTCCCTCCCTAATCACCATGGGACTGCAGCAACCAAATGCCATGGTCCTGAGGGTTCCCGTCCTGTGGTCCCGAACAGGCCACAAAAAGGAGCAGAAAGAAACCACTCCTATTGGAGTTGGGTTTGGGCTGTGTTAGGTGTCCCCGGCCCAGCCTCCAGGTGGCCTCTGTGCAATCTGGGGACATGCATCATGTGCACACCCCACCCCTGGATTGGCCCAATGGCGGCCCTTTTGTGTCATCTGTTTGAGATGTTAATTAACTATTCCCAGATGAAGAAAATAAAGGAAAAATAAACAGCACATGCCATGACTTCTTTGTGACCAAAACAGAAATGGATATGAAATCATGAAGGAGCATTTCTTTCCATACTCTTCTACTTAGGTCTTAAGATTAGAGTAGATCTCTGAGGCTCTTCTTGGGTGTCCCATCTAAAGAACTGAGGTGGAAGAGAAGAGACAGAAATTGTCCATGGTGTCATGATGTCTGTGGAATGCTTTTCCTCACCTGATGCCAAGTTTAGGGTCTTTTTAACATCAGATGAATTACATTTTCCTCCCAGGTGTTCTAAGAACATTAAGATCTTTGTACTTTTTTGTATGGGAAGAAAGCTGAGACTGCTTTCATTTTCTTTATACTACGTACTGTGTTGTTTCTACTTCTTCCTGCTGGTATGATTTTGTTAAATTTTGCTATTTCCTTCTTTTCAGTTTTGCATTTTATGGTTTAAACTTACCTGTATACCACCCAGAGAAGCATAATTACTGGACTGTCTATGAAGTATAATAAACAAACCAAAACCCATGGAGAATCACTGAAGTTGTTGTCAAATGCCTTGGCAGGGAATGATAAATCTACAGAGACAAAGAGCACATTTACACACAAAAGGGTTCAGCTAAGACACTACTGGCTTCAAAATAAATAAATAATGCTTTCCTCTGTGGCATGAAATTATGATTCCAAATTTGATAAGAAAATGAAAGCCTGCACTATTAATCTGAAACCATGCCAGGGGGCAGTTGGAACTACTCATATATACAAAATGTATTGTGTGAACCAGCTGTGAGTGATGAGCATCTGTGAACTGCACATCCGTCAAATGAAAAGGAACCACAGGTTTTCATATCTGCTGCATTTCCAACTCTCTTTGTTATAATAATTCATTCAACAGTGTTTACCACTATTCAGCTGACAAAGGGGAAAACACATGAACATATTATTTCTGTAATCCCCCTTCTTCTTTCTGAGTGAATGAGTGTATATTAAAGATATCATCTCTGTATAGTTGTTTAAATAAGTCATAATTAGAACAGGCTTATCACTGCAATATGCTTTGTAGAATTATAGATATCCTTTTGATCTGGACCACCCTTGCTTAGTTTCCAAGCAAAATAATTCTTTAAAGAAGTGATTATACATCTTTCAAAAGAAGCTAATGCTGGTAAACAGATGTTCTTTCTAGAAAACATATCATAATTTTCATTATATCACTCTGCAAGATGTTACTCCCACCACCCTTCCTAAAATCAGTTGACATGCATATGGCAGATGCTAAACAATTTGCCCTTTTCAACCAGCTTGTTAGTAATAGTAAGAAATGCCACACTGTTTTACCTATGATCTAATTATACTATACTAAATTTAAAAAAAACAAAAAACTTTTATTTATATCCTGCCTCTCTGTTGAGGATAATCGAGGCGACTTTCAAGTTAAAATTTACATACAAACCCATACCCCCACTCCCAACCTCCTCTTAAAACATCAATTAAATCTTAACAATTTAAAATCATACATTAAACAACATCAAAACAAACATCCCTTTCAACATAACAGACCAAGCAAATAGACTGTAGCAAATTCAGAGGGGTAAAAGGTTCAATTTGGTGGCTAGGTTTTCTACTTGGGAAAGGCCTGCCAAAAGCGATCTGTCTTGACAGCTTTTTAAAAGCTGTCTAGACTGGTAATGTGACGGATTTCTTCTGGCAGGCCATTCCATAAATTGGGAGCAGTTGACAAAAAGGTCCTTTCTGGTGATTGCAGTTAGCCTAGTTTTTATAGGTTGCAATAAATTCCTCCCAGAGGACCTGAGTGTGTGGGGTGGATTGTACGGAAGGAGGCGGTCCCGGAGATAGGTTGGACCCAAACCATTAAGGGCTTTAAAGGTAATGATCAACACCTTGTACTGCACCCGGAAACTAATAGGCAGCCAGTGGAGTGATTTTAAAACAGGTGTTATCCAATCACTTCTAGTTTTACCAATGATCAACCTGGCTGCCATGTTCTGAACTAATTGATGTTTCCAAACTAAGCACAAGGGTAGCCCCATGTACAGCACATTGCAGAAATCAAGTAGTGACATTACCGTAACATGCACTACAGTTTCTAGCCCCCCCCCCACTTCCTGGAAAAGACGCAGCTGGTGTATCATCCTAAGCTGATAACAGGCGCTCCTGACCATTGAATTTACCTGATTTGTCATCTGGAGCAGCCCAGGTCAAGGAGCACCCCAAAGTGTGAAAACAAATCTTTCAGGTGAGTGTAACCCTATTTAGGACTGGAGGTTGGATTACTATACCTGGGTTAGGTGCCCTACTGTAAGTACCTCCGTTTTGTCTGGATTCAGCATTTGTCTGTTTTTCCTCATCCAGTCCATTACCGCTTTAAGACATCATTGAGAGAAGAGATGCCATCTGAAATCAAAGCTGTAGACCGAGGCATGGAGAAATATATCTGGGTATCGTCAGCATATTGATAACATCCCATCCCATAACTCTGGATGATTTCTCCCAGCGGTTTCATGTATATACTGAATAGCATCAGAGACAGGAGGGCATCTTGGGGAATGCCACAATTAAGCTCTTTTTTGCCGAGTGACTGTCCCTGAGCATCACTCTTTGGTATCTGCCCGAGAGGAAGGAATGGAACCACTGTGATACAGTGCCTCCATGGCAACCATAGCTGTCTCAACTCCATATCCTGTCCTAAAGCCAGTTTGAAATGGATCTAGATAATCATTTTCATCCAAGACAACCTGGAGCTGAAGGGCAACAGCCCTCTCAAACATTTTGCTCAAAAATGGCAGGTGGGATACTGGCCTATAGTTGTTCATATCCAGAGGGTCCAGGGAAGGTTTTTTCAGAAGCGGCATAACAGCCGCTTCTCTTAAACATGATGGAACGTAACCTTTCCTAAGGGATGAATTGATGATGTCTCTCAGAAACATCCTCAAGGCATCTCCCCCCTGGACAGCCAGCCATGAAGGACAAGGATCAAGAGGGCATGTTGTCTTCTTCACGCTACCAAGAAGCTTGTCTACGTCACCAGTACTCACAGACTCAAACTGATCCAGTCTAATCTCATCCACAGAACTGCTGGACACCTCATTAGTCGATTCTGCTAAAACACCGGCATCCAGGTTTCCTTCCTTATCAGAACTGTTCATGTATTTTGAAATATGAGGATCTAGGAATAACCAGTCTTTCCTATGATAACCCTGTATAAGGTGCCCACAAATCCTACACCACCCACTCACAAATATAATTTCCATGATACTGTTAAAGTCTGTTCTACTGATCAACTTTAATTATGTTAAAAAAATCAATGCTATTTGCTGGAACATTTTTAAATTGACCACCCATCTTTTTATTACAATTGACTGACATGTCAAAAGGAAGAGAGGTCAGCATGTTGCCCTAATTGTCATTCAGCTGTTAAAGAAGATGAGGTATGTTTAGACATGCCTAAACATGGTGAAAATGAACTTTGCTACCCAACCCCAGAATAATGAGACCAGACACCGAAATGGGATACACAGGGCCATTTATTGACCCATTTATTAAATTCTTAATGCAACTAATTTCTAACAACCAAGTGTGGGAGAAGCTGCATCTGGTGTCTTTCCACAGATCACCTCTGCAGCTTATCTGGACGATAACACCTAGCAATTTCTTTCTGCCATCCCCAGGTCACAAGGCCTAAAGAGCTGGTTACAGAAATATCCCTTCCATCCAAAAGGTGTCCAAGGTGCTCGCTGAAATATAATCCAAATATTTATGCCATAGTTAGGTAATTATACAAACCAATTAGAATTCAAACTTTTAAGCCAAATCAAATATTATCAAGACTCCTCCCCAGCCAATTTTCCATATGTTGCTGGAAACAGTATGGGGTAGGCAAAAAAAACCCGTGGAAAAGGCAAAAAATTCCTACCTGGCCCCTAGATGACCAAGAAACCTTCATACTATAATGGCGGAGGATGGGTGGGTTGATTTATTCCTTGCAATGAGGTAAAGGGGGCGATTGGCAAAACTTGCCTTCAATCACGCCCCAAGGTCCCGCACCATGGCATCACTGCCATGGCATGATTTTAATAACACCTTGGCCTCATCCAAGGGGAGGGCAGCAAACAGCCCATCCCCACTCCAACTTCTCCATCGTGGGGGGGGGGGGGGGGGGGGGGCTAGCCAATCTACAAACATATACTCTGATATGTATTTGTGGTATATATTTATCTCTATCCAAAAATAAGAACAGCATATTTCACACAAACAATTAGCTGCAAAGGCTAAATCACTGTGGCTGATGCCTGCCCCATTTAAGCTATGCCTCAACAAGCAAACTATGTCTGAATAGTTAAACTACATAAACAAACAAACAAGCAAGCAAGCAAATAAAGCCTCTTTATTGTGGCAATATACTTACCAACAGCTGATAGCAGAATGGGAAAAATAATATACGGCAGCTATCTATGTACTAGGTTTTGTCTGGAACATTTTCTGTTAGTTCAGTTTCAAAGCAGCTTTATTACAGTATTTGGGCAAATTAGTTTGTCAAAAATTTGAATCTCTGGGCAAATTAGTTTGTCAAAAATTTGAATCTCCTGCACATATAGGCTACAGAATATGTGATCCATGTCTGCAATGGGCTTGGGTAGACAGAGCTCCCAGCAATTACAGACTGGGAACCTCCATGTTGCATATATCTCCGTCTCCATCGATGGACCAAAATTTTTCTCTTCATAAGCTCTTAACAACATACTGCCTTCACTTACAACATCCCTTCTGGCCACAGTATTATATTTCATAATAATTTTAAAATAAAACAAAGCACAAGTTTTCAAAAGTTCCAAAATATTTAAATTTCATGGGGAATGTCTAGAGACAGCCATTTCCTTTCCCCAGCTGAAATTTTAAAATGTTGAATTACAATTCCTATTAAATCATTTTACAAAACACACACACACACACACACACAAAACCAAACCAAGTGATTTAAAAATGTTTTATTGTATCACCCTGTTCTGTGTATATGCACATGTGAATGTGTATGGATGCAGAACTAGAATCACACCATATTCTGGGAATCTTGACAATTCCTATGCCTGTCTTTGAAGGCCATTTTTGTTCCTACGGTACAGTGCATTTGTGAACATAGCACACTACATTCATCTCCAAAATGATTCAGTATTACCATACCCATATTATTTAACAATTCCCCTGTCCCAATGATACACAGCAGACTGAAAACAATAGGTTTGACTCTGCTGCTGGACAGCAGAACATTCCCACTATGATTATTATATACAAGCGTGAATTACTACTCCAGGTGTAGAACAGTAGTACACAGGCTTAGTGTGCATGTGCAGTTGAATCACAGACCTCCGGTTTTATGTTCTGTTCCAAGATTCAACACATAGACAGATGCAGACTATATTTCATTTTTTATTCCTCCCATCACATAATGAGTAAATGATGTAACATTATGTTGGACTTCTGAGTTTTTGCCAAACACCATGCTTTCCTACTATAGTTAAAGAACAGACTGCAGATGTCCAGCTGTTAAATTCATCACACTACACTGAGTCAAAACTCCATGATACATGCATTCTGTAGTATAAATTATATTTAATTAAATTATATATTATTAAAATGTATTTCCTTTACCATACCTTCAGCTTTGTTTCTGCTTTCTAAAACTTTCAACCTTGGGGTAGACACTTCCTTGGCTACAATGAGGAAGATTCAACACTAATGGGGACTAACCCATTCTTTTAAAATAGTGCCCAGTGTATCTACTTTACTTACTTACTTACTTAAAGTATTTATATATTGCTTCCCAGCCCACCAGAACCCCTGAGCTGGTACACACAGATAAAAACATTTAAAACAATACAGAGATAAAACTTTAAAAACAAATTAGAATACTCTTTTGGAACTTTTAAAAACAAATTGAAAATAGATCTTAAAAATACACATTTGCAGCCTTGAGTCTCAGTTTCGATTATTCACAAGGTCAAGGCCACTAATACAGGCATTCCTCTTCCCTTTCCCTGCCTGATCATCTCCCTGATAGCCCAGAGAGGGATTGGGGAGGAGAAGGCAGGAGGTGTGTTGGCCCCCCGAAGACCCTTCACTTCCCTGATCCTCTCCCTGCATAGCCCAGGGAGAGGATTTGGGAGGAGAAGGCAAGAGGTGCCTTGCTCCCCCCCCCTCCAAATACAACAATGCCTCCACTGAAGATCTCAAATACTGGTCAGGCTCATATAGAGGAGGCAGTCCCTCAGATATTCTGGCTCCACCTCCTGTAGGACTTTTAAGTCAAAATCAGAGCTGAGCTCAGAAACAAAGTGGAAGCCAGTGCAGTTCTTGTAAGACTGGTGCCATGAGGCCATAACAACCTATTTGGCTGTATCATTTTGCAATTAGTGCAGCTTCTGAACACTTTTCAAAGACAGTTCCATGTAGAGTATATTATAGTAGTCTTATCAGGAAGTAACTACTGTTATAAACCACTATGATCACATCTGCCTTTCCCAGAAAAGGTTGCAGATGGAACACCAGCTGAAACTGGGCAAATGCACTCCTTGCTGTTGCAGCTACCCAGCCTTCCAGAAGCAGCCTTCAGTCTGAAGTGGAATTACTTCTACCAGCTGCATGAAGAAAGAGTAACAGACCATGATGTTTAATCAAGGATCTAATTTTATTTAGTTGGAATCCAAAGCATCCTCAAGCTACAAACCTGATTTTTCAGAGGAGTACAACGCCATCTAGAACAAGTTGTGATCCCAAACCCAAGTTAGTTTTCCTATCGACCTACAGAACTTCTGTTTTAGCATGACTGAGCCTCAGTTTATTCACCTACCTCCACTCCTACACTGCATACAGACAGTGATTAGGAACGTTCATTGCCTCCTTGACATTAGTTTTAAAAGAGTGATAGAGCTGGGTCTCATCTGCGTATTGATGACTCCCAGATGCTACATAAATTTCCCAGTAGCTTCATATAGATACCAAAAACATAGGAGACAGTATTGAGTGCTAATGGTCAAATGGTCAAAAGGCTGACCAACTGTCCCCCAGCACCACCTTCCGGCAATGTCAGACAAAAAAAAAAAAAAAAAACAGCAACCTGAAATCACTGTAAAACAATGCTCCCAAGTCCCTTATAGCCCAAACAGCCCAGAAAAACACAATGAGACACACTTTGCAGCTCCAGCTCCTGGAGCATCTCATTCAACAACGTAACGTTCTGTCCCCTTAGCACATCTGAAACCAGACTGGAATGGATCCAGGCTATCAGTTTCATTCAGGAAAGCCTGTTGTTCTAATCAGCCAGGATAGACAAGGCCCTAGCAGACCAGTGGCTGGCCTCACTTCTCCAAGCAACCCATAGCATCATCATGTTAAACAAACTAAAATTCATCCATCAAAACTGGGCAAGTATGTCTGGTACTTATAACTGCACAGGATTGCTACAAAGGCCACATATATGTTACATTTAGCATCCTTGGACTGTGAGGTTTATTTTCATTTAAAAGACCACCTTTACTTTTCCTGGATGAGACAAAATACAAGCTTGCTTGCTTATTTAGAATATTTATACTCCACCCTTCAGCCAAAAATCCTCCCAGGGCAGCTGACAACTCCATCATTTGACAGTTCTCTGTCTTCAGGCATACAATCTAAATAAGACAGGAAACATAAGGAAATGGGACTGGCAGTGGGGGTGGGGAATTATGTCTGGCAGATATTGCCTGTTCTTCTCTTCCTGAGGCCACAGCAGTGGCAGTTGAGACGGAGGGAAGAGCCTTTCATCTGTTGCTGAACTAAGGCATGATGGAGCTGTCTTATGCAACATAATGCCCCTTGCTGCAGGTGGTATGGGTGGTGAGCCTTCCTGACTGCCCATCCTGCAGTGCAATCCTCAATTGATTCTTCAGACAATACATAAGAGCCTGCTATAACTTCCAAAAAAGGGCTTTTCAGATTACTTCCAAATGACAAAACACTACATCCTGATGAATGACACTGCAAACTTTCTCAGCTTTAAGGTCAAAATATCCCAGAATAAAAGGGATATTTGATTTGCAGTTTGATATTGTGGAACTGATTTCTTTTTTAAAAAATAACACATGCGCAGAGCTTGAACCAGGTGGGGACTGTGGTGTTGCTAAAATAACCTCCTGCTGGTTCCACTGATGGAAACCATTCCATCCACAGAATTACACCATTGGCTCTTATCCTGTGTTTGGAAGAAAGTAGTCATGCTCTGCAGGGAAATATTTAGCTATCTTCAGTGGGTGAATAAACAAAACCACCGACTGGTTAAATCTAAGACCAAATTTAAGGTGACCCTAAACACAATTTACCATTTAAAGACATTTAAATTTTGTGAAATGACTTTGTATCTGAATGCTATTTGCTTTCTTTAAAAACTTGCAAGTTGAAGGCACACAGATTTAAAATCTAGTTTGACCTTTTTATTCAAAGGCAGAGCACAGAACATTCTATCAACATAATTATGTTTAACAACCATGTAAACAACAGCATCACAGAAAAGCTTGGGTTCTGTGTATAAGTAGCCCCATAGTTTGAACTTTTATGAATGTAATTTTATGCATCTATCAAGCCCAGCAGCAGACCTGGCAAGTGACCATGTACAAGTGTGATTCCAACTCGGCTGGAAAGAATTGCAGAAGCTTGGTTACTAATGGCATCAGCGGTGATTCAGGTTCTCTGACACACTAGGCTTTGTTCATGTCAGTTTCAATATCTTATGCCAGGAGCTTCATTGAAATGAAACAAAACTGTAAGTTACTAGCAGACTGCAGAAGTTATACTTTAGCTTCACAGAAACCGTCTTGTAAAGACTGGGTATGATAAGAGAGAACATTTTATCCAGATTATGGGCTCCTAACTCATTGGCATAGATCCATTTCTTTTTAAGGCTTTTCTGTATTATCTGCAATACATTACTGCATGTATCACTTAAGCAAAATGAGCAACAATGTCTCTATAAGGATAGTCTCCTTGAAAATACCAGATGAAAAACAGACACACAGTGTGGAATCAGGGTATGCATGTGAAATGCCAGGAGACTCCCCATAAAATTGTGAGAACTGGAAACATTAATTGTGGATAGGGCTGTCTGTAAAAAGAGAAAAGAATCATTAAAACAGGATAAGTTCAAGGACAGAGAAGAGTCATACCAGATAGTATGGCATCTTGGCATCTACTTGTTCGGGAATATTTCACCATTAAAGGAAGGAAATCTTGTAAAGTTCACAGAACAATTTCCATAGTTCCTGTTTCTTATGAGAAACAGAATTTTTGAAAATAACGAGTCTGCTTTTTAAATAAATTAGCTCTCTGAACTGAACAACAATAACAACAACAAAAAAACCCAACCAAACCCACAGAATCACAGACACAGAAGCAGCAGCCATTAGACTAAACCAGTCCAGGTTCCTGTCCATGAACCCTCTTACAGGGAAACCAACTATCTATAGCCCAAGACAGACTTTGATTGGAATATAGGGCACTGTAGCAAATTCAAGGATAGCAGATAGATCCCAATGATCTATCAGCAACCAACCCAAGCCATTTCTTACAAGTGAGAACAAAGTACAGTTGTCTGTCCCTTTTGGTGGACTTAGAGTCTGCAGCTTAACTCTTCATGGGAAGGAAAACCGGAGAGGGACAAAATGGAGGTGCACATGCGCGCACGCTACAAGCACGCGTGCCATTATTTTTAATGGGACTCGAAGATTTGTGAGTTGCCATTTTCACATGTGTTTGTGTGTTGACAATGGATCCCCTGCAAATTGGGAGGGGGGCTACTGTATTATCTATCATACAATGTATGGACATGAGCTGAAGATAATACTTATTTCTAAAACGTATTGCACTGATGCCATCTGGCATAATAATTAAGGTGAAGTTGCCCATAAACATTTAAATGTGATAAAAAAGACAGACATTCAGTATCCAGGCTTTGTGTGATGCCAAGATGATAAATAGGTGATTTTAGGAGCATATGCACAAACCAGAGTACCAAAATAAGTGTACCCAAGCTATTTGAGACCCTAAACAGATCGGCACTTTGTGCCGGCCTGTGGCTGAAACTAAGTCTAGATACGGCTGGGTGTCCACATGCGCCCAGCCCTCCTTTTGCCACCCATGCATTATCATGGCGTGCCCTCATTTACATGGAGTGCGCCATGATACATGAGCATCAGAGCACTCAAACAGCGCTGGCCATAAGAAGCATCATCATGGCCCATGAGTGTCATTATGACGCTCCTTTCAGGAAGCTGCTTTCAGCAGCTTGTATTTGCTCCTGAGAGGGAGGAGATCGTTACTGCGGTGTCTGGATGCCACAGCGACTATCTGGGGCAAAAAGGGGCAGCTGTAGGCCCCTGAGTTAACAGCTAAAACTGGATTTTGAGCCTCTTTGCTACTGCTGTAGTTTCTGTGACAAAGAGCTTTTTTACAACACCATAAGGAATAGTCCTTACTTGCAAAACAGGACATAAAGCTGTCTATGGCTTATCAACCGCCCCATCACACAAGCATTCTCTCTCTTTCAATCAGATGAACAATCAGATGCTTTCAATGTTCTAAACAGGAGCAAGGTATTTGTTCCTTATATTTTATTTGCTTCCTTGTACACAACCTTTCCCCCAAAACTGGGGTTCAACGAGGCTGACAAATTAAAAAGATATACAAATTGTAAGTTGGAGGGATATACGGGGGTAGAATCTGTTGAGGAAGCCTGGAAGGAGAGAAAGCTTTCTTGACTATACAGGAGGTACTAGTAGGCCCAGTCAGGTTGGCAAAAATAAGAAGCAGCTCAATTGACTAGACCAACCAGGACAGTATGATGCAGTTGAGAGAGGCCACGGCCATGGCAAACAGAATGGCATTGCTGTCCAGAAGCTCTCCCACTCTCCAGGACTGTTGGGAGAGGCTGAAGGCTGTACCAGGTGATAAGGCAGCATAAAGATCATCTCTAGGCCAGGCAAATTTTTACATAGCTGGCTTTCTATGGGCTTCACTACACTGGATGAAGACAGTGGGACTTTTGCGAAAGAATGTGGGAAACATAGTAGGGGCAGAGATAAACTGGTTAGGAATTTCTTCACCAGGAGAAGCAAGCAAGCACAGTGTGATATCACATACAGTTGGTTAGAGATTTCAGGTTTTCATTTAAGAGGCTACTGGAGAGGATTACTGCCTTGGGATGGAAATGAACAGAGATTCGCCCCAAGCCAATGAGGTACTGAGGCCTTTCAAGACATTGGATCCAAACCCAGTGCTGTTAACTCAGGCAAGAACTGAATTTGCCAATAAAACTTGTTTGGACTGTACAGCCTGGTGTGAACTTGTTGACTTTGTGAATTAACAGGGCTTTAGCATTCCCCTCCCAGGGAAGGACACCACAGAAATAAAAATACTTACTAACTAAAATATAAAGTCATTTTAAATGTGTAAGGAAACAATAACATTGAAACATATTTACTAAAAAACAAAATACTACTGCTAATAATAATAATAATAATAATAATAATAATACAATACACTAATAAAAAGCTTTTCCTTGTAAAACAGTCATTTTGCAAAGGCCTTAGGGAAGGGGCAAGAAGGAGGGAGACAGTGTAGTCTCCCAAGGAAAGAAGTACCAGATTCTGAAAGCAGCTGTAGGAAAGACCCACTCTTGGTCTGGAACAGCTTGCAGGTGAAGCTGCATTCGTAAAACTGACTGGATTTTCCGATCCACTCTCCACTGGCTCGATTTTCCGATCCACTGGCAAAACAGTCCTGCAGATAACTTGGATCTGAGTATTACATAGGGCTTTATAGGTTATAACCAACACTTTTAGTTCTGCCCAGAATTCAGATTGCAACCAGTAGAACTTTTGTGACAAAGAAATTATAAGATCTGTATAACCTCCTGCCCCAGGTAATAGTCTGGCTACAGCCTTTGAACCAGTAGAGTGGTCTGGATTCTCTTTTCACATGCCAAAGTGTAAAAAGCCCCTAAGCACTCAAAATAGTTCCCTTTTTTATACAAATCCTGTTTGCTTCTTGAAAAGGATGTTACATTTCACTGCCCTAGCTAAGAACAATTTTATTGCTTGCTGAAATTATTTTCTAAACTAAAACTCCCAGAATCCCCTAGCCAGGTGGCTGGTCAATTCTGGAAATTATAGCCTATAAATCAGCTTTTTCCCCCAAAGCTTTTAGGTATTTATAGTTGGTGATAGCTAAAAGCTTCCATGTAAGGGGTAGGACACAGTGAATGTCCTCTGGGTTTTAACACAAATGCTGAAGAAGCTATCCAAGATGCTGAATGTAATTTGGAGCACTTCGGCTATTTCCTTTAAAATTATAGCATGCTGAAATGTAGTTGTGTGTCATGTATGTGAGAAAGCTTTTATTGATAAAAGCTTTAATGGCCAACGTAACATTCCTTTCCAAACAGAGATGAGATTGAGCTGCAGTAGTGAAACAAGGGGATAAGGCTAATATATAGAATTATATATTACAAGGCAAATATTAAAGGATCTAGCCAAGGTACTAAACCTATTTTGGAGCCAGAGTTCAGCACCTTGATTAGCTCTTTAAAACTACAACACCTGAGTCTGCTAAAACTCAGGACAGAGTCACCATTCCACTAATATGGCAGTCTGCGGTTGCCACTACTGTGAATTTAGTCTCCATTAATTTCCCTAAACCATTTTTAAAGGCAGGATTTTATTGGTGTAATGTTCATTTGTTTCGGGGTGCCAGCTCTCCTCTAACACAAAAAGGAAAAGTATGCCCCCCAAACAGACCTGTCTTCCACTGAATAGTTGAACCTGCATGCCACATATGTGAGACAGAGCTCTACAGTATTGGTAAGAACTTTATCGGCCAACAAAAGTTTATTTTCAGAACAGGGATAGGGTTGAGCTTCAGTAGGAAAACCACAAAATTCATATTCTGCCTGCAATAAATCCATAAAGTATGCATGTATCTGCTTAGTGGTGAATAATGTCCTTACTCCATTGAGTCCACTATTGTCTACCTTTGTTTTCAGTAAACAGATATTTCCCAGCTCTACTGGAGCCCTGGTGGTGCAGTGGTTAAATCCTGGTACTGCAACCACAATGTTATAAGTTCAGTCCTAGGGGAGTGTTCCAAGGCCCACTTAGCCTTCCATCCTTTTGTAGGTCAGTAAAATGAGTACCCGGCTTGTTAGGGGCAATTGGCTTACACATTGTAAACCACTTAGGGAGTGCTAGTTTTCTGATAAGGGTTATAGAAATGTATGTGCTATTGCTACTGCTTAAGATCCTTTAGAGTATCAGGAACAGAACAAGAGATCTATGCATGACGTTCGTATTTTCTATTTCAAGCTACGAATCACTCCTCCAAAGTATAATGCTCTTCCCCACTGGCCTATCTGTATCCTTTTTGGAGTCCAAGTTCTTGGTGTGGGAATGTATGACTGAACATGTGGTTCTTGGGCTGTATGGTAAGGAAAACTAGAACTAATAAAATTGTCACTGAAGATATGAACGGCCTCATGCTCAGATCTGGTTTCAGCAATGGCATTTCTTCAACTGAGCAAGTGGGAGGGATCAGTAAGTCACACACAGATTTTATCAGGATTTGAACCTCTATTACTGAATGAGTAGGCAAGGATTGGACACAGACCACTGACACTGCCTTTCATTTTTGTAAAATTCTTAGCTTTTATAAAGACTTTGCAAAGTTCTCCTCTTGTTACTATAACAGCAGCTTGATGTATACAAACATAGGGGCTGTGCAGACCTCCAGCCACCCCTTTTACAGTCAGATCGGGGCTCACGCTGCAACCCCAATCTGGCCTTTCCAAGGTGCAAAAAGGCAGTTTTTTATGGCACTCCTTTGGTGCTGCATCATGTGGACACAGTGCCAGGGGAGCGCTGTGATGTCATGTGCCGTTTAATACACAGTGTCACGTCATCCTGGGGGTGGAGCCAGGGCGTGCTTCATAAGGATGCTGCATCCCGAGTCTGCCCCCAACCTGGCCTTTAAGGCTGGTCTGTACAGGACCTTAGTGAGTATAGCTTTTCCTTGAACAAAAACATGTGATTGGAAAAGCTTCACTTTTCCATGTCTCCACTACTAAAAAAAAGAGAACGACAAGCAAAAAAATTATTGCTGATTCCAATTTGGAATGCCTAATAAAGACACTTTTTTGATTATGGGTGAAAATCTGCATATTGTATAGCAATGGTCATTAATATGTGAGGATCTGTCATTTTTCGCAGTCATTTCAACAAGAGGATCTAAATGGCCTGTGAATGATTGTCACTATATTTTTGCCTAAGCATAGGTCATTATCATGTTGCCTGACTTGAACTGGAGAGCTGACAAAAACAACTTACACAGAAATCCTATGCAATGCCTTCTTAAAAATATACTACATAGATCGCAATGAGACTTATTTCCAGGAAAGTAATTTTGCTACACTAACCCACTGGGATATGATGAAAGAGTCAGCAGACCTGCTCCTTATATGTTTGCATATAGAGCAATTATGTTTAAAAGACATGGTCCTAAATCCAGTATGAGTCTCAACTAAATTAGCCCCGCTGAACTGATTGGACATGTTTTAAATCATAGAATCATAGAGTTGGAAGAGACTACATGGGCCACCCAGTCCAACCCCCTGCCATGCAGGAATACAAAATCAAAACATTCCTGACAGATGGCAATCCAGCTTCTGTTTAAAAACCTCCAAAGACAGAGACTTCACCACTCTCTGGGGCAGCATGTTTCACTGTCAAACAGCTCTTAACATCAGAAAATTCAGTGTTAACTTACTAAGTTCCTTTTGATGCTATGGGTAGACCCTATTAAGAGGAACAATTGGACATAAGCATTTGAATCCAGTGTTATTGTAACCAAAACTACAAGGACCTCTCAACACTTGGGAAAGCATGGAGAACATAAAAATACATAGAAACCACATCTCTGATTTCTAGGTTTCCTGTTTGTCTCAGCTAGTCACAGATGATACAAATGGCTTTTTCCAGCAGGTTGAGCCTATCTACATCTACAATGTCCTTTTGTTCTATGAGTAGCAACTGATAGGCCTAGTCGTCTGGAAAACAGATTGTTCACATTTTGTAAAGGAAATCTTGGTGCACAGAATGAGCAAGCCATTAATAAATATAATACACAACTTTCTATCCTTAAGAGTCTGAACTTCAGATTTACATGAATCTGCAGTTACAAAAGACTGGCTGCTAATGCAGTTGAGATTTACTTAACAGACCTTATAGTCCTCTGCTGCCAATTCAAACAGTAAAGTTCAAAAGCCAGAGAGCCCAGACGGCACAAGTCATGAGATCTATGTGCATCTCAGTTCAAAGCAAGCCCTGGCTTTAAAAGAGACAAGGTGCTGAGTGTCTCTGCACTTTCGCCAAGGAATGAACTAGTAGTTCTGGCATTCACTGCACTCACTTCATATTACCTTCTCTCTCAACTGGAGCTGAACTCTCAGGAATATGAATGAAGAAGGCAATAAAAAGATACTAGCTATTAGTCACATTTCAGTGGCAGAAAACAAATGTTACTTTGTTCCTTTCCTCTTAAAATTTAAATGAAAGGCCAACTTAATATTTATTTATTATCTTTTCATTCTAATTACAGAAATGAATTGATTTGTTATTTGTTATTTTTTTTCTTTCTTTCTTGGACTATGGTTTATGATATAATGGACAATGAAGTGTCAGTCTATCTAAAACTAAAAAATTAGGTATAAGTAAAGAAGGAAGAAAATCTAACTATTTGTTTTTGTTGCCAAAACCGACAATTCGGTTACAGTTTTGTTTTGCTGACTGCCACATAACCAGGGCCTAAATACCCTAAAGACACAAGATACCATCTGATCTTAGAAGCTAAACAGTGTAAGTCCTACTTGGATGGGAGACCACCAACAAATACCAGATGTTATAGGCTATATTTCAGAGGAAGGACCTGGCATACCACCTCTGAGTATTCCTTATCTAAGAAACCCTATGAAATTCATAGTGTCACCATAAGTTGTTGGGCAACTGAAAAGTACATGCACATGCACACTACATAAGATCCTGCTAAATGACTACAAAGGCTAACAATTTTACATTAGCTGCAATCCCTATCTGATCACTTCACAAAGATCGTCTCTAATAATTTTATACTATGAAGTTATTTCATGAAAATCAGAGTCTATCATAGGTTATCCTCTCACATCTGCATACGTCAATTTAGTTTATCTAATCCAAGTTGCTCTGATAATCTATTAGGATTCCTGGATGGCAGGGTTCTTCACTTTATGTACAGTTATAAGGAAACCTGGGTTAGGTTTTGTACTTTCATTCCTAGAGTCCTGTGCACTGTCTGGATTAGGACAATAAACTGACTAGGCTCTCTGATGTTCCTGTACAAAATGTACTAGCCAATTATATCCTTAAATTTTAACCTAACCTAGGCAACATGTTTCAGCTGGTAAGAGTGGCATGTAAGAGATCCCATGCAATTCATGTTTTATGAACTCTCTAATCTTAAAACATTTGGGGCTTAACAATTGCTACCTTGATCTGAATATAATTTTCCATAGGCATCTGCTGTGGGGGGTGGGGGAGGTGGGGGTGGAAATGGTATGTAAGACCTCTACTACACAGTTTCCTAGTTTATGTTTATAATCTTTGTCTCTTTGGCCAAATAGCCCATAAACTCAAGGATGTCAGAGTCTGGATGGTATCCTGTTTTGTGCATGTAAAGATGGCTAATGGACATGTTTCTCTGTTTGGATCAGAAGCAGGGAGTTATTCCCTAGTCCTTTGCACTCCACTCCTCCCCCTCCCCCAGCAGATGTCAAATCTCAGGAGGGGCTGTTTCTGTTTACCAGTATTGAGGGAGGTAATTCAGATATAGAAGATGCAGATACTCGGGCTTTGAAGGGAAGGGATGGAAAAAGAGAACCCTTTTGGCTTCCCCCTTGCAAGCTAAGCCCAGCTCCTGCTGCATCCCTATAAAAATTACTCCCCCCCCACCCACTTCCCACCAGTAAGCAGTAGCAGTAGGGACCACACCCAGGGTTTGATAGCTGCCAGGATAGAGGAAGAATAAGGAACTATATAGTATTACTTTCTGCCCGGCATGATATAAAGTCTCGTTCTCTGTCTCAAGTTAGGAACAGACACTCACCAGCAACATGGCACATCCTTAAACTTCTGTTTCCCTCAGTCCCTTGTTGGATTTTTTCCTTTCCTATATTGTTCTCATTTCCCTTACAAATTTGTAACTTGTTGTTGCTGCTACTGCCTTTGTTGTGTGTCTTCAACTCATTTCTGACTTATGGTGACACTATTATGGGTTTTCTTGGCAAGATTTGTCATAGGAAGATTGCCATTGCCTTCCCCTGAGGCTGAGAGCATGCGACTTGCCCAAAAAGGTGTTGGTTATTACCTTTAAAGCCCTACATGGCCTGGGCCCAAGTTACTTATGGGAATGCATCTCCCTATATAATCCGCCCGCACTCTTAGAACAAGGGGGAAGAATTTACTAGAGCTAACAACAACTAACTTCACTTCGACTTCCCAAAGAGCATTTAGCATAGCTGCCTCAAGATTGTGGAATGGTTTCCTGGAAGAGATCCATCTTACCACCTCCCTGGAAACCTTCAGGAGGGCAGTTAAGATGGAGCTCTTCTGGCGAGCATATCCACCTGATCTCATGTGAAACATTGATCCACTTCCCTGTACAGGATGAGAGTATTCTGCCCCACCGTTGCTTGTGAAATCCTGGTTTTATTGTTATGTTAATTGCTATTTTGCATTTTATGAACCTGTTTGTATTATTTGCATTTTAAGTGTATTATATTTTATATTGTGCTGTAATCCCGCCTTGATCCACCAGAGAGAGGCAGGAAAATATAAATAAATTTTATTATTATTATTGTTGTTGTTGTTGTTGTTGTTGTTGTTGTTATTAAAATGGGTTTCATGTCCAAGCGGGGAATCAAACCCTGGTCTCCAGTGTTGTAGTCCAACACTCAAACCATTACACCATGCTGGCTCAGCTTCTTGACCAAAGTTAATTTAATTTAAAAAAAATTATCAGCTAATGTTTGTGTAGCAATACTCACTTTTGTTTCATTTATGAACAATGATTTTTCTGTTTTTAATTGAAAGAAAACTCAGTGTTGCTTCTCATATGCTTAAATGTAAAAAATTTCATCATAATCTGTATTTCACAATTTTCTGTTTTGAATGTTATCAGTTACTGGAGAAATCAGAAATAATCTGAAAGCAAACTGTAAAGAAATAAACAACATAACAGAGCCATTGAAATAAAAATGGTATCACACTGAATAAGTAACAAGATCAGTATGGATAAACTATAAAGCACAGCGTGCATATTATATTGGGAATGAGATCACATATAATTTAAGAAATTAATAAATGAAGCTTTGCATTTTACCTGACAACATGTATTTCATTGTACATTTTTCTTTGTAGGAAAATATTTTCTTAAACAAATGTCACCAAAGAGAATTCTGAATACATTTGTTTTAAATACTGGTAATTTATTTATAACTCTAAAATTCAATTAACATAACAAATCCATACTAAAATCAGAACTAAAAATCATATGACAAATGGCAATCTAGAAATATGGGTGTCTGGAAAAACTATTATTGCATTTCAATGTATTGTCCAAAACATACATATTGGAGAGTAAGTCCCATTTAATTTAGAATAATGTAGAATTGTGCTGTATGAGTAATAAACAGTGAAATCAAGTCAAGAAAACCCCCAATACATAACAGACCTCTTTCTATTTGCTATCAAATACCAAAGCTGCAATCTTATACAGAGTAACTCATGCATAATCCTTTAGACTTAAATAGGATTTAAATGCAGATGATTATGTGAATGGCTGTAGTCTTAAAACCAGCTTGCTTGACATGCTTTGCAACATCAAGGGGATTAGATGCAAGTCATCTCTGCTACCACAATGGGACAACAAAGTATCCCTCCTGGCAAAGCATCTCAGGACATGTACATGGCCCTTTGTCAATGAGAACTTGGGAGAATACAGAAGATGGCAATATGAAGATGAAGATATCAGATCAGCAACATTACAAGAAAATACATCAACATTACCAGGGAATCACCCTTTCATCCTGATGTAAATGCACAGCGGCAGAACAAATCCAGGTGCCAAAACATCCAGTCCAAACACCTCCCACAGAGCATGAGTGGAAACACAGTGAGATCTTTTACATCCTACTCTTGCCAAATGATTTATTGGAACCATAAATGTCATTTGACCTGAATCCACATACAACAAATAGAAGAATAAAGGGGCCCACTCATTTTTTTTTAAAAAAAGAAAAGGATATTAGCTGAACCAGCAATAGTTGGTTTGGTAAATTTGCTTAATCTTCAAAAACCAATCTCTTTTTGGGGGGCAAGATGATGGGTAGGTCTGTTTCTTCCTCAGAAGCCAAACTTAAGTGACACCCAAGGCTGCTATGACCACATTCACATAAAAGTCTCAAGTTTCAGGAAGGAGGAGCACGAAAAATGCCTGCCTCATGGCTGGGCCCCATTAAGGCACTGCTACAGCCACTGTCGCTCCCACTGCCCTCCTAAAGCCTCAAGCTTTAGTGGGGGGGAGGGGGAAGCACAAACAATGGGCACCTAGTGGCTGAGCCTCATGGCTGCCTCCATCTCCTCTGTAGCCTGAGGCTCCTGTGTGAACATACACACAATAGGCTCAAGCTTTGTGGGGTGGGGCAACTGTTGGCTGCCAGGTACAAATTTCTCATATTCCTTAGCCCATAGCGACAGAACACCACATCTGAGCTCACCGGATCTTAGCCAACTACAAGATGTAGTGGTGACAAATTCATGCTGATGTAATTACTAGTGATGCCCCAGGACTGTACTGCTAAAATTACTTAAACTTGGGATGCTGTAAAGAAAAGCTCATTTTAATGTTTATTGTATTATTACTTTCACTATTCCACTGGGGTCAGAGTAGACTCCAAATCACTCATAAGACAAGCTAAAACGTTTTCTGAAACACATGAACTGTAAGAACATAATGAAAAGACTACAGTGTGCCTGCATTATACGCAGGCGTGCCTTACACAGCTTCCAGCATACGCTGGAAGCCATGCCAAAAGAAATGGTACTACACGCTGGAAAGAGTGATGGCACATGCACACCACCACGAGCATGAGCCCCATTGGCTTAATGGGGCTTGAGCTTACGCAGAATTTCCCTTACATGGGGGGGGGGGTGTTTCTGGAACAGATACCCCGCGTAAGGGAAGGGACTACTGTACTATCAACTATAGCTTGACTGTTTGAAATCAATTCTATGTTTCATACTCTTCACAGATTTGAAGGTAAATTACTCTCATGTTTTCAAGCCAAACCATAACATCTTGAACGCAATCCTTTCGTTAGAAGGCACAGCTTCATATGTGGAAAGGGGTTAGGATAGGGCTTCCTTCACATCCCTCTGCCCAACTTGTTCTCAAAGGCTGTGGGGTGGCCTGCAGCTGTCTCCAACTGCACCAATGGGGCTGCAGCAACCGCACACTGTGGCCCCAATCTGACCTTTCCAGGGCACAAAAAGGAGCCACAAAAAGTGGCTCCTTTTTGTGCCCTGGAAAGGGCGCAATAGCCGTGGCACTACAGCTTTAAGGCTCTCCTTTGGCACTGCATCATATAAACATAGTGCCAGAGAAGCATCATAATGCCATGTGCTGTGTGGAGCAGCACGTGGTGTCACACCGCTATGAGGGTGGAGTCAGAGTGTGTGTTGTATGGATGTCATGCCTCAGGCTGATCTTAATGGCCAGTCTGCACAGCTCCTCAGTCAAACAAACATAAGAACATAGTAGGCAGTGTCCTGAAGAGGAGAGGGACTGCTGGACTTTTATATGGGTTGAAAGTACAAGAATCCTCTTAAAAGTAAGGCCAGCTGCTGCAGCACACATTGCCAAGGGCAAGTTGAGGAAAATGAAAGAGAAACTCTCAGTGAAAGGCTGCTGAAACCTCTTCTGTGTGCAGCTGTATCCACCCTGGAGTGGTGGGTTGGGGACAGGAGAGAAGGGAAGATGGAGCTCGCCATTTGACTGAGCATTCCAGAACCTTTGAAAGACTCCAATAAGCAAGTTCTACTTTAATCTAAGTATTCCAGAAAACAGCACAAACCCAAAACTGTAAAAAATTCACAAAAGTTTAAAAGCAATGCTGAGAATAATGAAATTAATGATAGCACATACGTATTTCAATACTGATATGTTATGCATGTGCATTTTGGCTGAATGCACTTATTACTTTCCATTATACTCACTGCTACTGCCTTAAAAGGACAGTGTTACATGTTAGAATTTAACAGTAAAAGAAGCCCAGAATAAGAGCTAATATTCACAAGCCATATATACTATATGGCCACAATCCAGTGATTTGATGTATGTGCGTGCATGCAATAAATAACCAGATTTTACCAGCTGTTCCTTTTTAGTTACTCGCTGTGATGATCTGCAAACACTTCTTAAATCTAGTGAGTTGAAAATAGCATTTGGAAGTGGGGGAAGCAAAGAGAGTGTTAGAGGAGAAGAAGCTGAAGAAGGAATAGCTGGGGGGAAATGAATAGATAGACAGACTGGGCATGCATTTCTTTTTTGGATGATTCTCTATATCCCTCTCCTGCACATGTATATGCTACTACTTCAATTATGTACTGTCATCTGTTTTTAATACATGAACATTCAAAACAATTTATAATGCAAAAACATGCAATATATAGTGAACACTACATCAATCATATATGAAGAAAAATGTGTACTGTCCAACAATTTTGCAAATCCTCCAGTCCAGGCAGAGACTGAACCAAAGACACATGGATGTCATGATTATAGGCTGAAACTCAGAAAGAATTATAGCATACTACTTTGTGTCAAAATTATCTGCATTTCACCTCATTATTTCAAGGCATGGTATGGGCTAGATAATCAGGCCACTGCCTTTTACTTTTCCTCAACACTAACTATAGTAATAAGTGACAGCAAGATCAGCTTATAATGCCCTTAAAATGTGAAGCACCCTGATAATGTAAACAAGGTAATAGGATAACCCTGTACAGGCTCTTAATTTAACTGTCAAAATAATTCGAGACTTGCCACAGTGGGATAATAATAGCCAGCTAAATCCCGATTATGTACAACCTCTTTTTAAGGTCTGCCTGCTTAAAGCATGACTATTACCAGGTGGCAGATATCTAGCCTCTATTCTTCATAGCCATTTCCTCGCCCTCCAGCACCTGAGAGTCATCTTGCTAGAACAATCCATTATGGTTTGAACTATGCTACTGGGAACAAGTGCTCATTCTCTGTCCTTCTGAAATCTTCACTATCTGCTGTGTAAACAAATAGAAGACCAAGTGCTGTCTTATGCAAAGTAAAGTATGGGCTGCAGGGATTATATACAGTATTCTGAATGATAAATTCAAGCTCCTGAAAATGGCACCATGCACAGCATACCCTAGGAATTGTACACATTATGTGTCACTGTTGTATACTGCCAAAGATATTACAGGCAGAGACACAAAGACATATCTGTCACTTTATGGCTGATTCTAATTTTCTATCCTATCTAACACTTTACATGTTATCTGTTGTCATTTTTAGGAACATGAGCACTTCTTTTCAGTGAATTATACAGTGAGGACCTCTATCCTGAATAATATATTAATTTTGATATATGTTACTGAAATATGGCTCTTTCAAGACTGGTTCTAGATTTTTTTTTAAAAAACTACACATATTCCTGAGCCAAATCCACTAAATGTGTATATATACATAGTCTGACCTCATCACTGAAATCACTTAGGAAAAACCTCATGGGAACTCTTATATATGAACTTTTATTACCATATGTGTCTTTGTATATCTTACTTTATCAAAAGATGTACCGGTAATTTATGCTTCACTTCACAGTTCAGTAGAGACTAGTTACTGTCAAATAATCTCCTTTCTAATTCAGGACAAAGCCAGTTATGAATTTGAAAGAGAAAGATATCTATAATACAGTCGGCAATTCCCAGTATTCCCTCTTTTTGTTGCACTCTCCAAGGATTCTGACACACTTTCCTTACAATTACTGTAGCATGACTAAGAGACCGTTTCCCACTGGTAAGTTTCCAGGGACTCCCATTATGTTCTTTCTGATATACTCAATGGGCTTCCATGTAAAACATATTTCAGAAGGAATACTTTGTTGTTTCACCAGAGTTGGTATCTCATCCACTTGCCTCCTTGAATATATGCTCTTTATAGTACCCCACGAAGCTGTAAGTTTACCATTAGTTCTAACTGGGAAAAGCTAAGCATTGCTCCAGGACCAAATCCACCCAATATTCCAGGACCAAATCCATCCTTCTCATCTGAGACACAGAGTGGCTCAGCCTGGCCAGTGAACAGGACCACATTTGACAAAACAATCCAGCCTAGTACACTGTTTCAGGAGCTAGCCCAGTATGGTGATTTGAACACAGGACTACGATTCTGGAGATGAGGATTCAAAGCAGACCCTTGGACATAGAAACCCAATCAGTGACCTTGGGCATCACAAACTCTCAGCCTCAGAAAACCCTGTGATAGCTTTGCCTTAGGGTATCCATAAGTCAAAAATGGCATGAAGGCACACAACAGCAACAACGCATTGTTTCACTTGCAGCAATATCAGTGATGGATGGGAAAGAATGAGGTAGGTAAAAAATGTACTCCTTCACTGTTTACTTTTTCACATTTTTTTGTTAACAATGGACAGAGAAAAAAAGCTCCAGGCCAGACAGCTGTTTGCTGTACAGACCCACCTATGTGTGCTCTGCTATTCTCTACAAATTACAGAAATTTTGTACTTTATACTAATGAAGCTTCAGAGCCCAGAAGTTTCTTTCCCCATAAAAAGCTCTGTAAAAGCTATAGGGTCTTCAGTGTTTGATCAGACAAGTTCAGGGGTGACAGAATCACCCTCCTCTACCTCTAAACGTTCCTGGATTGTAATGTGTTAAAAAAAACTTGGGGGTTGTTTACTTAGCTCTCTCTTAGAGGCAGGGTTGTTTGTTTGTTTTTTGTAATGGGGGTGGGGTGGGGGTAGGGGATGCAAGCGTAAGGCCAGTGTGGCTCAATGCATCCAGCATTATGAGTCAGTTTCAAACTGTTCAGGGATCACAGAACAGTTTTACAAAAATGCTTGTAACTGCTGACCCAATTCTGAATTAAGCTGATTTCATCCATCATTGCCACTATTCCAAAAGTAGTTTGCCAGGTGGCATGGGATGCTAATGTTAGAGAAAAACAAGTATGAATTCCCCTTGGGCTCAAACAACTAGTTTAACAGGTCTCTGGTCCCTGGCTTTAAATTTGATACATATATCTTCCTTACAACATTCCTCAGCTTAAGTTAAATCATCACCTGTTACTTTCAGTACTTTGTATCACTCAAAATACTGGATAGTTATTTTCTTACTATAAAACACTTTCAAACTACTACCAGGTAGAATCATAGAATCATAAAATCATAGAGTTGGAAGAGACCACAAGGGCCATCCAATCCAACCCCCTGCCATGCAGGAAATCCCAATTAAAGCATTCCCGACAGATGGCCATCCAGCCTCTGCTCAAAGACCTCCAAAGAAGGAGACTCCACTACACTCCAAGTGAGTGTGTTCCACTGTCGAACAGCCCTTACTGTCAAGAAGTTCCTCCTAATGTTGAGGTGAAATCTCTTTTCCTGCAGCTTGCATCCATTGCTCCAGGTCCTGTTCTCTGGAGCTGCAGAAAACAAGCTTGCTCCTTCCTCAATATGACATCCCTTCAAATATTTAAACAGGGCTATCATATCACCTCTTAACCTTCTTTTTTCCAGGCTAAACATCCCCAGCTCCCTAAGTCGTTCCTCATAGGGCATGGTTCCAGACCCTTCACCATTTTAGTTGCCCTCCTTTGGACATGCTCTCAATGTCCTTTTTTGAATTGTGGTGCCCAGAACTGGACACAATATTCCAGGTGGGGCCTGACCAAAGCAGAATATAGTGGCCCTATTACTTCTCTTGATCTAGATAATATACTTTTATTGATGCAGCCTCAAATTGCATTGGCCTTTTTAGCTGCCGCATCACACTGTTCACTCATGTTCAACTTGTGGCCTACTTGGACTCCTAGATCCCTTTCACACGTAGTTTCATTCAGCCAGGTGTCACCCATCATATATCTGTGCATTTCATTTTTCTGCCTTAAGTGCAGTACCTTACATTTCTCCATGTTGAATTTCATTTTGTTAGTTTTGGCCCAGCTTTCTAGTCTATTCAGGTCATTTTGAATTTTGATCCTGTCCTCTGGAGCATTAGCTATTCCTCTCAGTAGTAGTCACTTTAATTATTTATCTTAATTGATTTAAAACTGGCTGCCAGCAAGTATATCCTTAATTTAATAATACAAAGATGTTCTTTGTGAGGTTGAAGGCTTTCATGGCCAGCATCCATAGTTTTTTGTGGGGTTTTTGGGCTATGTGGCCATGTTCTAGTAGATTTTGTTCTTGACGTTTCGCCAGCATCTGTGGCTGGCATCTTCAAGCTGAGCCACCCTGTGTCTCAGATGAGAAGGATGGATGTGGTTGTGGCATACGGAACACCTGGCTGAACAATCAAATGACAGCTAGAGATCAGCCAATAGAAAGTGGGCTGGGATTTTTTGAACATTCCATGTGTCCGTTGGTTTTGGCAGTTGGAATGTTGACAGTTGGAAGGGTGACGGTTAAAAACTTCAGATAGGGTTCTGTTGAGTCCAGGGAGTGGACACAGTTCTAGGACTTCCAGAGGGGGACTGAGGTTTGAGTCTAGAGTGAGAGGCTTATAACCTGACCTATTTTAATAAGTCCAGAGAGGGACTATATCTAGAAAGAGTCTAAAGTTAAGAGACTCGGAGTTAATCAAGCTCTAGGAAGAGGGTTTGGGGTTGTTATCATCCTGAGGGATTGCATAGCCTGAGTGGTTTGCTTTGGGTTAATAGTAAGAGGAAGGATAGGGAAAATCTGTAACCACTTTGCTAAGTAAAGATACAATAACACTTGAACATAAAAGATATTTAATATACTTCTGTTATTTCAATAAACTTTTATCTTTGTTTTAAAACCTGCTTGGCTTGAGTGAATAACACAAACACATGCTACTATAGGAGAAAGACCACCATAAGAAAGGGTTGTGTAACATAGTTTTGGTGGCAGCCCCAATAGGAAAGTGCTGTGATCGTCACAGTGGTCCACTGGAATATCACCTCTGGAGCAATGTTTAACTTTTCCCAGTTTACTAACGGTAAACTTTCACCTTTGTGGGGTACTATAAAAAGCACAGATGCTGGCAAAACGTCAGGAATAAACTCTTCTAAAACATGGCCACATAGCCCGAAAAACCCACAAAAAACTAAAGATGTTCTTTGTTTCATATTACTCCTAATTATGTAAAAAGTATGTGTAACTGCTGTAATTTCTTTCAGACCTTATCTATTGAATATTTAAAATACTTGATACTTTTCATATATATGTATAACAATAATATCTCAAACTGTTGAACAAATGGAAATGAGATGCTTCGTGTATTAATTTTCTGAAGGGCTCTCCATGTGATCATGGCACAATGAAATGGTGCTGCTAGCTCTTCTCACAAAGTCTACTCACTCTTGTCCTGAGTATCCCAATGTTGAGGAACAGGAAGCCTATACATGTCAGAGCAGTGAGATAGTGTCATCATGCAAGCTCAGGCACAGGCAACTGACAAATTGGTATAGCCCTATGATTTTGCAGAAACCCTTTCAAATGCACAA
This sequence comes from Sceloporus undulatus, assembly GCF_019175285.1. NCBI lineage: Eukaryota > Metazoa > Chordata > Lepidosauria > Squamata > Phrynosomatidae > Sceloporus > Sceloporus undulatus. The sequence continues at coordinate 263,320,714 of NC_056523.1, forward strand.
AATAACCATGGTGTTAAGTCTAGCAAGGAAGATCAGTGATCAGAAAAAGGAGATGCCTGTAAAATGTTATACTGAACATGTGTATGCGTACACCTTCACATCACCTGTCAAATTATGGCAACCTCATGATTTTCATAGGACTTTTTAAGGCAAAGTGTACTCTGAGGTGGTTTTGGCTCCTTCCTCCAAAATATAGCCTATAGCGCCTAATATTTGTTGAACATAGAACTGTAGAGTTTAGATTCCTTGTCCATGTCATACAGGATTAAAGCACGATCAATCATCTGTACATGCAGCACACTTCATCAGGAACCCACTTCTCCCTTTTGATTGATTGATTGATTGAAATTTTATTTATATACCACCGTTCCTATGATCACGGCGGTTTACAAAACAAAATGAAAATACGATACAGTACAGATTACAGATATAATACAATACAGATCACAGATTAAAAATCAAAATCCCGCCTTCCCTTACGATACAACTCCACTCTCCTACCGCTATATCTCCCCTTGCCCCACACTACTCCAATGGGAGCCCCTCTTAACACAGCCGCACCTCCCTCTCCCTCACCAAGCCAATTACAAACCATGTCCAACAAACTCCTGACAATACTAGCTACACCCCTCTCCTCAATCTCCCTCCCTCCAGAAAGTCCACAATGGTGGCACCAGGCAATTGTCCTTGGCACTCCTCCCTGATGGTATAGGGGTGTGAGCGGAGAGCTCTGCAGGGAAGCCGGGGAGCCAGTTTAAAGAGGCCGCTCCCATGGACCCTCCCCCTTGAGCAACGCCGCTCCAGCGGCAAAACAGAGTCCTCTGGGCCGCTCCTGCCCAGGTGGAAAGCGGGCGGGCGGGCAGTTAGGGAGGGAGGAGCCTCTTTCTTCAGGCTAGCCCCTGATGGTACTGGGCCAGCCTTCTCTCTCCCTCAGAGGCCGAACGATGACAGTTGGGGAGGGAGGAGCCTCTGTCTACAGGCTAGCCCCTGATGGTACTGGGCCAGCCTTCTCTCTCCCTCAGAGGCCAAACAAATCCCTGAGGTGATTTGTGCTATCAGAATGGACAGTAGAGACCTATCTGTTCAGCAAGTATATACTGATCATTTCCACCAGGTCTTATTCCTAAACAAGTGGATTTGGGATGAGGCCTTCAAGGGTGGCCCTACCATTAGGTCGAGTATGGCAACTAGCTGAGGGGGAAAGGAGAGGTTACAGTGGTACTGCCCAGTGGTACTGATAGATGCTGGGGGAAGGAGAGGTTACAGTGGTACTGCCCAGTCATCATGCCTAAGCCCCTGGCTCAATTTAGAATAACAGAGCTATGTGTGTGACACAGCCAATGCTGTATTCCCGGATTTGGCCTGCTGCCCTCAGATGTAGAGGAGGATCCCATTATCTGTGAAGAAGTAATATTCAACTCACTTAGCTTTAACCTGTAGAATGGAAGGACCCCTGTCCTTTGTTTTAGGCAGCAAAATACTCTAGATAGGCCTGGTTACCACAGCTTCTTTGGGGAAAACATCCATCACCATCACCATTATTGTCATCTCCTCCCTCTCCCCCTCCTCTTCCTTCAACAGTAACGTTAGGTGGCCCATTTCAATCAATTTGAAAGCAAAAAAGGGAAACTAACAAACCAGATGGAAGTTCTACAATATCAGTAGAAACTCCAAGACATCTAGAAAGACATTTTGTTGAACAATAACCTCATCAGAGCTGAACAATATGTCCTCTCCACTCTAGATAAGGGAAGTGGACTGTGCATGCTTCCTGCCTTCAGGCTGCCACAAAATTCTGGCTAAACGAGGGCAGAGCTCAGACACAAGCCATGTCCTCAGTTCACTCCACAGTTCAGAGGAAAATTTTAAGATGGCTGGGCATCACTTCCCCTCTGGCCCCGAACCAACACTTTTCCAATACTTCTAGGGATAACAGCAGTTGAAACTTCCCACATCACTTCTTTCCAGCTCCTTCATTTGTTTTCTTCCCAGTAGTCATTTATCAAATTTCCTCCCAAATCTATCTGATTGGTGGAGAAAGACACTTAGGTGCTTCAACACATGGCAAACTCTAGTCTAGTTCTTTCATTTAAATAATATGTTATTTCATAAAATCACAGTCCACATTGCATCTGAGTGCTTACTTTTTAAATTTATGATTCCAATTGTCACATAACATATTTGAATGGCATCTGGAACATTTATGTAAATGTGCTTTTACATAAAGTTAAATCTAGGAGTGGAGCTATCTTGCTGCTTGTATATGGTAAAACAGCATGAAGGCAGTATCATAAATGTTATTTTAAAATAGCTGCTGAAATGACTGATTCATTATCCCAGTGTAGTGTAGTCATTAAAACTATCCAGAATTTTGCCACCGCTGAACCATCAAGTTCTCTATGTGACTTTGGTCCCTTCACTCTCTTTCAACAGCCCTGACTCTCATGGTTGCTGAGAGGATGAAGTGATGAGGAGGACATCACTGTAGAAGAAGTGGGGCATAAATTTAACAAGCATACAAATTGATTTTAAACGGTTTTAAAATTTAAATAGATTTTTTAAAAAAATCCATGAAATGGCATGCACACATAAGGCCACTGAATTTATGCTTCTTAGTATTTAATAGTAAAGTATGCATCATCATTTTCTACCAAAAGGAGCTCAAACCAGCTAATAAAGTAAAAATCAAATGCAAATTAATAGTCAAAACAGCATGAAACCTTGCACAGGTAAAAGCGATGGAAACAGTGTCCAACTCAACAAATCTTAACAACAATAAACAAGTCACTGGGAAGGCAAAAGTCTTCCTCAATAATGAATGTTTTTGTCTGCTGGCAGCCACCTAAAAAGAAACCACAATAGTGCCCCTCAGAACGGAGGTTCGGTACCTGGAAGCAGCCACTGTAAAGGTTTTGTTTCAAATTCTCACAAAATGTAGCCTCAGAAGAGAAGGGTCTTTCTTAAAGCTCTTAAAACTTAGGCAGGCTCATATGGGACAAGGCAAACTGGGCTCATACTATTTGAGATTCACAGATCAAACCAGTCAGTTTGAATTATGCCTAGAATACAGACTGATAGCCAGGGGAAGTCCCCTGAACAGTTGCTGCTTTCTCAGCAGTAGGTTTCCAAAGTCTTCAAAGGCAGCCCCATGTAGGGCTTATCCCCACTTGCAGTTTAAACCAATTCCCGATTCGCCCTTGCTCCATGTTGGAAACCAATTCCAAAAGGTCCCTCATTCCCACTATGAAAGCAGATCTTTTTCTTACCCCAGTAATTGCTTTTTTTTTTTTTTTTTTGGCATGGTTGTCATCCCCACTAGTTGTACTGCTTCAGATCAGCTCTGGGTGAGGAGGAAGCTGGGGACAGAGGGAGAAGGAGCCAGCTGGGGACAAAAGGAGGTAAACACCCCTCTGCCATTAGTCTCACTCCTCCAGAATGCTGTGATTCTGATCTGTTGAACTCACTTCAGAATCGATTCTTCTGAAACAAACCGCCTAGAAACTACTCTCTGGAAAAACTGGTTTTTTTGTCTTTGTCTCGCTTCATCAGGATTTGGTCACATTGCAACAGGAACCAGTTTCAAATGGGAACGATGGTTATTTACACCAATCAGCAATTCGCTCTATTTCATAGTGGGAATAGGTCCATAGAGAACATTACAGAATTCCAAATAAAATCTCCCAGTTTTTGAGTCCTCTGAAAAGTCTGTTCTGCTGAAGTTCATGTCTCATTTACTTCATAAATAGGCTTGCTATATCCCTCTGCCTCCAAACTGGGACGGGGTGGATGCCCCGCACCTTCCCAGCCTTGCAAAAATCAGAGAGGCTTCCCGGGGGGGGGGGGGCCCCCCGGGCCAAAGGCCCCCGGGGGGTTTTAGGCGCCAGAGGGAACCCCCCGCGACTACAAGCCCCAGCGGCCTTTGCGACTGGAAGTCCCACCCCCCAGAAGCCTCTCTGATTGGTTGCGAGGCCGAGAAGGGGTGGGGCATCCTGAAACTACAGGCCTCAGTGGCCTTTGCAGCCAGAAGTCCCACCCCTTCCTCCAGCTGGAAGCCTTTCTAATTGGCTGCAAGGCCAGGAAGGGGAGGGACGTACAGCCGTGCTTCGTAGGGCCGAGGAGGAGGACCGAAGAAGATGGAGATTAGTGGGCTGGAGGACAAGGGCAGCAGGCTGGAGGACAGGAGGACAAAACCCGGGATTGTTCCACCTAGAATCGGGACATGGCAACCCTGTTCATAAACAGAAATCCAAAATTGTGGATGTGAAAAACATCAGGGGTGAAGTATTACGTTTCTCCACCTACTCTCACAGCCCCAAAATTTGAGATCCATGTTTATCTACCAAGCCAGATCTTCAACTCAGGAAGGGAATTGCCAAGGTGAACTTCAGGGGAACTTAAGGGGGAAAGAAGAAAAAAACAAGAAAAACTAACCTCTCCCATTCCGTTTCTGTGCTAGAGACTGTGCCCTCTTGCAGTTGGATTGAAAGGAAGAAACAATTGTCACTGATGAGGCATAGGTTCTGGTTTAGTTCACACTATATTAATTTTTTTTACATTGGAAAACTATATCAAATATTCAGAATTCTCATTATTCTCTGCCACTGTGCAAGGGATAATTATTCATGCAGATCCCCCCCATCTCAATGCCAGTTTTCGACAAGTGGAGGAGCTTCTAGGTGGATGTGAGCCACACTGTGTGACATCTCAGAGGGGTGTAACCCCATGTGCTGATGTAAAGGGGCTGCCTTCTGGGTCTGACAGGTCTGCTGCCAGATGATAAAGAGAGTCACCTCCCTTTTCTTCATGGTCAGTAGCTCCACCAGACCCAGAAAAGGCTGCAGAGCATCAGGAACAGTTCACCCCCACCAGAGGCTACTGGTGGGAAGGGGATATAGTCTGGGTCTGGTAACTCTGCTGGCCAGGTGGGAAACTGAGTTGTCTTCCTTTCCTTTCCTTTCCTGCCCAGCCAACAGCCCCACCAAACCCAAAATGGTTGTTGAAGAGAGGAGGGGGGTATTAAACATGAGCTATACTGAGTGTGAAATATACTAAGTAATGGCACTGAATTCTTCCATTTCCAAGTAAGTTAGAAATATCATTTCCCCACTGTATGGGAAGATGACAACATCTCCAAGTGTAACACACATTAATTGTAAGGCAATTGCACATTTAGCATAACAGAGCATTGCTGAAAGTGTGATAGCATAATAAAAACTTACTTTGTGTGTGGCCATATCTTAAGACATAGTCATCCATGGATCACATTGCATAATAATGTGGCAGATAATCTAGACTCTCACATCTTTACTGTAAAATGATATGGAACTATGAGTGGCTATCCCTAAGACAGTTTGGGATTTAGCCTGAGATTTAGGAGTAAGGAACTCGGGATAAGAAGCTTCTTCAAGTCCACAGGAGAACAGATGCAGTTAATATATATTTTTTTGCCTCCAGCAGACCTTGCCTCTGCCCATATTTTGTTCTTATGCCTTCTTTTGTGATCTTGAAGGACTTTGGCTTGTCCCTTCAGATATAATTGGCATTCTGTCTTTTAAGTCTGCCTTTTCTCCTAGCCAACATTGTTCTCTCTGGATACTTTATCTTAATTAGCCTCAACTTTATTCCTTGAGATCATTTGCAGAGGCTCTTGAGTTGAAGGCAACTTGTCCCTGGGTGTTCTCAAACACAGAGATCCTAGCACCACAAATCAAAATGCATTGTGCAGCTATTTCTTGCTGGTCTCTTCACTGGATTTTCTCTAGTAAGAAAAAAGACAGAAGAAGTGGGACTACGTGGAGGATTACATACCTTCCAACATTTCAAAGATAAAAATGGGGAGATGTGTGGCCAAGCAACATCACAGTGTGATCAAGATGGCAAATAACACAAGCTAAGAAAGTTTGTGGCAGTTTGCTTTTGCCTGAGTATACAGGGAAAGACACAATTCTGCCTTCTCTTCCTCACACACACCCCTTGGGTGAAAACTACTTTTGCACTTTCAACTTAAGTTTGTACCCATGGATGTATACTAAAGACAAAGGGGAAAGAAGGAGGAGAGAGAAAAAAATGGAACATTTTAAAAGGAGTTGAAAATGTGGGAAATTGGGTCTGTCCCTGCTTAACTGAGACAGTTGGAGGGAATGGATCATAAAGCACTCACAGAAACTTCTCATTAAGTCCAGTAATCTATTCTTCTGACCTGGTCTTTACACATGAAAATTACAATTTTGTACATATGAACAATAGGCTAATAACTACTTAAAACCTAATTGTTCACTGAGAATGCTTGTTTCTTTGTTGACTTCTGATTACACAACACTAATTAATTTCAGTATATATTATGGATACCAAAGAAAGATGTCATTGCACTGAGTTTATACTGTGCTTGAAGTATGAGGGCCTTCTAATGCACATTTGCTTATGTTTGGCCTAATCCTTCAATGCAATGCTGTCTACTCAAGCACTTTTTGTGTTTTACAACCATGGGACCTAATCTTAAAGAGATTTTGAGGCATATAAATTCCACTCATTTCACTGGAATGAGAGTCATTCTGCAGTTCTTATTGCACCCTCGTACATTTCCTATTGATTTGAATACAGCTTCTGCAGCATATTCTCCTGGTATTTCAGCCCTAAATCTGTTTATGAATTTATACCAAAAGGAATGTAATTTATCAAGCTTCCCCTTATTGTTATTCCTCCAATTTTGGCAGCAAAGTATAGTTATTTTAATTTTAATTTCCCAACTTTCCAAGGATGTAAAAATATCTAACACAAACAGCATTTCTAAAAATCCCATTAGTAGTTTCATCACATTGACAAATTAATCTTGGACATCTTGAGCCATTTTAAAAGTAATTCTCATTGGGATCCCACTTTCATGTTGCATCAGGATTATAAATGTGACTCATAACATTTTAAAAATGTAGTATCATTTGTGAAGTGATACTTCTCTTAGCATGGGAAGTTTTATATTCAGTAATGAGCTGAATATGAGCTGATCCAGGGGCTCCATAGGAAATGAGATGCATATATAAAAGATCCAAGGTAGCTTCCCATTTACTAGAACACAATATATATCTCTACACAGGCAGAATCATTCCTAAAGCATAAGAGCGAAGAAATCTCTGCTTTCCAAAAGGTTGCCTGGGGTACAACTGTTTTCCTATGACGATATCCAAAGTAAGAGGGCAGCTGAAATATCATGCTTACTGACTGTAGTCATATACAAATTAAGCAAAACATTACCAATCCTTAGTTTTTTGTGGGTTTTTCAGGCTATGTGGCCATAGAAGAGAACATGGCCATATAGCCCGAAAAACCCACAAAAAACTATGGATGCCAACCATGAAAGTCTTTGACTTCACATTACCAATCCCGATCAGCCAGATCACTTGTTTGAACATCAATTTATAAGCCCCCACTTAATCCATTATTGGATCCAGGCACCTGTTCAGCAATTTCATTGGTGACAGCTATAACCCAGTTCTCCAAAAACAACAACAACAAAAACCCTCTCCTGACAGTTTCATGTAGACAGTAAACAACATCTGGGACACAAGACAGCCTTGCAATCCACCTTAGCACAAACATCATGAGGCAGAGTCTGCAACACATTTTGTGATGCTTTCTATGTGTTGCACTGAAATCACTACACTCTGTCTTCTTCAATATCCATGAATGACAGTCCGGAAGGACACCATGGTTGATGTTATCAAAACTACTGAGATATTTAGGAGAACTGGTAGGGCCATGTTATCCTCTTCATCCTGGCACAGGGAATCCATGGTGCCCTCTGTGTCAAACTCTGGTCAAAATGGTACCAGATAGTCTCAATATTGCAAAGCACCTGCAGTTAAGCAATCATCAGTGATTGTGTATATTGCTCAAAAATGGGAGAAAACAGACTGACCAATAGTTTCTGTGATCCATAGAGAGCATTTTTAGAAGTAGTTTAATTACTATCTCTGTTTTAGAAAGCAAGGGCATATCCTTTCTGAAGGAGGCATATATCATCTTCCCACCCCCCACCCCAGGATCCAATAAAGCACTATCCTACTCACACATTTTTTATTATTATTAATAGGCCAGAAAGGACAAAGATCAATGAAACAAGTGACAAGCTGCATTGCTCCAAAAACCTCATCAATATTCTCCTCACACTAGTATTCTCAGAGAGGCCACTATACAGCCCTGGGGTCTATTCACACACACTACAGAATCATAGCACTACTTTTCCAATGGCAATGGCTGTATCCTCTGGAATCCTGGAGTTTGTAGTTTAATGAGGCACTGGAACTCTCTCACTGAGAATTCAAAATACTCCTCTCTAAAACACTCCTCCCAAAATACTGCTCCCTTGTCAGCATCAGCATTGGGAGGATGGTAAATGAGGCTGGATAAACACACTTCTGCTGTTGCATTTCAGAAGGAAGTCTGCAGTAAACAATGCAATAAAGCTTGAGTGGGGAAATAGCAGGATTCTACTGTAACCAATCCAACTACAGCTACACACATCTTCTTACAACAGGCAAAGAAAACAGCAACTACGTCTGGAATCCGTAACTGAGCATATGCAAACAGCACAGAGAAATGGGGAGAGCAGATAAGTCTCACCAGCTCCATTTCACCAACACACACGTTTTCTTTTCTGTGGTGTAGAAATCTACCCTATACCTTGCATGTTATTTTTGCCTCTGGAACCAAAGTTTCTGTAAAAGAAATAATATCCAGGAACACATCTACTTTCTTAACTGAGGTATACCTCTACTGTCAATGTAATTTGTTTCTCTAGCTCAGGCATTCCTAACCTGGGGTACCCACACCCCCAGGGGGTGCAAGATGGAATTTCAGGGGATGCAACTGTTTACAACTTTTTTTCTCAATAATTGCTTAATTTAAATTTGCATTTTAAAAGTTAAAAGCTAATTTTGTAAGCTCAATTTGTGATTCAAAAATGAGAAATTAGACTACGGTGCTTTCCAGGCTGCCCAAAAGGGCGGTCTGCTGGCGCTGGTGTTTGCTGCGCAGAGCAGCCGCAGCAGCTAAACCACGTGGCTGCTCCACGCAGCAAAAAGCCGCAAAAAGTAGCTTCTTTTTGCGGCGCCATTATGATGTCGCAAAGCGCCAATGGCGCACTTGCGGCATCATAATGGCGCCGAGACGTGCAGACGCTAAGTGTCCATTACGTCAAGATGGCAGCGCCCATGTAGAATGGGCGCCACCATTTTGTACATGCTCAGCGCGTACTAGGGTTAGGGGTGTCTGGAACGGATGCCCCTTTCTAACCCTAGTACGTGGCGAGCACGTACTTTTTGCCCGTGCAGAACGGGCCTACATCTTCAAATGTGGTATTTTGTAGGGGGTCAGAACATTAATCAAATGTTTTCAAGGGATGTGGGACATTAAAAAGTTTGGGAACCACTGTTCTAGTTTATACTATTGGATCTATATGAGATCTTAGGCAGAGGTCAATCCTAGCTTTGCTGTATAAAGGTTTGAGACCCTTTAAAGATGCTGGCATTAAACTCAAAAGCCACACACTCAAATAGACACACCAGCATGTTCTGTGAATGGGTCTCTGAATTAAGCTTAACCCAATAGGGGCCATTGTAATCTATCTAAGCATAATGTTTAATGGGAAGAAAATATATAGAACAAAAAGAAACTTCAAGTGACATCTGTCCAAAAACATCATATTATCCTACACAAGTGTTACCCAAAGCCTAAAACAGCCTGGCATGGATAACACAGTATAATTTAATGAAAGCCTCCACAGTCTCTAAATCATACTTTTAAAAAATTCCAAATGTCTCAGGCCAGAATTCTGTGGCTACTGTTGTCATCAGTTCTCAACTGCAAGCTTCACTTCCATATTAGAAGTTTGCTACATCAAAAGAGTGTTTTAATTACATCAAAAGAAATTGAGTAGGCTGAGAAGTTGAGCACATGATTGCTAGAAGCAACAGTACTGTTATACAACCCAAAGTCACCTTAAAGGTTTTGAAGAATGTTTAAGGCATAACATTCATGACTTAAAAAAAACACAGAACTATGTTTCAGTCTATGAATTTTAAATGTACAAGTAATTCACTTGTGTTTCATTTTAAAAGTAGTAGAACCCTTATTGTTTAACAGATGCTAGCAGCCCAGCATGCATACAAAAACACCACATATCAATGTCAGCTTTAGGGGATATAACCAGTAAACTTACAATTATTATTTCATTGCTTGAAATTAAAAACTGTCAAGTGTAATGTAAAAATGGTCATCATACTCTTCACACTACATTCAAAGAAATGTTCGAAACAACTTATTACCATTTTCATCAAAACAAGAAAGTGGTATTTGTGCACACCACAAAAATATCTGTAGCAACCTATGATGCAAACTGATTGGCGTTTGGTAATTTTATCCATATGTTGTCAGAAATTTAACACTGATGCATAAATGAAATTACAATACTATTTTTGAGAGGTGAGCAACTGGCTGAACTACTAATAAACATTATATCATTTGTACTTCTCCAGTACACAGGGCTTCTTTGTCACCATTAATCAGTAAATCTTTGTAAACAGAACAGGTATTAAGATCATAATTCTATCACCACCACACATTGGGAAGTGGTATATTCCTGCCAAAGGGAGGCCCCCACATGGGACATTCTGGGTTGAAGAATAGGTTCAAAATAGCATTTGGTTTGTAAGATCAGGTACATCATTCATGTCAAATTCAAAACATTTTTAATAACAAAGATTTGTCAGATCTCTTTCTGAACTACAGTACTCACCTCCCACACTGCTCAGCATGAGCTGCCCATCACTTTACTCAGTAGATTTGTGTCTGTTTCGCTATCAAGAAACAGCACCTATAAATGTGGGCATGTTGGAATAGTGAATCTCTTCATGCTCCATTTTATGCTCTGTGCTGAAAGATCTGAAACATCTACATTGGCCTAAGTTTAACTGACTCATACAGAAGTTATCACATATCAAGCTTTTTCTCACTGAAATCAATGGGATTTAAAATGATTAACTCTGGCAAGATTGTTCTCTTAGATTTTTCCATCCAAAATGGCTGAAATCCAAGTATTTCAGCTTACATATCTTACACAAGGTAGGACTGGATAAAAGCTGAAAATGTTGGCTCATTCTAAAACATCATTAAAACTATTAATCAACTGTTTTAAGCCAAAGTTAACATCAAAGAGCTAGAACCTTACAAAGCCTAACACAAAACACACATCAAAAGTAGAATAATAAGGATTCCCATGCAGTTACTTTTTGTCTTCATGTCTGTCACTTGATGGGCATTAATTTCCTTCTGGGAACAATTGGTCATGGGAGATAAACTGGAAGCACAGTCATGGATGAATGGATGACTCCCCTTCCCAACAAAATAGCAGAAGGGCTTTCTGCAAGAAGAATGAATGAATGAATGAATCTTAGAAAGGGATATGAATGTATTCCATGTTAGGTGTGTTCAGACAAGCAGTCTGCTACTGATATTTGAACAAAGAGGGACCACACTCCACAAGAGGACCCCACATCACTCTTTAGGTTTTTGTTTGTTTGCTTTTTGCTTTTTCATGCAAACCTTGCATCTCACTAAAACAGTGTAAGCTTTCATGCCACTGGTTTTATCAGAAATCTTAATTCCTTCTGACTGTTGGATTATCCTTCTTCTTTTTACTACTGAAGCCTTGTTTTCTCAACATATAAACATTGGATTTGTGTTATTTTGCTCATTAAACTATTCACTTGAATATTTTTATTTCACCTAGCAACCAAATGACTCCAACGGCTGACTGGTGGATAATCCTAGACTCTCATGGTGCTCTCACCATCCCCTTTCCCTCTTCTCTTTGACAAACTGGATCACAATTGTTGCAGGTATAGATTGCATGTAAGCAATTACAGCACTTGTTGGGAGAAGGGCAATACAGCCATAACTCAGTAAATGAAACTGAAGTGTTCCCAAGCATGACTTCTTTAACAGACAATTTGGTACCTGAGATAGAAATGTGGAAAGACCAAGGAGAGGTTACTGCACCCCAACAAAGAAAAACAGTTCAATCTGTTTCCATATATAAATCCCAAATTAACAATATAAACATATGAAATGAAACAAACAGGTTACATAAGTCTTGCATAAGTAAAACAAAGTATTCTGTGCTTTCTAGAGTTAATTTGAAGGCTTTTCCCAAAACGCATCTAGTTTGTTTTTTTTTACCAGCCTCTCCTTTTTTTATTATTTCTATATTGATAGCCAAAACACACAGCTCTGCAGGCAAGCTGCTGGGGAGCTAAGCATATCTGCTCTCATCTGTTCATTCTGTTCTGCAAGTCATACATGCCTCAGTAGAGGAGACATCTGCTGTTTACCTTACCTATTGTAGGCTGGCACATACAGTTACAATAGAATCGATTAAAAGAGGAATATAAAATATTCCTTCCCACCTCCGTATTTTATTAGAGTGTTTACTAGAGACAACTGCTGCAGCCTGATCCTGAAAGTCTGTGTTTCTCCACCCCCACTTCTCTATTACTTCAGTATTGGTGCTGCCAAAAAACTTCACATAGACAAAGGACAAGTAAGAAAGGAAGGGTTGGGGAAATAAAGTCTCTGTAAAAAGTATTTGGACGTTATCAGACAAGGGAAATTGGAAGTATAATTCAATGGCAATCCTGCGGTTTAACGTTATTGCATGATAGACTACCATACGCAATTTTGGGCAATGGGAAGTCAGTCCGAACACAATCATGGGGTTTCACGTTATTGCATGAGAGGTGATCACATGCAATTTCAGGCAATGGCAAGCTATTTTTGGGCAATGGGAAGTCAGTTCGAATGCAATTTGCATTCACGTAAATTTGCTGAACTAGCGAATTCATGTGAATGCATTCTGGCTCCACTGTCTTTTCATTCGAAATTAAGAGAAGTTCTTCCCGTGTGATAACGTCCTTTGTAAAAAGGTGCTTCTTTGTTAGAGGCTTTATTACTGAGGTGTGTAAGCACATGCTATTCTCAGTGGAGAAAATGCACATGGAAAGGGGGGTCAATAGTGAAATTGTAATGTAATGACTACTGATGTGGATAAATTAGAAAAACAAGGAATATCCATGAAGGATATCGTCTGAGCACTTATTCCATATTAGGGATGGAAAAGAAATTAGTTGGGTTTAAATTTCCTAATAAAAATATCAATTTCACACCTTCTGAAACTGGCAATGGAATGAATCTCATCTTGCCTTTGAAAATCATAATTTTCTGAGGTTTGCAGTATGTTTCAGTAAAGAAAAAAATGAGCATAAAACCATACATAAATCTCAAAAATTAGCAGAACTAAAGTGTGAAAAAATGTGGACAACATGCTTCAGGCAAAGAGGGAAATTATGAAAATATGTACACAAATAAAAACCAATACCTTCTAAAAATAAAATACACACAAAGACATACATGCATTTGAGTGCAATAAAGAAAAAAAAACTTGCAACCCAATATGGAACTGGGACAGGATGTGAATGTCTGTGAAATTCCAAGAAACATAATGAAAATGAGATTGACAGATGTTCCCATCCCCATTCAAACACTGTGATCTAATTCAGTTAATATAGAGCTTAACTATTTCTTACTAAAAATGGATTCACACATTACTTTTATCTGCTTACATCTTTTTCTTTCTTCTTTTATCAAGCCCATGGTTTATTCATGTTAGACGTACTGTGTGTAAGCCAGGAATCTTTAGGATTCATCTGCAACCACTTTCCTGATTAGAGAAACTTTCCTGATTAGACTAGCTTTGTTGCCATTCAGTTGGCTGCAACTGGACTCTGTAAGGTTTCAAGTCAGATGTTACGCTGTACATAGAGCTGTATTACTTCAGTGAGATGAAATAAAAGAAAAAAATAAGTGGCCCCTGTATAATATGAGAATTACCCCTTATTGATAGTACTAAAGGCAGATGCCAGCTTCTTTCTCACCCACCAGCTGATCATGCGTAAAAGCAGAATATTAAGTTAATAGAAACCATCCTTTAGATTTGGTGCAGCTTGAGTATTACCAACTGCCCTGGTAGCACAGTGGTTAAATGTTGGTACCACAGTCTCTCACTCACAAAGCACGAGGTTGTGAGTTCAATCCCAGCCAGGGGCTCAGGGTTGACTCAGCCTTGCTTCTTTCCTAGGTCACTAAAATACGTACCCAGCTTGTTGGGGGCAATTAGCTTACAGTTGCAAACCACTTAGAGACTGCTTAGTGTGGTATGAAGCTGCTATTGCTATTGAATTCTAATTAATGGATTTCTCATCATATTGTGAGCTACCATGGCTCCCAGTTCTGGGAGGAAAATGGGGCATAAATCAAAGAAATAAATAGAATTACATTCACCTGAAAGTTGGAGAAAGGCTAGAAATCTAGCTATCAAAGTGGGACATAAAATCAGACAAATAAGTAGAATTACACTCACCTGAAGGATGGAGAATGGCTATGAAATTAGTTATCCAACCAAAATGAGAACGTGAACTAGAATTTCACTTTAGCTAAAGAAAGGATGTTCAGCTATTTACTGATCCATAATCTGGAAATAACAAGCATTAGAAAAATTCAAATTCCTATTCTAGAAAGTAATGGTGTAACTTCCCATTGCTTAGAACCTGTCATGGAAAGTTGTCACAGAACTCCCAGAAAGCCAGAACCATGAATAAAACAGGATTATTTCCCTTTAAACACATAACCTGCATGTAATTCCTTGTGATACTCAGGGGCCTGCAAATATTGTCCTGCCTTGATAGCCAGAAAAAATTAGTACTTGCCACCAACACTCCTCCTCCCTAAAGGAGAAAAGTGAGGTATTGACTATGACATCACACTGAATTGGTAATGGGGATATTCCAAATATCTGAAGAGCCACAGCACAACTGCAGCAACAAGCTTGTTGCACGGACTTTCCAAATGTAACCACACATTTCACCACTTTCTGAGACTTTCTGAACTTATCACAGATACTGGGAAGGCCTCTGACCTTCCTCAAGCTTTGGGCAAGTTGCACCAGCGGTGAGCAAGAAGACATATTTATGGACTTCTGATAAAAGTGTTTTTGCTAATTTTGCTATAAAAGACTGTTTTCTGAAAACTCAATGCAGTCTGTCTTCCATCTAGAACAGGAATGGGCAAAATCTGGCTATGAGTCTACATGCATCCCATCAAGTCTGTTTTTCTAGTCCTCAACCCCTCTAGACCCCCAAGACCACCCTTTTTGATGGTGTATGCTCCCTGTCAAAATAGTTGATTTTTTAAAAACAAACATGGCATGTTGTTACAAATTATTGTATTGTATAGCATAAGACTAGACAATTATAGTACAGTACTGTATTCCAGTTTTAAATGCCATGGTTCCATCCTATGGAATCCTGGGCTTTGCAGTTTAGTGTACATAGAATTCTCAGCCAGAGAACTCTAGTGCCCAACCAATCTACAAAACCCAGGATTCTGCAGGATGGAGTCATCATAGTTAAACTGGAATCATAGTGCTATAACTGTCTAGTGAGAAAGGACCCATGGATTGATTATTATGTCATGGCTCTATAAAATTTAGAATCATGAATAAACCCCAAGGCAATCTTGTCCAATCTCCTCATAGTGCAGGAATGCAAAGCTATATGGTAGTGGTTCCAATCAACAGGCCTAAGATTCATAATTGCTATCCTATCATGTCTATGGCCCGGTACAGAC
Source organism: Sceloporus undulatus (assembly GCF_019175285.1). Lineage (NCBI taxonomy): Eukaryota > Metazoa > Chordata > Lepidosauria > Squamata > Phrynosomatidae > Sceloporus > Sceloporus undulatus. The sequence continues at coordinate 263,336,446 of NC_056523.1, forward strand.
TGCCGGAAAGTCGAGGTCTGGGGTCGATTTTAGGGCTCCGGAGTGCAGGGCGTTTGTATGCTCCTGAGCCCTACCATGCACCGCCGCTGCCATCATAGCTCGGCCCTGTCCACATAGGGGGTGCCATGACAACGCAGACACGGCACAGGGTCCAAACATTGCCGCGCTGTGCGTGCATCATTGGTGCGCATGAATGCTCCAATGGCACAATGGTTCCCGGCACATGGACTAAAAACCCCCCACTTTCAGTGGGTTTTTTAGTCCTGATGGAGGCCTCGCTGGTGCAGCCTCCTTGCAGCATAAAAACGGACAGTTACAGGCCACCCTTTCAAGGCACTCTGATGAGCCCCTATATTCCTAAGTGCCTATGCCATTGCTGCTACTGGGAATGACTGGCACAAGACCTAGAGCCTCACTTTATGGCTCGCTCCATGTAGTAAAAGGTCTCACACGCTGTACCTACCTCATGGATCTACTGAATATGTGTCTAACTGTAAACAAGCATGCACACTGGCCAATATGTGAATATGTACCTCAGCATCAGTGCAATAATTAAAATATAAGGTGAATTTCTTTGAACTATGGGAAGATTTTATTTCTCCCCGTCTCTTATGCCTTGTACATAAAGACAGAATATTGGTTTTTAACTGCCAATACTATTATTACAGTTAGTGTAAGTAACTCTTGGACAGAGATTGCCCTGTTTGTCCAGTGTAGATTGCAGAGTGCCAGTACTGACAGAGAATTTCATATGTCACATTAGCAGATGGGCAAGCAAATGTACCCCTGAAGTTGTGGGTGACATTATTAAGACTCCAATCTACCCTACATTTAATTAAGACAGTTGTTGTTGTTGTTGTTGCTGTTGTGTGCTTTCAAGTCATTTCCGACTTATGAAACCTATTGTGAGGTTTGGTTTTGTTGGCAAAATTTGTTCGGAGGAGGTTTGCCATTGCCATCCACCGAGGCTGAGAGCGTGTGACTTGCCCAAATCATCTGGTGGGCTTTGTGGCCAAGAAGGCAATCAAACCCTGATTTCCAGAGTTGTAATCCAACACTCGAACATTAAATAACTCTTATGGCTACTTTACGCCTACTAATTACAGTGGTGTCTTGTCTGCCTTCCAAATAATTATTTTATCATTACAAATAATCCTGACAAGTAGGTAAAGTAGGAACTCATGTTCTTAGCTCATATACAGCACACATGATAGTCTACACATTTTTTAGTAAAAACTACACAACATACATTGGATAGATTTTTACATCTAGAAAATCTGATGTCACAGGATACTTACCTTCCCAAATCAGGTATAAAGATGGAGTAGAAGATTATAATTGTACATTCATGGGAAGTATGAGGTAAATGAGGTTGGGAAACCTCCTGCCTCTCCCTCCCCCCATAATGTGGAAACTTGTGGAAGTCCCAGGTAGCATGGCCAATTAAGGTATTGTTGGAGTTATAGTGCAAAACATCCACAGGGCAAAATCTCCCCATAGTTCTGGTGTAGGTCTTTCAACATCAAAATTGTTCAGTGGTGAGCAAGGCTGGAACAATCCTGCTGCCATACAGCAGTTTGGCTCTACCTATGGTGGTTGTGGGGCTGTAGTGGCTTACCAAAGGCCACACACACTGAGCTACATAGCCAAATAGAGATCTGAATCTGGAATTCCCAACCATATGATTATAAAATAGAAACCAAGAATCATCGGACTGGAATGAATTTCTAAATCATATGGTCCAGCACTTTACTCTATGACATCTTTTTTCCAGAGCCAACAACTACTGAACATCATCCAGATAACTGTGTGCTACCAGCAGAAGGACAGAACAAAAGTAAGCATATCATATGAGTGATGCACCCAAGTAAGCCAACTTGTTGGGGGCAATTATCTTACACATTGTAAACCGCTTAGGGAGTGCTTGTGTGCATTGATAAGAGATATACAAATGTACTTGCTATTGCTATATAACAACAGAGAAAAGCCCCTGTGGTTGCTGGTCAATCTTTGTAGTTCCAAAATAACAATAGTTTAAAGTTTGACCCTGAAAGTCAAGAAAAGTGTTTCCAAGTCATTCTGAATCGATATGGAATTTAGTTGTCTCCTTGTAGCTCATAGTTACTATCTTATACCCAAATTAGAATACTTCTCCTGACTTCATGATATTCCAGAAGAATGAGAAATACCTGCTCCATTGTTTTACTACAATTCCCACCCTCCTGTGGCAGCATAGTCAATCACCATGCTTAAGGAATGATGGTAGTTATATTGCAGTACATCTAGAAGACAACAAGTTGGGGGAAGCTGACCTAGATCTTTTGACATAGTCTTTGAATTCAACAGGGTGATAAAACTGTGTTAAGCGGCAACTAACCTATTCTAGGTGTCCTTGAGAATATGCCTGACATATATATCACACTCAATTTCTGGACTACATAAAATATGGCATAATGGTGTCAACCTCCTTTCTGACTCATCTGAGCATTCACTACGATTCCTTCATGCATCTTGGGTTTTTACTCCAATGGAAACACTCCCATGAGCAAAAATATGCAGGCAATGTAGATAAGGAGCAACAACTGAAGTGGAATCCAGAAAGGAGCCCTTCTCTGGGATACAGTTGCAAACCTTTATTCAGTTACACATAGAACACACTGAGTTTTAAGTGAATGTAACTGGGCACCAGATTAGAGGTGATGGTTTCTGTCAACATCTTTTTATTTATTTATTTATTTATTTATTTATTTATTTATTTTTACAAGTAGTCACAGAAGGAGACCTATTTCCACTCCTCTTTTAAATTCTAAAATGTGTAAGCTGAATATAGGCAGCATTTGAAAGCATGTTTCCCAATAGATTTGTACTGGTTTCACATTCCATGAAGACACAGTGCTGAAACAAATTTCACCATGGCACTTGCGAGATCTGACATCATATATGGTTATATGGTTCAAATACTAATAAAGCCATTCACAGCCAGTCCAAGTTTCATTTAGAAAGCACCCCGCTGGGCTGGCTCCTCCTTTGCTTTTTATTCCTCAGAAGCCTGGACCCCTTCTGGTTCTCTGATGGATACCTGTCAAGCCCCCGTCTGCTTACGTTTTTATTGCTCACTTGGAAAACCCAGCAAGCAGAAAACAACAGCAGGGCTATGGCATCTCCCCCTCGCCAGCTATTCTCAGGCAGGCAAAAGGAGAGAGAGAGAGAGAGAGAGAGAGAGAGAGAGGAAGAAACATGAGTAACGTTCAAGGCTTTTGCTCAAGTAACACTGAAAATTGTCAACAGGGTTTTATTTCTGAAGCCCCTTTCTCCACTCTGTCAGCAGAGAAGGACAGCCTTTCCTGTGGAAACTCAGGGTTGTGGTTATTATTATTGTTGTTATTATTGCCACTAATTTCCTCCCTCATTTTATGTTCAAAAGAGATGCAACCTGGCATTTTGACAACAGCCACTGTTAAAGGCTGACACTCTGTCCCCGCTCTCATACCTTGCAGACCTGGAAAGAAAGGAAGAGAGGAGGGAAACAGCACATGGAGAGGAAAAACTGAAGGGTTAAAAAGAGAGAAGAAGAGAAGCATTCCAGGAGAGGCTGCAAGGACCCTCCAGAGGCTCTTGAGACAGGGCTCTTCAACAGAGAAGTGGCTTGGAAGATGTCACAGCCATTACATACATACAGTATACACACACACACACACACACACAGAGGCATATGCATGGGAGGTGTGCAGAAGGGAGCACTCCCACCTGGGTTTTTCAAAACCAGCCTGAGACATGTCTCCAACCCCCCTCAAGCTCTCTTTTCCCCACAAAGTGTGGAGCCTTTATTTCTTATAGCAGCCAAGGAGGTAGCAGTTTCGGACTCTTTCTTTCACAGGAGGCGACTGAGCCTTCTCTGCCCTGCCATTGCATATGGACTCTATAGGGGAAGACACATTGTGTGTGTGTGTGTGTGTGTCTTTCTTTCACACAAACACACCCACCCCAACACACCCACCCACCCCACTTCTCCTCTCCCCTTCCCTTATCTGCTAGGCTTTCCCGCCCTTTATGGGGTGCCAGTCCCATACCAGGGGGGCTGCTTCTCCTCAAGAGCCTCGTGGCAAGAGACTGGGGCTGCACTGGAGGGTATCCCGGGTTGAGAGCGCTTTTCAGGAGCATGGTTCAAGGCTGGGGGCATTCTGGGCATGGTAGTTTGTTGTGGCACCAGAGCGAAGCTACCATGCCCAGAATGCCCCCAGCCTGGAGCCATGCTCCTGAAAAGCGCTCTCAACCCGGGATATCCCTCCAGTGTAGATGCAACCAAGGAGACACCCAGGAGGCGAGAAAGAGGACCATCTTCTTCCCCAGAGCCCCACTTGTGGCTGCCTCCTGAGCTTCCCCTCTCTCTGGGGATGGAGTGGCCCCTCAGGTGGGAGTTGCACTCACCCTGCCTTCCTCCTGCTGCTGCTGCTGCTGCCTCTGTCTGGCTCTCTCGCCTGGAAGGAGCGCCGGCTTCTTCTTCTCCTCTGCTTGCGTCACAATGAAGCCGAGGCCATTCCCCGGGAATTCGGGGGGCTGCTGCTGAGGAAAGAGGATGGAGAGGGGGGGGCTGGCTGGCCACGTGACTTCAAAGGGAGGCCCTCCAGGAGGAGGGGACTCGTGTCAGGGGCCTCTCCTTGTGGGGCTGGAGGGGATGCTCCGCTTGGCGCCTCTGGGCTTCCCCACTCACTTCTGGGTCCTCCTGGTTTCGTCGTCCTGGAAGAGCTGCAACCGCCCCCTCTCTCCTCCCTCAGGGAGCCCCCTCCTCCGGCCACGCGGTCTTCTTCACACTCCTCCGACTGGCGCCACTTCTTTTCCTTCCAGAACCATTCCCCCCAGACTCAGCCCCCCCTCCACACACACAGCCTCCCCCTGCACTCTCTTTTTGTGCATCCACACTGCAGAAATAATCCGGTTCCATAGGAGAGTTGGAAGAGACCCGCAAGGGCCATCCAGTCCAACCCCATCCTGCCATGCAGGAACTCTGCATCCAAGCCCCCCCCCCCCCTTTCTGTGACAGATGGCCATCCAGCCTCTGTTTAAAGACCTCCAAAGAAGGAGACTCTGCCACAATCTCAGAGAGTTCATTCCACTGTGGAACAGCTCTCACTGTCAGGAGGTTCCTCCCAATGTCGAGATGGAATCTCTTTTCTTGCAGTTTGCATTTCACGTTCTGTTTCTCTTCCACGCAGCTTTACTTTGGCATGCATTCCTTTGCTCCCCCTTCTTTTCTTCCTCTTCGTCTTCCTCACTCTCCTTTCTGTCCCCCTTTTTCCTCTGTCCATCCTGACTTGCCCAAAGTCACCCTTGGGATTCAAACCCTGGTCTCCAGAGTCAAAATCCAGCACTTAAGCCACAATGCCCCACTGACTCCCAGGTTTCTCATTGTGTCTTGTGTGCCTCTAATTATGGTGACCTAAAATGGGGTTTTCTTGACAAGTTTCTTCAGAGGAAGTTCTCCACTGCCTTCCTCTGAGGCTAAGAGAGTGTAACTTGCCCAAAGTGGGTTTCATGGCCAAGCTGGGAATTGAACCCTGGTCTTCAGAGTCATTAGTCCAACATTCAAACCACTGTGCCATGCTGGTTCTCAAACCTTCTCATTCCCTCCCAACCCCCCCTCCCAATTTCATGCTATGCTTCTCATTCTTGCCAATTTCCCCCTTTCCTGGTCCAGTCTATTGCATGTCCCTTCTTCCTACCCCACACAGGGCCTAAATGCATTTAAAATCCCCTACAAAATATGACATCTTTATTTGTTATCTCTGTTTCCGTAATTCCAAAGAGCTGTGGGGTTCTGAGAGAAAGGAGCCTGAATTCTCTCTGATGGAGGGACAGGCAGCCTTGTGGGGGAAAAGGCAGGCCCTTGAAAGGGGAGACATACTCCAAAGCTAATTAGCAGGATCGAGCACAATTGCCTGTGTTTTAATTAAGGACGTTTTCCTCTTCCAAGAGTTAACAGCAGTGTCTAAAGCTGCCCTCAACTGTTCGGAAATGACTGTTTTGGCCAGTCTCCAAAATATCCTTCTGGCAGAAGGGTTCGCAATGTTGTGGCTTAGGATGCTTCCACATGGTACGATCCTTCAAGAGGGATTCGTTGTCAGCTGCGGAATGGCTACAGATAGTGGCTGTCTTCATGGATGCAGTTAGTTTGGTGTCAGCAAAAATTGCTCTTGGGTGCTGCAGCCACTCTTTTCAACAAGTTGCCATTTCCATCCTTCTCCCATGCACTGCAGCAACCAAACACAAGTTGCTGGAAGCTCAGGAAAAACCAAATAAAACTCCAGTCTCTGCACAGTCTTTTAGTTTCCCCTTGGAGTCAGCCTAAGTTATTTTGCTGCCTGAGGCAGAGCAGCAAACAGTACCATTCACAACTCAAGCAAATAGTATGTAAAGCCTGTGTGTGTCTGTGTTGTGCCTCTTCAAGTTGTTTCCAACTTACAGCAACCCTATCATTCGGTTTTCTTGGCAAGATTTCTTCAGAGGAGGTTTGCCATTGCCTTCCCCTGGAGCTGAGAGAGAGTGACTTGTCCAAGATCAGCCAGTGGGTTTCATGGCCCAGCCGAAATCGAACCCTGGTCTCCTGATCGACTGTTCAAACCACTATGCTACACTGGCTCTCTACCGTGTTATTTTTTTTGTCACATATGGCAGAAAATGCTACAACCACTCTCTCCATAGCCTGTCGTAAAAATACAATAATAGATAAGTAAATGAGTGTGCAGTTTGCTGCCCTTTTGTGACATCCAATATCTGCTGCCTGAGGCTATCACCTCAATGGTAGGCCCTGCCCTGCTTCCTCTTTCTTATGGAAATGCTGTTGAAATGAACAGAACAGACTATTGCATTGATCTTGCTCCGCTTTCCTGTGGCTTTTGTTCCACAGTCATGTGGGCAGTCAGGTCTGTGTGCCTACAGTGTATTGATGCACCAGAGCACATTGTGGAAAAACCTATCACATAACATAAGCTGCAAAGCCCTGTTTATGAATGCTTCTAGCTGGAGCGGTATATGGCTCTGAAACAGCTTTGCTGATCTACATCCACAAAATGTCATTGGAAAACCCATGTGTCTGGGGAAAATGGAGTGATTTAATTAAACAGCTGAGGAGTGCAACTATTGGCATGGGGGCCCTCAGCTGTTCTCAGCACTAATCAGCTGGGCTGAGCAGAGGAGCACAGTGGGAATATATGGGAGGGAAGAGTGAAATCTACCTAGATTTGCACATTGAAATGTGTGTGAGACTGAGGCTGAATCCACATTGCAGAAATAATCCATTTTGGCGCCACTTGAACTGCCATGGTGCCATGCTATGGAATTCTGGGCATGGTAGTTTGTTGTGGCACCAGAGCAGATGTGGATACAGCCAGAGACAGGGAAAGAAACAGAGAGTTTACCTGCTTTTATGTTATGTGTTTGCTTATGTGTTTGCTTGTATAACTGTCAAAGAGAGAAATAACCACTGACAGTTCTAGGCACAACCTATGTCAGCATGAGCCCACCCCTCCCTCTATTAATGTGGGTTTTGAAGGCATGCATTGTCTCATTAGAAATATAGGATCATAGAGCTGGAAGAGACCATCTGGTCCAACTCATGCCATGCTCGAATATTCCACCTCAATATTAGGAAAAACTTCCTGACAGTAAGAGCTGTTCTACAGTGGGCACTCTCCCTCCAAGTGTGGTAGAGTCTCCTTCTTTGAGAGTTATTAAACAAAGATTGTTTGGCCATCTGTCAGGGGTGTTTTGATTGTCAGTTCCAGTATGGCAGGAGGTTGTACTGAAAGGCCCTTGAAATCTCTTCCCATTCTATGATTCTATATGCTTTCATGCACTACCACATGCACAATCCTGCTTATGCTGATGTCAGCTGGATACAACTCTTACTCATTGTCCAAAATAAGTCACTGACTTCTCATCCAACTCTATGATTCTATGATACTGTGAATACACAATCAAAGCACTTCCAACGGATGGCCATCCAGCCTCTTTTTTAAAACTTCCAAAGAAGGAGACCCTACCACACTCCAAGGGAGCATGTTCCATTGTCAAACAGCTCTTGCCATCAGGAAGTTCTTCCTAATGTTGAGCTGGAAGTTATTTTCCTATAGTTTGAATCCATTGCTCTGTGTCCTAGCCTCTAGAGCAGCAGAAAACAAGCTGGCTCCATCTTCAATATGACACCTTTTCAAATCTTTAAACATGGCTGTCGTGTCACCTTTAAATATTTAAATATTTGAAAGGAAAAACTAATGGTGAACCAAAAGATCACAGCTCCTCCCAATATAGCTGGATTAAGTCATTGGAGCAGACTGATAAATGGCATGAAATAAGAGGGAGGAGGCAGAAAGTTCAGTGAACAAGAAAAAGACTGTAAGAGTCAAAAGGTCATAGGACAAAAACAAAATTTTATGAGGGGCTGGGGGAAACTCAGTGGGCAAAGGTTCTCCACTATGAAAAGTGGTGCCACCACAATTAGATGGTTTCTTTTTGCCACAGCATTTACTAACTCTTCCAAAAGCAACTGGTAATATGAACCAAATGGAACTGATTGTTCTCATAAAGTGTTCATGAGACTTCCCTTTCCAGGTTGTTTAGTGATGCCTAAGATCAGGGGTAGGCAACCTTTTTGAGCCGGGGGCCTGGTTGTTGTCCCTCAGACAACTGGGGGCCGAACTCAAAATGGCGCCCAGAGCGGCGCGGAAGCTGCGGCGGGGGCGGCAATCGGCGGCAGAACCGGGCTGGGGCTGGTCCCAAGGCCTCGCCGGGCCGGATCCGGCCCGCGGGCTGTAGGTTGCCGACCCCTGCCTAAGATAATCTCGGTGCAGCTGAATGGATCTTTCAAAACCAGGCAGCACTCACTGTCACAAATGTCAGCAACAAAACTTCCATAAGGGATGTGTGTTTGTGCCTGTGTGTCTCTGTGTGTGTATGCGGGGTGGGGTGTTTCAAGCATTTTAAAAAGTACTTCATTCACCATGTAACTTGAACTACCCATAGAAAGGGGGAAACTGGCTCTAACATCCCTTAAGTTCGGAGAACATAAAGGGTTAATAAAACTTTTGGAAAATGTATTTGCTGTGCCAGATCTGATTGTAAATAAAAGGAGCTTATTTCCAGCTGCAATTAATGAGTAGATGAGGATGATACTGTTTTGTTTGCTTCTAAATAAATATTGATGCTTTTGTTTATTTAGTAGAGATTATCTAGTACATCACTAGTGACTGTTTTAATGAGGTATTTTAAGGTGAGGACAGTCAGAACAAATATATCGAGAGAAATCTCTCCCCCCCCTCCCCATTCTTGCAATCCCATATCCTTCGCCATGTCACAGATGAAAACCAGACTAAGCAACACAAGGGCGTGGCGAAGATGGCAAAAGTTATTAATGGGGAAAACACATCATGAGAGGCTGCACTTTGCTTTTCCCTGAGCCCACTGGGAAGGCAAAATTCTGTCCCTTCCTATCCGATCCTCGCTGCTGAGTTAACTCAGTGCAAATTGCTTCTACAGTTTGAATGCAGTTTGAACAATGGAAGCAAGTTGGGGACAAAGTGGGAAAGTAGGAGGAAAGAGAAATATTTTAAAAATAAATGATCAAATGGAATGAGAGTAGATTAATCAGGACTATCCCTGTCAAACTGGAATAGTTGAAGGGTAGGCCATCAATCCATGTCATTAGCATTAATGGCAGAACTCCATTTGGTGGGTTCAATTTTGACCAGAACTGAAAAAATTGTCTTCATATTGGGCCTGCTGGAAAGAAAAGAAAGAAAGAATGAAAGCCTAATATCGTGATCTAAGTACTGGGAGATCAAACAAATGTACTTAACTGAAGGATGGGAAGTCCTACCTCATAAGATGCAGTTCAGACTGTTTGTTAAAGGGGAATGGAGTGGGGCTAAAATAGTCGCTCATGCCTGAAGATATTAATGTAAATTATTCTGTTACCTGTTCCATGTATGTGGGGTGCCTAATCCTACTTGGTCTTGTGGAGTTTGTAGAACCAAAGCAGAACAAGCAGTTTCCCAACTGTTTGCTTATGGCCAAATCCAGCCAGTCCTTCAGTCAGGAGGTTTACAAATGTTTTGAACATAATGTCCAGTATCCTTGACTACAGGCCATGGTGTCTGAGGCTGATGGGAATTGAATTTCAAAATATTTGGAAGACACCAGTTACGGAAGAATTTCCTGTCCCTTTCTCCAGAACAAAGAGGAAGACAATATTCCATAAGAAGTGTTAGGACTTATAGCTGGGTGTCAGAGGGGTATGTGCCATCCTATATGTCAAGAAACCAGACTTCCTCAATTCTGGGATTACAGAAGGAATCTACAGGGTCTTTTGCAAACTTTGTATCAGGAAGTTATGTCTGGATAGACTGATAAATGAAGAAAGAAAAATCAAATTATTCTTTTCCATTTTTTAGATGTACAATTTATAATTAACTATTGTACCAGGAAAATTATCATATCCTAGCTACCATTTATAAAATATGTATGGATTACAAACTTCCCAATTATTACCCAGGAAAGTTTCAGAAAATATAAGATATATATGCTAACAAATCAGAAACTGGCAAAGACTGTACAAGGTTTAATTTGAACAAGTGCTCACTAGGGCTTAGCCCTAGAAACATTTCCAGTCCCAGAGCACAGCCTAGAAATATGAATTAATAATAGAGAAGAGAATGGCTTTGATCGTGTGCCAAGTGCCTTGTTTTGTAACCAGAATGAAGCCCATATGAATGGGGAAGGAGTGTTCTAGGGCATGCATGCTTGAGCCTGGACACTTGTCTTTTTAAAAATTAAGAACTGGGACAGTATGTATTTTCAGTATTTTTTGATGGACAAATGATAACATGCTTCTAGGAGGTCTAACATTATTTTTTGTTGTACAACTAAGGCAATGTTTTTTAGATTCTTTAAGCCAAACAAGAACAAGCCATGCTGCCTAGCATACACATATCAGATATGCAAGATGAAACATATTACTCAATATGAAAAGAACATGGTGTGTAATCATAGCCACTGCTGTTTACAGCAAATGATTATCACATCAATTCTTTTTCTGTTATGTAAAAAGCTGGGTTTAGTGAAGGTATATGTATTCATCTATTGAGCATTCCCTTGCTACCACAATATTCAGTCATGTAGTGTGAAGGTGACGGTATACAAGACCATGCTTCTATATCTAAAGTGAGAGGGGGTGCGTGTTCCCAGGATCTCAGTGGCTAGAGTGCAAATAACAAATTTCTGCATTCCTAGAGACTGTTATAGATTCTAGACCTGATCTCCAAAACACAGGTAACTGGGCTGTGTCAGCAACATCTAAGGGCTTCTTTGTTGTAGGAATATGATGCACCCCAAATCAAAATCGTATCAGATTTGAATGAATCAGATTCCAGCTTAGTGAAAACCTGCTTCATCACCACCTAGAAATAACATCTAGTGAAAGGGAGGGTATCTTAGTACCAGAAAAGAAACTTCAAGAAGATAAACTCTGTGCTTCCATAAATGCCTGAAGGTAACCCATGCATTCTTAGACCACTGGACCTTTTCTCTTTTCCCCAGAAGCCCAGAGCATGCAGATCTTCATTGTCTGAATTGCCTCTCTACCTGGTAAGAAAGACCAGCAGCACCATCCACTCCTGGGTTTAACAGCTGCTGGATGGTGGGGAGTTTCTGCAGAGCACAAGGGCAAGGGAATAGTCCTCTGTGTCATATCCACAAGTAGGCTTATGTGTCTGTAAGTTACACTTACCTGCATGTAAGTCACTCACAGGATGCCAGTCACGATGTGTTCAGATGAGTCTTCCAATGTTCAAAATGGACATGGCAACTCAAGAAAAGTGAGGTCCTTAAGCATGTTTTCCTCAGCCCAGTGCTTCCATCCACAAATTTGGGGATAACCCCCATATCAAATCCCAATGTCAAGAGCAACAAATGTATCAGAATCCCATTGGAGCTAGACCTTAGTCAACAAGTCCTGCCTCCAAAGGTGCATTCATTACAATATTCCAAGAAGTCCAGCCACATCCAAAATATCCTTCCTGAGATTAACACAAAATCTAATACATGATGGGGCCGGCAAAGTTCCCTAATGTTGCCATCAGGGAAATGCTCAATCAGGTACCATCTCATGGTAAGCAAAGTTCATATGGCCTCCCAGTTCCTGGAGATCTTAAAAGGAAAATTTCATAGACCTATAAACTACTTTAAGACTTGCCTTTTTTGTTTTGTTTTTTGAGATTCAAAACAATTAAAAAAACAGTTTTGAAAAATGAAGATGCAATATTATTATACTGAAAATAAAGTAGTATGACCAGAGTCTGAAACCAAACCAATAAGTAACTTTTTTCTACCCATTCAGTGGGTTAAGGTGATAAAACCAATTGGTCTCTACCTAATCCAATAATTAGTAAAAAGACTTTAGCTTTCTTGAAAGGATTGAATAACATTTGATCAATCATTCCACAAGAATTTAAAGGCTGTGATTTTATGCATAAACATTCACCCTCATTTTTCTCCTCCATTGATTGGCTGTAGTCATGAAGTAATCATCATCATTTTAATAGTACATATGCAATTAATATGTAGGACATCATTGTTCTATACATTTTGCTTATGTGATTTGGAACAGTATAGTGAGCGGACTCAGTTGTAGATCCAGGCCTTTAAGCAAAACTAATCTCAACTTTTACTGTCCAACTTTTACTGTTGTACTAGAAAACAATGCCATTAAATATAGACAAAATATGGACAATATAGAAAATTATGGACAAAATATGGACTTTAGACAATGCCAACAGTGCTTGGAGGTACTTAGAAACATTTTAGATATTTTTATAAAAGTGTAATACCATCTGTACATAATCTTGAATAAGTTCTCCCATGAATTAATATCTAATACATAATTGAATATTTTCATACAAACATGGTTCTAAAATTCTTCTAATATCTAAATTCTCTTTTCAGTTTTATTTAACACCTAAGGACTAAAGACTATTTATGTCCAAGACCATACAATGCATTTCCCTTTTGCCTATTAAGAATTAAATGTCTTTCAAATGAAGTATAGTATCTATGTTTGTCCATTCCTCGGGTTACTTCTTGAGTGTAACTCCTTCTCAACAAACACTGTAAAAATGGCAAAACATAGGTGCATTCCTTTGGGGCAGCTGGATATATGGGGGAGGGGGAGCCTTTTAACCAAACCAAACAGTTCTCTTCCTTTCAAGCTCTTTGAAAATCTGTACTGTTGATAGCCAATGCAAGAAGCAATATGCTAGGACTGAACACTGATCTGTGCTTTTGCCATACCTTGATAACAGAATTCCAGTATTGAAAATTTGGAGTAGGCATCTTGTTGTTTTTTTTAAAAAAAAATCAAGACATTTAAACCAAAACCCAATGTGCTAATTGATATTCTACTCTTGTTTATTTAAACCAAACCCAACATGCTAATTGATATTCTACTCTTGTTTATTTGCCCATGGTAATAATATGTGATATTAGGTGCATGCATACTGCCTCCACTATTCCTGAAAAGTACTTTAAGGCCAGAAATGTTAGGAAATGACATGTATGTGACCACAAGATAGAGCTGTAGTGGAACCTATTACAATTCCAGTGGCAGTTGACAGTTGACACTTGCATTATGGAATATTGATGCTGTCAGTCCTTCTGAGAGAATGTGTCAGTTATGACAGTTGATGTTAGAGTAACTGCCTCTCTTTTTTGTTGTTATGGTTGTTTGGTTGGCAAAGTAATTTATTTATTAAAGTAACTTATTTATTAAAGCCCTCGTGTAGAGTGAAGGTTTGAAGTGCTCTTGTCGTTATTTCTCAAGCCGGGAGTTTAAGGCCGTTTGCAGTGGTGAAGGAATATTTTCCTTCTTGGCCTGAATACCTTTGCAGACATCTCTTCAGATTCCTTCTCCCTGGCATTCTGTCGACGTGGTTCAACTCTGTAGATGGTCATCATGGACACAGCGCGTCTTTCCATGTCCTAACAAGAAAGCCATGTGGAAGTGTGAAACATTGTAAAACTGAATCTTAACTCAAAATCCAAAATTTAATCCCAAGATATTAAAGTCCATAAGTGAACAAGAAGGCAAAAAGTGAACAAAAAGGCAAAAGTATGATTTGCCTATCAGTACTCCTTTTATGCAGCACCAAACTGTGTAAAAAGAAAAGTCAAAAGAGATTCAATGGATCATGCATCAGTGAACTGGATCTACAGTTTCTTAATAAAGGATTTCTGAGTTTTAACCACTGAAGCCTGGATTCTTAACTTGGTATCCTGCCAGATTTGACAGATGGCCAGAGCCAATTTTGTCATAATATGGCCACCATTGGCCCAGTTCCTCAGGATGATTCAAGTAGGTGTCATAACTGGAGGCATAATCCCAGCGACTTGACATCTTGCCTCAAGGAGTGATTGTAGGCTACTCTCATTCTAAACATCCAGGAACCCATTGTATGTCCTATAAATAATAACCAAATGCTTCATCAGAACAGCCTCCCTTAGGGGGTTGTTTCAGTTGTTCCACATCCATAACCCTCCAATCAATTAGCCCAGTTATTATTCATTTATTTTTGTGTAATCCTTATCCTTTACTTCCTGTTTCTGCCCCCCCCCCCAAATGAAGGGAGAAAATAGCCACATATTATTTTTACCTAATATATATGTATTTAATTGCAGTGAGGAGATGAAAACCAAGAGAGCCACCAACTATACCACAAGGGATATCAAAAGCTTTAACAGAAACAAACAGAACAACAAGAGTCACTCGAAGAAGTAGGCTGAGAAGCGAGGGTGCAGGCCACTCTATGAAAGAAATGGGGGCTACCAACCATGGGAAGCTCCCAAAATGGTGAATCCATGGCAACTGTAGGAGCCCAAACATCCCCTGATATATTCATCAAATCAAATATGCAATAGCATGAACAGATATGGGCCCGTTACAGATGGGCATAAAGTATGGACTGGGTCCGTATTAGGGTTAGAAAGGGGCGTCCCTTCCGGATGCCCCTAACCCTAATACAGACCGAGTCCGTACAAAATGGCGGCACCCGTTCCACACAGGGGCCGTCATCTTTATGTAACGGATGCGCTGCGTCCGCATGTTGCGCGGCGCATATGATACTGCGAGTGCGCCATTAGCGCCTCACGGTGTCATATCCACACTGCAAAGAGAAGCGCCATTTTGGCACTTCTTATTTGCAGCACGGAGGAGCCTCGCGGTTTGGATGATGGGGCTCCTCCATGCTGCAAATGGTGGCGGCGGCAGACCGCCCCTTCTGGGCAGTCTGTAACGTGCCATGGTTTACAATGGCATCTACAGCAATGGGGTAAATAGTATGGGGGCATGCATCCATAGCTGTGAGGAAAGACTGGAGATAAAGGAGCTTACTATAGAGGAGCACCACACACATACACACATTTCAGATGGATACCAACAAGCCAAAGGATGGGTTTTGCCAGATAAGTAAACTGGAATCCCCCTTTCATCTCTCATTTTTCCCTAAAACACCTCCTTCCTGTCACTTATTCCTGGGGACTCTTTAGGTCTTGTCTCAGTGTTGTAATCTGTATGAAGCATCACTGATCACGATCATTCCCTCTCATCTCCCGAATATCAAAATAAACCTTTTATAATAGAAAACTTTCCAGGTTCCATCGAGGGGTGATCAAACTTTTGTTTCCCATGAAACCACAGTAACAGATTGGCTTAAAGGGTATGAATGTAACCCCCAAAATGAAACCTTTTGCACTATAACTTTGGCAGTCAGCTTGCCCATATGCACTGTGACTGTTGTCCTCAAACCCTGGTCTGAGTACTTTGTTCTCTGCATTTCTTGAAACTTGCAATTCCAAGCCTCCTGGCTTGCATCTTTGTACCTCCCAACTTTCTGGGGACCTTTATCTTCCAGAACAGGTATCTATTAACCTCATCCAACCCTCAGTTTCTGCTGTCCCCTTTCAAGTTTCTGTATTCTGTTAGTGCTGTATGTTGAATATTTGAATGAGTTATCTTTGTGTGTGCGCTACTTTCTACCTTTCTTAATAAAAGAATACATAGATCTCTAAGCCTGGGTCTCCATAGTGAGTACTGGTATAGCAGGTGCTGGATCTTACACATTGCTGTTACCACCCTTTGCATAGCCAAGTTGAGTATTTCCCCAAACTAATTACATTGACTGAATTAATTAAAGCTAGATTGCAACTGTTGGCGGAAGCTCTACAAAACCCATACAAAAAGGGGAACACCACAACAACCCTTTATTTGGTTTAAGAAAGATATTCACAGAGGGAAGGTTCCTGCTGGGGCGCTGGGTCTGAAGTCCACACAGGACAAGGTACTTCTGGGTTTGTGTCTCCTACACAACCAAGTATGCTTAAGCATCAAGCCGTGCCTAGAAAGGTTTCAATCAGTGGCATTACTAGGGCTGGTGTCACCCCCTACATTGGCCTCCTTCCTTACGGCAACATACAAAATCCTTAGTAAATTTTTTTGTACTAATGATACTCCATAAATTGCAATCGCTGTATATCACTGACTGTGATGGCAATAGTCATGATATAAACAACTAGCAAAATAATAATAATAACAATAACAACAAGAAGAAGAGCATTTATTTTTATCCTGCCCCTCTGCACAATACAATCGGGGAGGCCTACAACATTAAAATATACATTCCATAACATAACCTTCAAAGCCCAGCCCCTTAAAATACAATTAAACCATTTACAATTTAAAACATGCTTAAAACTATAACAATATAACAAATAAACAATGGCTGTAGACAAATCACAGGTCAATGAGTTAAATTTTCCTTTTGGTGGCCAGGTATCTGCCAGAAAAGGCATGCCAGAAGAGATCTGTCTTAACAGCCTTTTTAAAGCTGTTTAAGGTGGTAATGTGGCAGTATTAAATAATACCTTTAAATTACAATATCATACTCACAGCCTAAATGTATTTACATGTACATAGTTTCATGTGGTTAAAGTGAAAATTTGGGAAGATATGATGTTTTTAAAGAAAATTTAAGAAGTAATAATTTTAAAATTGTTTTTAAAACCTAGGGCCTCTCCCTTCTCCTCCCACTGAACCGTGCCTCACTCAACTATCTCTTCAATATTTTAAAGGGATGCAAGTGATGTTTTAAAGGGATGCACTTTTTGCCCCATAATAGATGTTTGGGGAGCAGTGGTGTCACTCTCCCCTTCGGGTGTTGCTTGATGTGGTCCACATCCCCTGCACCTACCTAGTGATACTCCTGGCTTCAGTGTCTCTATTTGTGAGGGAAATGCAATCCTAAACAAAGATGAGATCTTATTTTTTACACTGTCTTCCAAAACCTCCAAAAGAGGAAATCTGGAGTAGGCCCTCAAACAACAAGGAAATCATTGGGGTGCAAGCTTATTGGCCTTCCTTACCACTCAATCTTTTTTAGGTGGCATTATAGCAAGATAATAATTCCACAGCGAAAACATAAAGTCACATATACTGTTCTTGCCATTGCTTCACTGGGTGTTGTTTTTTTAAAATAAGATCAGTATCTCACAGTCCTTCCTAACCTCCCAGGATTGATGTGAAAATAAGGAACACATGCTGTGCAAAAAAGGTACAGTATAAATTGCAAAATACAGATTGGTTTGTCTATGAGCATGGGACAAATGGGAAATCTGAATTTCCAATTGGCATGCATTTGACTGCTTTTAAAAATTGGGGGGGGGGGGATAAGCAATGAACTTTTGTATGGATCCAGAAAGATATTTCTTCAGTTCTTACATTTGCACCCTGTTTTAAAAATTACATAGCTGAGTGCATTAGACTAAAAATACCTGAATACACTAAACAGTTTTCACACACATCTGTTTAAAATAAAGCCATGTTTCTTGGCTTTGTTCAGACCTTGGAAAGCACACACCATGCTTCCTTCCAGAAGATACAGATGGAATTGGTGGCACCATTGTAATGTATGAAGCACATTTCCATTAAACTAATTTTAACTCTCTTTGTTAGAAAACCATATTTTATTTTATAGCATTGAGGGTTACCAGAAGTTAGAAAATGTTACTCTGTATCCAAACTTCCTCAGTATATAGAGTATATTTGTCAGATGTACACCAGGTGGTCACAGTGCTTAACTCCTCCAGTCCTCGCTTTGTAGTAAGCACATTCTCATGATGAAGTTAGTCGGGTAACTGTTATTATGTCACACTGAAATCACATGGTAATGGGAAAAAATAATTATGTTGTAAGTATTGTTTTGGCTGCATTGGAAGGGCTTTTAAAATGTGTTCCACTATCTCCTTGTGGTTTATATTTTATTTTCTCCTTTACCACGTTTTCCCAATCTAGATAAGGCTACACCCCCACCCCCCATGAGCGACGGGCCTTTTGCTATGCTTACTTATATTTTCCAGCTATATTTACTTTTCTTTGCTTGCTTTTACATTTCAAAACAGAAATCAGATAGCCTTTGATTTTCTGTTTCAGATGAGCAAATGCGGCTGAAACACAAATAACATGTGGCATGTGTTCAAGTTAATGTTATGCATGTAAAAGATTTGGACATGATGATGCTAGTAGTTGAAATGTTTACTATACATAGATCCCATATAGTATAGCTAGAAATAATGCAAGTGTTCATACATTGCTTCATTGGTATGATAGAATGTTATTCTGAATATAATAGCCTTAGCTGTGTTCAAAAAACAGTTTGCTCATGACAGTCATTCATATATTGGCCTTCTGAAGGACTTGTCCAATGAAAATCTTGAAAGCAATGTTATTGCTGTTATACAACTGAACTTGGAAGCTAATTTATTTAACATTGTCCTTTGAATATCAGTAAGCTATAGCTTTCTCATCTTTGACATTAGTAAATTCTGTGTTAGTAACATAAAGATGCCTTTACTTCCAAGAATGTAAACATCTATTGCCCAAGGAAGGGAATTAGCTAAGGTTGCAGTATTCCAGAACACTATTTCTGAAAGGATTGTGACTACTTGAGATTTAGAGTGGTGTTAACATGTGAGGCAGTGTGGTATAGTGGTCTGAATATTGAACTAGGAGTCTAGAGAACAGGGTTCAAATCCCTGCTTTAGCCAGTGAAACTTACTGGCTGACCTTGGGAAGTCACACTCTCTCAGCTTCATAGCTGAGCTCAGAGCTAACCTTCTCTGAACAAATCTTGCCAAGAAAACCTTGTGATACATTTGACTTAGGATCACCATAAGTCAGAAAAAACTTGAAGGTAAACAATAACAACAAAGTCCCTACTGGGGAAGAATATTGTGTAGAAAAAAATTGTAATCTTTGAATACATCACTGGGTGTGGCAGTTCCACATATGGCAAATTACCTACATTAAATATATTACATTAAACTACATACATTACATTAGAGAGTAGGCAAAGTATGGTCCTGGTAGCCACCCCCTACCCCACCCCTGGCTATTTCTGTGGCCCAAATCCTCTCCCAGATTCCTGCAGACTACCGTTTTTGTGGCTGAAATCTCCTGGAGGCCACAAAAAAGAGTGACAATTCAGTTTTTTAAAAACACTGTAGGGCTTTGCTTAGCATTAACAAATTTGAAAAATGAAGGTAGACTTTTGTCCACTACTTCTTTTTTATTATTCATGGGGGGAATTTTCAGCAATCTCTGTGACTCCAAAGGGCCCCAGGGACAGAACACTGCCCACCCCAAAAACATTTAAATGTAGCAATAATGAAATAATAGGAAGCCACTAAGCTGCTTAGGGTATAATGAGTTCAGTAGTGAAGAATGGTTATACAGCTTAGAGCTGATGGGGAACTGCAGTCCAACAGCATCCAGAGACCAACGCATCTCCATCCCTTTTTAAAAGCTAGAATAGAGAGTCAAAGAGATATTTTCAGGGGCAAGACATCCTAGCTGAGAAGCTCTATATCAGGGCTGGCCAAAAGGTCTGGATCTTTTTGTAGCTTGCAATACATCAGCACAGGTTTTTGGCTCCTAGTATAAGCCATTGAATACCAAGGTAAAGATTGTCCATGACATAATATTTTCCATTTCTATGTATGGTGGTGAAAGCTGGAATACAAAGAAAGCTGATTGGATGAAAATAAACTCATTTAAATGTGGTGCTGGAGAAGAGTTATATGTACACAATTGACTGCTAGAAAAGAGCAACAGTAAACTGATCCTAGTAGCCAAAAGGACTAAACTGAGACTATTGTACATTGGATACATCATGAGCAGACATGACTCATTAGGCTGACAACACTTTGCTTCTCCTTTCACTTTGCTACACTAATCTGCCCACACTCTCAAGCAATTTTTGCAAGCATCAATTCCAAGCTCTTGACTCCTCACCCCCATTTCTTATGTAGGGAGAGATGAGCAAAGGTGAAACGTAAGGATGTAATTCTTCACTAAAGTTCTTCTCAAAGCAAGCAATGAGTAATTTTAGCAATTTGCCTCCCATTGTGTGAAAGTCTTTGAAAAAAATCATTCCATTTTTGAAGACTATTTGCAATTCAAGACGTATTGAATTTGTACTTGGTTGTTTTGCAGTGAAAATGACATTTTCTACACAAGAAACAGCATTTCCTGCATAGAAAATAATTTTTCTGCATAGCAATATTATTTTCTGACCAAAAAATGAAGTTTTTTTTTCAAATCACCCGTATGCAAATTTTGCCCACAATAAGTCTCAAACTGTGAAGATTCTCCTCAGTCCAGACTGAATCTGCACTGCAGAAATAATGCAGTATGGCACTACTTTCACTGTCATGGCTCAGCGCTATGGAATTCTTGGATTTGATGTCTTATGAGATATTTAACCTTCTGTTGTACAACAAACTACAAATCCTAGGATTCCCTATCATTGACCCATGGTGATTGAAGTGTTTCAAACTGCATTAGCCACCTTGAGTCCCTATACTGTAAGGAAGGTGAGATATTATTACTACTACTACTACTACTACTACTACTACTACTATTTCTGCAGTGCAGATGCAATCCAAGATTTTTCCTATCAGGGTTCTTGGACACTAGAGAGACATGTTTTTTTAACCATTTTCAGTTATTTTCAAATATTTTTTTCTATTCCTAAACTGGGTTTCCACTATGAGTACCATAGTGAAAACTAGAGAGCACTCCTGTTCCTTCAGTGGCTGTGTAAAAGAAAGAATTTCAACAGGTGTTGTTCTTCATGCAACTAGGAAACAAACAACTCTTGTTGAAATTTGCTCATCTTCACAAACATTAAATGTACAGGAGCTCCCTTCAGTTTTCAGTATGGCAACTCTAGTTTCCACTCAAAGTACTAGGTGGAAAATATAACAGTGTTGAGACTGAGATGAGGATAGTTTTCTCACCACAGTTATTCATTCATTGGCCTTCTTAAGGTTTGGTACAATGAAGGTCTTGAAAACAATGTTATGCTGTTATACAAGTGAACTTGGCAGCTAATTTATTTAACTTTGCCCTTTGCATATCATTAAGCTACAGCTTTAATTCATCTTCGACCATAGTAAATACCATGTAAATAACACGAAGATGAAAAGTTGCCTGTACTTCAAAGAATGTAAACATCGAGGCTGCAGTAGTCCAGACTTTTGCTTTATAAATTCATGATACTATTTCACAGTTCGAATCATGCCAACATGTGATAAAGTCTCTAGTTTGAGTTAACATTGTATAGGAAAATCTGTTTTCCTTGCAGACAATGTCAATTTCCCATATAGTAAATTATACATATTAAATTAGGGACTAAACAAAGTGTGGCATTGGAACAATTATGTCTTCCAAAGCTATTTGTGTGGTTCCATCTCCCATATAGCCATGATAGGTTCTAGAGTTGGCTGTATCTTAATTCATCCTCCCCCAACCATTAGCCATGTTGGCTTGGACTAATGGAAAATGGGGACATCTAGAGAGAATCATGGTAGGGAAAGCTGTCTTCAGTGATCCTGTGGATCCACTCTTGCTAATGAACATAGGACTAACTTTCATGCACTTATCTGCAGATTCAGTGTATGGAGTGTAAAGCACGACTGGCCTGTGTCTCTGCCACTGACCTTATGTATTTATCTGAAATTCAGCATAGAATCTATTGGAAAAGGCAGTGATCCAGAGACCCTCATGCACACAATGTGACTTGACTTTTAATGCCATGTCTATGGAATCCTGAGGTCTATAATTTGATGAGGTGCATTTTGGAGCTTCTTTTTTGGTCCGCGCGGGAGTCGGGCCGTGTGAAGGCTCCGGCTCCCCCGCGGACCTACTGGCGGCGGCGGCAGAGCGCCGCAAAGCGGAGGTATGTACCCCGCCATTGTAAACTGCTTAGGGAGTGCTTAAGTACACTGATAAGTGGTATAGAAATGTGCTTGCTATTGCTTGCTATTGCTACATCACATTGGATCCCAGTGTAGTCATATGCATGTTAAAGTCAGCTCAGCTGTGTTCAATGGGGTTTACTCCCAGCAACATGCATACAGGATTGTAGCATAAATATTATAGTGGGTTTCCTTTATGTATGACATAACCCTAAATGATTTGTAAATTGAAAATGATATTGACCTTCTCTAATTGCAGATGAAATGAATTCAAACAATATAACAAAGGCCATGTTTTAAGAATCTGCTCCAAGACATTTTGCATCTAAAATCTTGATAGTGGGAACTGGGAAATGTGCTGGAAGAAATTCTTATTGTTTCACAGGTCATGAATTGTGCTGGCCCAAAGCTGAAAAATACTAATATTGCTCTCTGGAAATGTATTTCTGAAATGTATGAAAATTAGTAACTATATATTCTTTTATTAAGACTGCAGAGGATGTGAAAGGACAGGAGGGAACAGCAGGGAAATTGCTTTGCTAAAATTCACTCTGTGAGAGGATTGTGTGC
Organism: Sceloporus undulatus; assembly: GCF_019175285.1. Classification (NCBI taxonomy): domain Eukaryota; kingdom Metazoa; phylum Chordata; class Lepidosauria; order Squamata; family Phrynosomatidae; genus Sceloporus; species Sceloporus undulatus. The sequence goes on from NC_056523.1 coordinate 263,359,369, forward strand.
TGATTGGAAATGAGGTGGAGAAATACTGTACAAGGTTTATTTTGGAAACATCAGGCTAATGCTGCACTTTTTGGAAAGAGTATTTGGACAACACATGTTTCACACTTGTACATATATGGAGATTAAATAACTGTTTGGGGTATTTGAAATGCATTTGATTAGGTGGGTTTGGAGTGGGTTTTTTTATAAAAGGAATGCTGGTCAGCTGTGTGTGATTAAACGGTTTTGAAAGGAATGCAGGTCAGCTGCAGAACACCATGTCATAAAGAGTGAGGCCTGCTTGTAGAACACTCTGTGTATGAAAACAAAATTTAATTTTATAATTGTATGAACTATAAATACAACTCCGTGTTTAAAAGCTGCCATTTGTGCTGATGCCTGTTGTGTGTTTGTATATTAATCAGAGCAGGAAAAATTCATACCCTCCAACATTTCACAGATGAAAACTAGGACACATATGGCCAAACAACATCAGCATGTGATCAGGATGACAAAATTTATTAATGAGGAAGAACACAGAAAATAAGAGAGGCTGCAGCAGCTTGCTTTCCCCTGAGCCTCTTGGGAAGGGCAGGATTCTGCCTGCTCCTTTCGGCGGGATACCGACCGCCCCTTTGAGGCGACCTGCACCCGCCACTTTCCCCGCCGGATTGGGGCCTGGGCATCCGCAGCAGCAGCCCCTTAGGCCCCAATCCGCCACTTCTCTAGGCCTCAGGGAAGCAGCAAAACACCACTTCCCCCTGGCCTGGAAAGGGTTGTCCCCAAGGACACCCTGACAGCTGAGGGGAAAAAGAGAAAGGGGCCGCTCAGCCCCTTTGTCATCTGTATCACTGGCGCAGTCATGTAAAGGCTGCTCCAGCGATACACATGGCAAAAAGGAGCTCCACAAAGCGCCGGTCTGGAAAACGCCTTCCTTTCCCCACACTGAGCTAGTTGAGTACAAAGGACTTTTACACTTTGAATTCAGTCTGCAGGAACTGAATTAAGCTAAAGACAAAGAGGGAAAGTGAGAACAGGAATGAGACACAGCAAGATTTTTAAAATAGCGGGGGGGGGGGGGGGGGAATAGGACAAGAAAGGATTATTCAGAACTGTCCCTCCCAAATCAGGACAGTTGGAAGGTATGAAAATTGCTTTTCCACTTCATCTTCCATATTCTTCACCTCCCGACAAGCTGGCATTCCACAGAATGGACTGGGAACTCACAGTTTAGAATATGGAATAGTTATTCTTTTGGAGTATAACTTTCAAAAGGTTGGGGCCTTGTCTTCACTGGCTAAAGTACTCAGGGAGCAGCCCAAAGTATCCTGGTCTCAGAACTACTCTGACCTCCCTCAGTTACCTGAACCACCATTTCCATGCCTGAGAAGCTGTCTGCAAGGGTGTTCTGCTGAGCCAACTGGCACATCTGCCATTGTTGCCAATCACTTGATTCAAGGTTAGAATGAAGAGCCCAGTGATGATCTTATGACTGGGTGCCATGTTCTGACCTCAAAGGGAACAAATGGCAACAATGATGGATGTGCTGGGCAGGTCAATTGAATGCCCATTCACATAACCACCCTGGCATCGAAATGGAGGGTTCCAGATTTTTTTGGAAGATCTGAAGTAAGAGATAGGTTATTTTTAAACTGGTGTAAGGGTGTGGTGATGATGATAATGATGATGACAATAATAATGATAATAATTTCTTTCCTGCCTCTCTTCAAAACTCAGGGCAGGGTACTGCATGGTAAAATACAAAACACAATTAAAAACAATTAACTATCAGATGTTTCTAGTGAGCTCTAGTCCAGTCCAGTGACACAATAGTCTTGACAATAAACACCACCACCACCCTTTTATAATTTCAAATGCACTAACAGCACACAGGTCACCAGAATCTACACCATTCACCTTTTGCTACAAAGTTAGGTTGATAGGTTTTGACACAAACAGATAAAAAGATTCTGAAATTTAATTAATGGGAGGTAACTAACATTATGGTTATTTTATGCAATTATAATGTGTCAAAACATACTGCTTGAAGACTTTTTGTTCTTATAAGGGCCACTCACCCTTTTCCTATCCCTTCATTGTTATTTTGGGGGACAAAAACCTGCATCTAAGAATTAAACTTCTCTTTGACAAACATGGGTTTTATCTAGTTATACAAGTATATTTTTTTGGAAATATTATAATGAAACTAGATTGAAAATGAGAGTCAGTTTGGTGTAGTCGGGTTGAGTAGTGTACTACGATTCCAGAAGACAAGGGTCTGAATCCCCACTCAGCCATGGAAACCCACTGTGTGACTTTGGGCAAGTCATACCCTCAACCTTAGAGGCAAGCCTCCTCTGAATAAATCTTGCCAAGAAAAATCTATGACAGGGTCTCTCTCATAAGTTGAATAAACATGAAGGCACATAGCAACAACAACAAAGATTGAAACTGAAAATGCAATTCTGTCCATGGTTATTCCAAAATAAGTCTGATTCTGCTCAAAGATACATAGACCTATACAAGTGTACATATATTTGAAGCTGTTTTTAGAAGTAGGTGAAGAGTTCTACAGTTTGCAAAATTCAGATGCATAGGCAGCTTGTAACTGAAGTGCCCTCAAAATTCACCAGTATTTTGAGGGGAAGTACTTGGTTCATGAGCTGCCCATGTTGAAAAGCTTACTTCTTTTTCTGTGACATTTCCCAGATCTCTTATTTAATGCCTGTAACAACAACAATGAAACCCCATGCATACAATATTTTGATACTTCTATCCTTAAGTGAAAGTAGACCTCAGTGTGGCCAGGCTGGTGAGCTAGTTAGTAATTAGATCTGTATGTATAAAGCAAAAATCTCTTCAAAACTCCAGTAAAACCCATTTTGATGTTATTTTGGTTCCCCAGTGTGCTGTGATGGGACAGAACCCAATACTCCTTCCTGTCCTGGATTATGAATAATGAGGTCTATCTGCTTGCACTATTCTAAAATGTGCAAAAATTTCCAGTATTGAAATTAAATGTGTAGATTCTTTTTATTGTGAAATCTTAAAATGTAATTTTCTAGATTTTTAATTAATATCATTAGTGTATTTTCACAATGACAATGTTAGCACAGCCTACACCCCTCTGGCTGAAAATAAGGTTTATAATTAATATCTAGTGTTGAGCATGTTTTGAAAGCTCATGATGACCTGTGGAGACTAGGAAGTTACACATGTACAGAGCCATACTAAGGACATGCAGAGACCTAGATAGTGCTAGAATAAATGCTAAATGAGTTTGCTGATCACTCCATTCCTCCACCAGGCTCTTTGCATTTCCTCTTGTGATAGAGACAAAGGGAGTCTCATTGTAAAGCAATCAGAGACCATATCCATTGCATCAGTTTCAGGTGTTCCTATTCACCCTTCCATTGGGGACTGTTATAAATCCAATCTGTGTTTTGTCACTCCAGAACTAAAACCATGAGCTGTTCTGGATCTCTTTTGTCAATTCCATGGGAAAACCATCATAGCCTTTGTTACACCATGTAGAAATACTATGCACCCTCAAGGTTATGAAATGGGATATAAATATCAATATTAGCCCTAGTCACTTTGCTTCACAGATAGGGGTGCGGTTTACAAACCATTCCACTCTCACTGTGTAATCCTCAGATGTTATCTGAGCCACTCTTCATTTTCCATGGACCTCTGTTCAGGACTGGCAATTATTTCCCTATTTGACTCATAGTTCCTTTCTATCCAACCTTCCACACTTTTCTTTTTGATAGCCTTGTATGGTTCTAAAGATTGCACTGGTTTTGTATGTTTGTGTGCACCCTTGCACATTTTCAAATGAAAGCCCTCTGTTCCAAATTTCATAAATCATTAAAGAGTTACAGGGAGAGGCGGGATAATAATAATAATAATCAGATATTAGCAATTAAGAACTACCAGAGCTTCATTCTTTTCATCTAGTTGTTGTTGTTGTTGTTGTTGTTGTTAACTGCCTTCGAGTCAATCACAACACATGGCAACCCTGTGGATGAGACATCTCCAAGACTCCCCATCTTCTACTTCTCTGCTTAGGTCCTGTAAATTCATGCCCATGACCTCATTAATAGGTTCAATCTATCTAGCAGCCAGTGTTCCTCTCTTTCTATATCCCTCCACCTTTCTTAGCATTATTATTGCCATCTGAGAACATCATCCAATTTGGCCTGTATCCCCTGCACCCACCTAGTGATGCCTGTCCTGTTATCCCTGGTTCTGTGGGTTCAGAATTTATGTCCAGGGGGCGGGTAATTCCAACAACAAAAAAAGTGGGAGGCAACTAAAGAAACCAGGGTTGATGCATAAGGACCTTTCAGATGAGCTGAGATTTAAAGGGGGTCATCCTAAAAGAAATGGAAGTAGGGGCAAATCACCAGGAAAGGGTACAAATGAGTAGCCAGTATCTGTAGGTATACAGCCAGGCTGTCATAATGAGCTGCAAGGAGGATTAAGACTAATAAACAAGAACTTGGTTATGTTCAGAGTAAAAGGATTTTAAAAAGAAATGGAAAAGAAGAATACATATTGCAGGTGTATAGACTTGATCAAGGAAACCACAGCCCTGACTTTGCAAGCCTTGAGGAAGACTATTAATATCAGGGTGTCTTGGACATATCTCATTCATAGGGTCATTATAAGTCAAAGGTGAACTGATGGCAATTAGAAACAACAACATCTGGTACATGAAAACGATTAAATCGTGCTAATGAACCACAGAAAGAAAGTATAACCACTCAACACCTACTTTGCATTTGTCTTTTCTGCAACTCACCTTTCTGAAAACAGGATATGGATATAATCTTTATGAGTATAGGAGTGGCTATATTTATGTTTCATAGTCTTCAGTTTTATGTTTAGCTTATAAAAAACCAGAGGCCCTACCAAACTTGAATTGTATGCACATAGGTGATAAATTGTGCTATTATTACCTTTATCCTAATTCACTGAGCATTAATGAGAAAAAAATCTATCACAAAGTGAGAACCTTACTAGCCATTACTCGATTATACAAAATTCATAGTTGTCTGAATTTACTGTGTGTTTCCTTGGTCATGTTAACCTCGTTAAATATCACTCCTTCTTATCCAAACTCCTGATTACCCAAGTGCTTTGGATGTCACCCAAACCATTTGGATGCAGGTGGTTATTTGCCAAGATCAGCTTTCCAGCACATGGAAATTCACTAACAGTGATGCTGAAACTCCAGTGGAGAGAGGAAATTAGAAAACTCAAGTACAGTGTGACTTTTGTGAAAGCATATATATATATATATATATATATATATATATATATATATATATTCTGAGTTTTCTGCATAAGCTCAAAGCCAGGATCTTTGGGGAATTGACTATTATGGGTCTCTAGATTACTACAGTCATGTAGTCCACTGAAGCTTCCTACTGAGACAGGCATGGGTTAATCCTAAAGCATTAAATTCCCAGTATACATAGCCTGAGAATGATTAAGTTAATCTTTAGGAGAGTAAAGGATAAAAACCCCCGAATGGTATTAACTGTAAATAATGGGATTTAGTGTTTTCTGAAAGCCCTCACTGACAGTTCAAGAAGGGTTAGGGTCTGCCATGATCAGAGTTTTCACTTTAAAGCACAACTTTTTAATTCTGGGGAAATGTGTTCACATCTGCTGACAGAAGACAGGTCAATTAGTGTTCCAGTTTATGAAATGGACTATATCCCATGTAAATTTATGCCAAAATAAACTGAGTTTTTTCTTATTATTTTGTAATTTGCCATTTTTTTACCAATTTTTCAGATTATATATATATAGAGAGAGAGGGGGGGCTCTGTGAGGGATATAGTTAATTAAAGGCATTGCAGTCTCTTTCTTGGAAACCTATACATGGAATTTCTTTCTTTACTTCCATTTCTAACTTGTAAAAAATCTGACACACTGAAGGCCATTTTCATTTAATACTTTTTCTAGCATATGAAAAAAAAACCTGCCATAAAGTAGGGAGGAAACAGTATTAATCTAATATTTCAACTGACACCAACCTGGTACCCTTCAGATGTGCTGGTCATATTTCCCTGGTCCCCAGGCATTTTAGGGGCCACAGCAAGGCAGAGAGTGACAGGTTGGAGAAGACTGGCACAGACTGTTTTTAGCCTATAATAAAATTTGCTGTCTTGCAGTCTTATGACAAGTCACCTACATTCTAATAGTTCAAGGTAACGAAATGGGAAAGCTTGTGCAACTGACAATCCTTTGTAATTTGGATCTATTCTATGGGCTTTAACACTGTCTACTCATACTTCTTAACCACTGCGCCCTGGTGAAGCAGTGGTTAAATGCCTGTACTGCAGCCATTTACTCAAGACCACAAGGTTGCGAGTTCAAGACCAGCAAAAGGGCCCAAGCTCGACTCAGGCTTGCATCCTTCCGAGGTTGCTAAAATGAGTACCCAGACTGTTGGGGGCAAATTAGCTTACTTGCTAATTAGCTTACTTGCTGTTCACCGCTATGATCTTTGGAATAGCGGTATATAAATAAAACAAATTATTATTAATTATTATACTTCTCTATCTGCCACAGAGGAGAATCTTTGAAAACCTTTGTATGGATGCCAAGCCTACATGGCACTTGCAAGAGCAGACATTTGCATAAGCAGACATGGGGAACTGTAGTATACACTGCTGCTTATAGATCTTTCTACAAGCTTCCATGCAGATTTTACATTCCAACATTCAAAACAATGTATATTTTTCCATGAGGGAAAATAATGCAGTTCACAAGCCTTCCAGTGTTTTAAATGAACCCACATTTTTAGGTTTTCAAAACTCTTCTCCAGCTTCTTTCTTTATTCAGTATTTTTGCACTGCAAGCAGAACACATTACCCAGTTTACATCACATCATCAAAGCTTATTTAAATTAATGTGGGCTTTGGCAGTTTCAGAATTGTAGCAAGCATTTTACAGCTCTATGCAGATCTAGAAGAAGAGTGTATTTACAGACTCCTTGCCATCAGATTAAGAGAACAAAGGCAACAATTCTGTTTGAAAAAGACCATTACTATAAACCTACTAGAAGCTTCAGCCTGGAGTCATTCTTTTTCCTTTACGTTACAGCGAACAGTACCATGAAAGCACTGCAAAATAAATCTACCATTCTAGAGTAATGAAACTGCTGCATCTGAAGAGAGCCAGGAGATTAAACTCCTGGGACTGCAATAAAAATGAATTACATTTTGTACCATGGTCTGTCTTGGCCACACAGGTTTCATTTTTTGTTCAGTTTTCAATTGATATTATAGTCACGGAATCTGAATGTGATCATCATTCAGGCAATCACTAATCATTGGCACCAAACAGGGGGAGTTATCGGAGTCAAACTGGCAAGGTGAGACTCAAGATTACAGGAGATGAGATTAGGAACACCAGGATAATTAATGTGGATTCTGCTCTTATCTATTTGGGGTATACACTGTGGATTTTGTATTTGCATTCATCAAGAAAGAGGCTGTCTGATGTTAAGAGAAAGGAAACAGGAGACAATTCTAGCTGTGTGGTTCCTTTTTAATGTATGCACATCTGATGGCTTTTCATTTTTGCTTTCAGAATAGCAGGATCAGAATTTAGAGAGCATTATTTTTTTCTGACTGTAACTCCCTAAAACTCCCCAGACAATATAAGTTTGAGGAAGTAGGGTTTGATAGTCTAGGTTCAGGACATACATTTCTCAAACTTTGCCCATTTAATGTCAAGCTTTACCCATGCTCAGAATTAGCTCATGGCTATATCATCTGTTCTGGTACATGTAGACTAAGGTCCAAAAAGCCAGAGGTTAAAGATGGGTTTCTGGACAGATTGTGGTCAGGCAAATATAGATCTGAAGGGGCAGGAGCAGAAATCATACTTTAAGTCAGTGGTCAGGTTCTAATGGTTATATTCAAGATCAGACAAATTGAAGGAAGCAGCAAGGACAAGGCAATGCTTCTCAGCAGCTTTATGACTTGCTGCTGTATGTTATGTTTCCATGGCACCTGATAGGTTTATGCTGTCAACTGGCAGTATCCAGAATAGTATTAAAATCTATTGGATACATTTGACTCGATCTGCTCTGTTTTCTGAATCAACAACATGCAGGTGGCACAAGACATAAGGTGCTATATACTAGCTGCCAGTGGCTCATCTTCAAGTCACAAGCACATCCACAGTTCTTTATTGCCAGAGACAATGTACAAATTAATGAGTAGCAATGGCTATGTCTCTCCACTGCTGCTGTTTACTCACCCAAGGAGGCATACAAACTACTAGATGACAAGCAGTGAGGTGGCAAATGAACAGGAATGTAATTACAGAAAGAGCAAAATTAGGACATTGCCTGGCCAAATAAGAGTTCTGCCCCACCTCATGAAATTTTTCTTGAATCCACAGATTTCTAGCATTGCAGTAAATGAAAACTCCAGTTGAGCATTTCAAAATATAGTTCAGGCAGCTAAAAGAAAGGAGCAAAGTCACCAAGGGAATGCAAACACAGCAAATGAATTGTAGCTATGAGTTATTTCCAAAGTCTTGCTCTTTGCAGTTCTAGAAATTTGGAGACTGAAGGAAATTTCATGGGGGGGGGGGGCAGAATTCTTATTTGGAGAGCAATGTCCTCAATTTGCATCCCTCCTTGTAGCTACACTCCAGCTGTAGAGAGCTGTGGGTCTTTCTGCAACACTCAGCTCTAGACATCTGCCTGCCCTTCACACTGCACTGGCATAGAGGTAGATGCAAAAACAGCTTTAAGGCTGGAATTTGGCAAGGCTAGACTTCATTGATTTCAGTTAGATGCTTTAGTCTGGAATGGCTACTTCACTCTTTTACTTCTACCCAGTAAAACATTAGTGGCATATTGAATATTTGCACCATATATTTACAGTACAACTTAGATGCAAACTACACATTACCCTCCAAATGTGTGATGAAGTGACAAATGGCTTCCTTTCTGTTACAAGCAGAATAACCACCACCATCCTATTTCCTGGGAGAAGAAAAGCAGCATTTAAATTCAATCAATAATCCAACAATCAATAAGTTAATCAATTGGGAAGAAGTGATTTACATAAGAATAGGAACAAGAGTGGAAAGCATAGATCTTAGAAGAATTACTTTTTAGAGATTAGGCTCCCCAAATCTCCCAGTCATCATAACCAAACTTTTCCGAGTTCTGGGAGGACAGCCAATAGCTGTTAAAACAACTTTGGCTACCAGTTCATTTCTGGGCCCGTTTCATTTAAGCAGGCTTTTGGTGAGTGATTTTACTTGTGTAGTGTTGTGTGCTGTCTTCATGTTTTAATGGTTTTTACTGGTTTTAACTATGCTGTTTTTAACTTATGTTTTAGCTCTATCTTTTAAAATTATTGTAACCAACCTTGAATCCCATTGTGGGAGGAAAGTGGGGTATAAATCCTTGAAATAAATAAATAAATCCTGGCACAATCTGGGCTGGCTATGACCAATAAAGGCCTATATGGCTTAAGTCCAGGCTATTTCAATGGCCATATCTCTTCATATGAACCTGCCAGAACTCTTTTTTAAATTAGAATTTTAAAAATTAAACATATGAAAATATAACAAGGCATATAATACAGATACTCTCTCACATATATATAGATACATGACAAGGGTTACGTACTAAAATATTTACATATCAAAGGTCACTGACATCTTTCTTATTCTCCGACTGTCTATCCACTCTTAATCTATCAAAGGTATCATCTCTTCCTTGTTCTTCCACTTATTTCTTTCTTCTCCTTTTCTTTCTCTCTCACCTTCCTCAACCATGCCACCGCCTCATCTTTTTCTTTATCCATCTACTTATTTCTTTATTCTTTTGTTTTCTTTCTTATCCTCCTAAACCATACAACCTCTCATCCACTCACACCAACCTTCCACCACCTTCTAACTCCTTTCCTTTTTTCATTTTCACAAACTCTAATTCAACTTACTTAAACATTTGTTCAGACTTCCTTCCCATCAATATTGGTCCTATTTACTTCTCTTAAAGAATTCCTTATAAACTACTGTTACATGCTACTCAGTGAACCTGCCAGATCTCTAAGATCTTCAGAGGAAGGCTTTCTTTCAGTCCTGCCATCATCACAGGCTCACTTGGTGAGGATATGAGAAGTTGCTCCCATCCTCTGAAACTCCCTTCTGCTGGAGTCTAGGCTGGCCCCCCTCTCTGCTCTCTTTACACCAGCAGGCAAAAACTGTTCTCTTTAAGTAGGCTTTTAATATGTAACTGCACCTAAAGAGGCTTCTTACTGGAGTGTTTGTTTCTGTATATTTATATAGTTTAATATTTTAACTTGTAATATTAATGTGATGTATTTATTTGTGTTTTTAAAATTGTACTTTTAAAAAAGCATCTTTTGTGAGTTGCCCTTGGGTCCAATTTAGGAGAATCATAGAATCATATAATCATACAGTTGGAAGAGACCACAAGGACCATCCAGTCCAACGCCCTGCCATGCAGGAAATCCAAATCAAAGCATCCCCGACAGATGGCCATCCAGAAAGACAGGATATAAGTAAAATAAAATAAAATAAAAATAAAAATATGACTTGAGAACACCCTTGCAACCCCTTTCAGTGCATGAGTTGATTTGTATGGACTCATCTTTGTGTTATCATCATAAAGAAGGAAATACATTCAAAACAAACACTTCATTAATTTAAGAACAAGAAGAGAGAACATGGGAGTTTACAGGCTTGGATCTGGATGAAGTTTCCTCTAAACCAGTGGAACTATCTGAGTATCACCAACAACCCTGCTTAGCTTCTTTTCTTCATTGAAAACCCAGCATTGCCTTCAAGGAGATTGACGGGAAGTCAATCACTATAGCTACATTCTGTGGTGCAACATTCAGCTAGCTCTTACCCCATGCTTACTATACTACCATACAAAGCCTGAGTGGTGTCACAGTAAAAGTTGGCTCGGATGCAAGTGGTCCATGTGGTGAAACCATTATGTGACCACTTTACCATGTGATGTACTCTGCATAGATCCAGTTATTTATGGTCCCTTCTTTCAAAGGAAAATGAGACTTCTAGTGTGATGCGTGACAAATGCCTCCTCTCAGGAAGTCTGAAATAGGCAACAACTATCAAACAGAGTGGTGTTATTGGAAGCCAAGCCTAGTGTAAACATTTTGAAATGACTTTGTTCAAAAAAATAAAAAATAAACTTGGCCTTCTCCTCTCCCCTCTTATCCATACTTTCAGAAGCCATAGACAGTGATATTGCTCTAGGAGCAGCCAGGGACGTAGCCGGGGGGGGGGGGGGGGTTGGGGGGGGGGGCCCCCCCCCCCCCCAGAAAAAGGAGTGGTGTGGGGGGCTGCGCCCCCCCCCCCCCGACCCCCTTTATAAGGGGGGCACTTAGTCTGGACCCCCCCCCCCTTCCTAAAATCCTGGCTACGTTCCTGGAGCAGCCCTGTCATTCAGTCTCAGTAAGGCAGCTATAGCTATAACTGTCCCCAGTTTCAACAGTAGTCTTTTCTATAAGCAACAAATGGCTGGGGGGAAATGTCCCAAAATCTGTTGACTTTTGTTCTGGGATATTTTTTTGTTTTGTCCTAGCCAATGATATCTATCAGAACTAAAAGGGTCCTGTGTGTATTTCAGTGAGCTGTGATGCAGCAAAGGAGAATGGATGAGCTCTGGTTGCCTGTAGGAAGTACCTCATCTTTCAAGAATTAAATGTTTTATTTTCTCTGGTATTATTTAACTCTCGTTTCATTATGTGATTTCTGGCTTTAGGTGATTTGGTGGAACGCACTTTATTTTTGCACACACAAACAAACTTGGGACATAGAGCATTTTTCTACTCCACAGTGTGTTGGAATATTCATTGTGAGTCAGAAAATACCTCACCATCCAGAGTATATTCAGAGTTTTTATCCTAACACAAGAGGGTTAAAGAGCCTCTTAGTATCTCTCCAAAAATTCCTAAATATATTACTAGGTTACTAACATTCAACGTAACTGAAACTTATGGCAGCAGCTGGACAAGTCAAGTGCTTGGATAAAACTAAAATTGAAGCTTGATCTTTACCAATGAATGTCAACAGGAAACTATCAATGTGTTCTCTAGACACATAATTTTGTTTCAAAGGATTTGCTTGCTGCAGTCAAAGCTCCAGCAGCTACATTTTTATCAACCTTTGTTTGAGAGATTTCACCTTCTTCCTTTGCCAAGGTCTATCAGACAAGCAGAAACCAAAATAAATGATGAACATCATCCATATTTCAGTTAATATGCTCCTTTGCATTCAGCAGAACAGCAGAAAATGACACTGTACACTTATGTTCATAGAGTAATAGAATGTTAGAGTTGGAAGAGGCTGCAAGGGCGATCTAGTCAAACCCTCTGCCATGCAGGAATACACAACTAAAGCACCACTGAAAGATGACCATCCAACTTCTCTTTGAGGAACTCCAAAGGAGATTCCATCACCCTTCAAGATAGTTCATGCCACAGCTGAACAGTTCTTACAGTAACTAGATTCTTCTTAATGTTTTGGAATCTTTTTCCTTGTCATTTGAATCCAATGGTTTTCATTCTAGTCTCCTGGAACAGTAGAAAACAAGATCACTCCATCTTCTACAGTCATTTAAAGACGGCTATTATGTAACCTTTCAGTACTGTATTCTCTTTTCCAAGCTAAACATAAACAACTCCTTAAGTTGTTCCTCATAAAACTTGGTTTTCAGACCCTTGATAATCTTGGTCACTCTTCTCTGGACACATTCCAACTTGTCAATATCCTTCTTGAACTGTGGTGCCCAAAACTGGACAGAGTATTCCAGGTGAGGTTTGACCAAAGCAGAATAGAGTGACACTCTATTTGTGTTAGCAGAATATGTTTCCAAACATCACATCCTTTTCACCCATGATGTACATTTAAATCAGGGATGGCGAACTGATGGCCATCTAGGTTCTGACAAACTACCATTTCCATCATACTTCACCACCTGCCAAGCTGAAGGAAATTTTAGCCAGGCTCATGGGGGCTTGGTTGTAGCTCTTCCCCTTTTGGTGATGCTACATGATTGTCGCCATAAGTGGAGGGGCTACAACCAAGCCCTCATGAGCCTTGCTCACCAGCTTGGCTGGTGGTGAGGTATGATGAGAATAGTAGTTTGTCAGAACCTGGAGAACCATAGGTTACCCGCCTCTGATTTACACAATGCAAGTTAATAGACATTTAGCCTTTCATGCAATTGTTAAAGTGAAATAGAATGTTGGGCAAGGTTTGTCTGTGCCTACTTCTTGTATCTGTTGGTACGTGCTGGATTTGGCTTGTGGCATGTTACTGCTACTTTACAATTAGGTGACGGGTGGCAGCATACTCTTTCTCACGTTTGTCTTGTGCTAAAACAGTGCAAGAATACCTCTACCATGGTTTTATTAATATTTATGGTCAATATTTATCCTTTGGTTCCTAATACAGTATGGAACTGCCTGTCCCAGCTGCCAGCCATTTTGAATCCTAATACTGTCACAATGGATCATGCCCTGGTCCATTATCCATTAAGATAGATCTAAGTGGAGTGTACTATAGTTAGCTTGTTTATCCTCACTAGTGCTCAATGCACCAGCTGTTAGGATGACAGCTGGCCAATAGGGAAGACTGCATCTATTGTGTGCCATCAGTCGTTGCTGTCATATATTCAGTAGTGACCTCTTCTACATTCAATTTATATGTATAGCTCAGCCCAGTAAAGGCTCTGCAATAATAATCTGAGATTTTCCTTTAAGGAAAAGAGTACTTCTTCTGTACATTGTGTCAGATTCCCAGTGTAAGAGAATCAATATCATACTATAAAGTTCAGAAAATGATACTGGTTTCCTCATCACATCATAGATAAACAGAAGGATCAGAACAAGAACATGGTCTGCACTGAAACTGTCACATTCAGAGTAGCTAGCAACTAGACTCCAGCTGCAAACAGATGAGAGGGCTGAACAAAGTTGAAGGTTGTATGACATAATCATTGCTAACTACACTTTTTGTGACCTGTCCATTCAAATAGGTTTTGTGAGATTTTGAAACTACAAACTGCTGCCAAGCTTGTTTGATCAGAGAACATAACAAGAGGAAAGAAATGATTTTTTTCTCCAGCATGATTAATAATGACTGCATATCACCACTTTCATCTTTCTGGAATGAACTATTGCTTGTCTCCTGTGTGTTTGTGCATGTGCATGTGTGTGTGTACGTGCACACTTGCATATGAACAGAGGCAAAAAGAATATGGTTTGCAGATTGCTAGAGACGTGTGGGAATGGGAACACTTGAATGTAGGTTTGTGTAATATTTCTGACTTCTTTAGTCTGGCTTTATATGGCTGAGTAAAGTAATCAGTTTATTTGGGAGAAAATTGCTACTTAATTATAGAACATCTTCAAATAACACAACAAATGAACATGCAAAGGGAAAGTAAGAACAAAAGAATACCATTACCAGATGGGGAACACACACACACACACACACACACACACACAAATATCATGTTCATTCATTCACTCTAAAGAAGAGAAGAAGGCAAGCAGCTGCGTCCACTAAGCAAAAATAGATTTTGGATCAGCTCCTGCTACGACTGCATTCATAGGCAGAACTCAGAAAAAGAACCAGGCTGGATTAGGTTGTTTGATGGAAAAAGTATGTAATTCCGGAGGCTGACCTTGACACACTTCTTTCTTTAGCACACATTGCCTTTGAAATTATAAGTTTTTAAAACTGGCAACTCACAGGCCAAGTGAGTTCAACAGTGAGCTGAGAGGGGAAAAAATGAAGCTTTTTTCTGATAGAAGAAAACAACAATTATCCCCCCACCTCCACATCTTTTTGTTTAGTATAAAGACAGGCATGTTTTCAAATCTTAAAATACATTTTAGAAGGAGGAGGAGGAGGAGGAGGAGGAGGAGGAGGAGGAGGAGGAAGAACATCAGCAAGTGGTAAATTTCCAGTCTAAAAATCTGTAGCTGCAATTTACAAACATAGTCCATTTTAGGGTTTGATAAGATGTCGAGTAAATTTTCCACCACAACACAGGATTTTGTTTTCTTTCTAGCTTTTGTATTTTATAAATAATCAGTTTAAAAATGCAACCATAACATTTTTTCTGGCCTCCTTTATGCGTTCTTTTCTTGTGTTTATGATAGAGTCTAAGGGGCTAAAACAGACTGGCGTTTAATGCCGGCCTCAGGGCATAGTGGGAGCATGGAGTCTGCACGCCACATGCCCCGATGCTGCCCCAACCCCGGCATCATGCCGCACACCCGGCCACATGGCAGGGGACATCATGATACTCCTTTGGCACAGTGTTTAGACACTGACAAGCTGCAGCCATAGCGGCAAGGGTGCCTTTTTGCCGGTACTAAAAGGAGCTGCATTTTGCCATTTCTTTTAGCACAGGCAAAGTGTCAGATTGGGGTCATAGTGTACGGTTGCTGCGGCTCTGATCCAGTGAGGAAAGGGTTGGCAGGATATCGCTGTATTGGGGAAGTCTGTCAAGTCCCTTTGCAGTCTCTATCCTTGCTACCCCACAAACCAAATTTTGGAAAGCTATGAGTATTTTCATTTCCTTTAATTTCTTTGGAGATTCTGGGAGCTATAGCCTCAACCTTTGCTTCTGAAGAGAGGTGACATATTTTGCCCCCTTGGATAAATCTGTGTGCTGAATCCACATCATTAACACAACCAGGCCTAGCAGCACTCAAAAGCTGCTGTTCAAGGCCTAGAGGTTCCCATCTGTGTTTACACTTGCCCTGAAATCTTCATATCTTGATCTGTAAATCTCCATAATAATTTTCTCAAAGACCAATGTGTGATACTATGAACGACATCATTGAAAATTATAATGGCATCATACAGTCTCTAGATACATGAGATACACCTGAAAAAGTGACTGTATCATCAACAAATCAAGTGTATGCAGCCTACACTCATTTTAAAGTAACATCGGCCCAGTACATACTGACCATTTAAGACACCCTCGCCATGTGCTAGGGTTGCCTTGGGGTGGTGGTTCCACACGCCCCTCAACCCTAGCACGTGACGAGGGCATAAAAATGGCCACACCCTGCATCCACATGGCGCCGCGTGGTGCTTGTGTAACAAGTGTGCCAGTGGCAGGAAGCTGTGCGGTTTGGTGGCTGCGGCTTCCCTCCGGGGGGAAAACCACAACCGCCAGCCCGGACCTTCAAAGAGGTATGTACTGGGCCATCATTAGCTTCCTGTTTACCTCCTGACCCAATTCAAGGTGCTGCCATTTGCTTTCAAAGGGTCTCAACAGACTGGCATAAAGAGCTGCCCTTGAGGCGGAGTGGGGGCATGGCATACACATGCAGCCACCCAGACACCACCCCCACACTTCCCCCATGCCACCCATCTGACCAGATGGTGTGCAGTGTCCTTCCGTGTCTTTGGTGCAGCGCTTACATGCACTGCACCAAAGAAGCGATGAAAAGCTGCTGCCACTGCAGCTAGGACACCCTTTCCATGGCACAAAAAAAGCCGATTTTTATTTCTCCTTTTTGTGCCGCAGAGATGCCCGATCCAACAATGAAAGAGGTGGCTTCAGGCCACCCCTTAGGGGCAGGCTATTCATACTCTAAGTCTTAAGCAGGTTAATACTCAAATAGCTGTAGGAATGCCTCATCTCTCTTAAGATCTGGAGCCTTTCTTCATGTTCTCTTTATATTGAATTACCATGTTCAGTTATGCAAAGATATCTTGTGGCATCTCACCATATTTGGTCCCATAGATGTGATTGCCTTCAGGGGCCAGTCCAGGGTATAATGCTACAGATTGGCCCAGGATTAAATGGCCTATAAATGCATCCATAGACTTGGTCTGCTTCTGACAGGGACGTAGCTGGGGGGGGACTTCTTGGGGTCCGGACCCCCCCTTCAATTAGAAAAATGAATGGTGTGTGCTGCTGCACTGCCGCGCCCAAGCCCCATTATAATGGTGGCACTTAGTCTGGACCTCCCCCCCCTTCCTAAAATCCTAGCTACATCCCTGCTTCTGAGGAAGCAGACCAAGGGCTTATGTACACTACTTAAAAACTTTAAAAACCTTCCCTCTCCCTGAATCTGGAGTGATAAGGCCACACAACACGTGGTCCTATCCACCCCAGATTCAGGGTTTCTTACCTTATCACAAGGCTTTTACACTTCAGTCTTTTTGGAGTTTTCCCTGACAGGTGTCTCTATTTAAATTTCTGGGCCAGTTCCTAGCCTGGGTTTATCCCTCCTCACTCACTGCACTGCCACTGTGGATTCACAGCCACTTGCTTTTAAGGTCAGACACGTTTTCCAGATAACATACTGGGCACTTCATTTGTCTCAGATCAAGTGATGGGTACACCAGCAGAGGTGTCACACCAAGGGACAAGGATTGAAAAAACACACCATTCGGGGCAGGAACTAGCCTTGGCATTAAATGGTGGTACCTTTCAGGGCAAACTTCAGAGAAAACTCCAGAATGTAACAAATTCCAGCATGTAAAACATCCCAAATTCTACCATGATCCCAATTTTGTGATCAAACCACATGCTTTAAAAACTCACTTCTTCCCAAAATCAGCAAAGTAAACTGTAGGATTTTTAAAACATTGCCTTGAAGCCCTCAGACATGAAAAGAGAGGAGTGTTGTGTGTTCTAACAGAACTGTGACTCAGGTAAAGACACATTATTTAGCCTGCAATGTCATTATGGGCATGGAATGCCCTTCCAAAGGTGTCCATTTGGTGTCAAGTTTTTAGTGTGTAGTAAAAACATGTTCCTATAATCTTTACAAACCTCAGTTTGCTTACAAGGATTTCTCTATTGTTTCTGTCACGGTTATTCTGTTGTATTTAATTAATTCAGATTAAATCTGGCCTGCAAAGATTCTGCATTCTGGCTATGAACCTCTTTTGAAGTCTGTCTACTTTTCCACTGAAGTGCTGCGCTTATCTCCAAAGTGCTGTTAAGAGATTGTGCTGAGATTTCCTTGCTCGGTGTTGAGGAAATACAATGTTACAGAAAGACAGTAATCAGAGATAGAAGGGATTTTGAACTACAAATGCCCTGCCTTTTTAAGCAGCAGGTTATTTAAATGATAAGTATTTTCTGAACAGATACACACAGAATTGAACAGCAGTAGACATGTATGAAAACCAGGGGTTAGTACTGCAGAGTTGCCATGCAGCACCCCACTCTCTGATACACACACGCACACACACGCACACACTCACTATGGGGTCATTCCCACTGGCAGTTTGAATCGATTCCTGATTCGCCCTTGCTCCATTATGGAAAAAGGTCTCTGGTTTCCACTATGACAGCGGATCTTTTCTATACTCCCTGTAATCGCTTCTATTTTGGCGTGATTGTCGTCCCCACTTGTTTGCACTCCTTCAAAATGCATGTCAGTCATGTGTGTCATCAGTGATATAAGTGGGTCCTGCTCAGGCAATCTAAGGGTGGCAGGGCGGAGGCAGAACCTGGGGGTTCCGCTTTGTTCTAACCCCCCTTTTTTGTTTGTTTGTTGTTTATTTCTTGTTGTTTTTAGTTTCTCTTTCCTATTCTCTGTCAAATTTCTCTCACATTTTCACCTATCTATTGATCTTTTTTCAAATTTGTTCTGTTTTTCCTCAAAAACAGTTAAACTGGTTGGGATGAATGTCCAGATTTTGAATTCACTCACACAAATCTGTTTTATTTTTCCTCCTCTGGTGCCGCTCACCCTAAAATTCAACTTCCTTCCTCAATACATGGGAAAACATGGTAATTTCTGAAGACTTTGTTTAGTGCCTTGAGATTTGGCAACCCTACTCCTGAATTATTGCATGTCTTCAAGCTGTTTCCAATTCATTGCGACCCCAAGGTGAACATATCACAGGGTTTTCTTGGCAAGTTTTGTTTGGAACAGTTTGCCTTTGCCTTCCTCTGAGGCTGAGAGAGTGTCACTTGCCCAGTGGGTTTCCATGGGTGATTGAAGATTTGAGCCCTGGTCTCACATTCAAACAGCTATACCTCACTGGCTCCCTATCTCTGAGTAGACAGGCACATAATGCATTTAGACACTCTGTGAGGAAAAAAAATGTCCAAAAGGATAAGAATTACCCTAGCCCTGGTCACAAATATCCCAGAGGACAGGATCAAAATTCAAAATGACCTGAATAGACTAGAAAGCTGGGCCAAAGCTTAAAAAATGAAATTCAACATGGAGAAATGTAAGGTACTGCACTTAGGGCAGAAAAATGAAATGTACAGATGTAGGATGGGGGACACATGGCTGAATGAAACTACATGTGAAAGGGATCTAGGAGTCCAAGTAGACCACAAGTTGAACATGAGTCAACAGTGTGACATGGCAGCTAAAAAGGCCAATGCAATTTTAGGTTTCATCAATAAAAGTATAGTGTCTTGATCAAGAGAAGTAATAGAGCCATTCTATTCTCCTTTGGTCAGGCCCCACCTAGAATACTGTGTCCAGTTCTGGGCACCACAATTCAAAAAGAATGTTGAGAAACTGGAGCGTGTCCAAAGGAGGGCGACTAAAATGGTGAAGGGTCTGGAAACCATGTCCTATGAGGAATGACTTAGGGAGCTGGGGATGTTTAGCCTGGAGAAGAAAAGGTTAAGAGGTGATATGATAGCCCTGTTTAAATACTTGAAGGGATGTCATATTGAGGAGGGAGCAAGCTTGTTTTCTGCTGCTCCAGAGAACAGGACCTAGAACAAGGGATGCAAGCTACAGGAAAAGAGATTCCACCTCAACATTAGGAGGAACCTCCTGATAGTAAGGGCTGTTCAACAGTGGAACACACTCCCTTGGAGAGTGGTGGAGTCTCCTTCCTTGGAGGTCTTTAAACTGAGGCTGGATGGCCATCTGTCAGAGATGCTTTGATTGAGAGTGCCTGCATGGCAGGGTGTTGGACTGGATGGCCCTTGTGGTCTCTTCCAACTTTATGATTCTATGATTCTATGGCGGGTTACAGACCGCCGAGAAGCGGCAGTCTGGCTCCTCCTCCGCTTGCAGCGTTCTGGAACCGCAGCCTTTAAACCGCGCGGCTCCCGGACGCTGCAGAGAAGGAGCGTGGAAATTGCGCTCCTTCTCAGGCCCTGGAAGAGGCACTAGTCACGCGCTCACAGTGACATTTCCGGGGCGCGACGTGCAGACGCAGTGCGTCCGCTACGTCAAGATGGCGGCGGCTGTGTAGAACGGCCTCCGTCATTTTGTGTGTGCGGAGTGCGTACTAGGGTTAGGGGGGTGCGGAAGCACCGCCCCTTCCTAACCCTAATGCGCGCTCGTCATGTTCTATATGGCGGTTTGTAACCCGCCTTAGATTCTTTGGTCCTATTTACTCTGTTTCTGCAATGTGGCCTCAAGGATTCTCCTCCCAATGTCCTTGCCCCTCCATTAATCTTCTCTTGTGTGCAACCTGGAAATGAAAATTGGATGGAAGCCAGTATAATTTCAATGAATTAAATTAACACACACAGACACACACACACACTTTATAAATAAATACACTTGTGCAAACTGTACAAACAGTGATTCAATGTGTGTATGATATACTGAACCCACGTGTGTGTGTGCATGCGCATGCATGTGAGGGAAGTGGGATTCATTCTGACGTGCTTTGTCATTGTCTTGCCAGTCTCCTTCAACCACAAAAGGCATACTCCTGGCTCTAATTATGGGATGATTCTAAACTAGGAGTGCCCAGTCAAATGGGGATCATTTTTCACTACTGGCCCCTCACACCTGGACATGATTGTGTGTTTTCAGCTGAAAATTGGCTCAAAATAGAACCCCAAAGTGACTGAAAGTCACTTCCAGTTTTTATTGGCAGGAGTTTCTGTCTCTCTACATCTGATTTTCTTCATTTTGGGAAGCTGGGGTCTCTGACAGATGCACATCACCAATTTTGGTGCAAAATACTAAATCTAGAGGCTGCTTGGGGTCATCATATGGGTGAATGGTACTCTTTTCTAAATAAATGGGAGGCTTGAGAGGGACTTTGTGGGCCAAAGGTGGGCTTGGTAACCCTCACCCAGCCTTCAGGTTGCTCTCATCAGTACGACTCTTATGAAGACATTGTGTAATTATTCAGTGTTTCACATCATAATGGATTTTCTTGTGACAAGATGAAAAAAGATGGAAGAAGTGGTAAGAAGATATAGGTTAGAATAGAAAGCAAAGTTGTCTGGATCCCATAAAATTTCAGGCAGGGCAATTGCATTAGAAAGCTCCAGTTGAAAACACATTAGTTCCCTTTCACATTTTTAGGTGTTTTTATATATGTGCCACCAGCTCATGCTAAACACCCCCTATCCCATCTGACTTCAGAAGCTAAACTGATTAGTACTTGGAAGACCATGGACCAAAAAAGAAATCTCACCTGAAACTTTGGAGAGTCATTGACAATATTGGGCTAGATGGACCAATGGCATGACTCACTATAAAGTAGCTTCCAAAGTTCTTAACTTCTTTCTAAGTTCCTATGAATAGTTGATGGTATCTTTGTAAATGTCTACATGCCCTTCCACAGACACATACTATAATTGACTTATCCACTCTCCTGAACTAAATATCTGCGTACATGTGTGCAGTTATAAATTCCCCAAGTTATCCTTTATGATTCTTCCACTATCGGGTCTCCTGGAGAATCTCATCAAAATTCTACTTCCCTCAGCTCTTTTTTGTGCATTTTTGACATGCATTTCTTTTTCTATTTATCACCTCAGTGTATCCCTCTCTGAGTTTATAATGTAGTTCTCCATATGGAAAATGTTTAAAAAGGTACAAATTGCCAGTGTTTTGCTACATATAATCCAGAGAACAGTGTCTGCCTCCCTCCTCTAACTTTACAACTAGGGAGGCAAATGTTTCATATAATGCTTCACACCTTCCCTTATTTGGGAAAATGGACTGGAATATGTTTTACAGCACATGTGACCAGGTTGGCTGGACTTTGGCAAAGTCAAGTGGACAAGACACACACACAGACACACACACACATGGAATCAGGCCACTTTTGTGGTTTGTCAGTTTCAAGTCCATTGAGTGCTGGCACCAGTGCCTCCATTTTCCTTTTGTAAAGGCTTAGAGATGAATATTTGAACATTTTTAACTGGTTGGAGCCATGTGGCTTCTTTTCACCTATAGCTGAAAATGAGACATGTCATTCCTTCTTTTAAATACTGCCAGCTTATTTCCATGGGGTCTTGTAAAACTTAACATCTAAGAATGGCTCTCGATTAGCATGCTGTTTTTGATTGTTACTTGCTTTGTGATTTTAACAGTGGCAGTTCTTCTGTATGTGGCCAAGTATACTGTATACTGAGGTTGCCCAAGAACAAACTGTGCCAAAAGGTTATTTTTCAAAATGGAGACAGCACATTCTTCTAAATTAAAAACCACCACCACTGCTGCCATTTGGCTGAAATTGCAATGTTGTAAGTATTGTCAATCACACACACACACGAGTTCATGTTCTCAGTTTGAGTCCATTTTTTAAGAAAAAATATTTATTGCTTTTAATTCATCTAGCTTTTAAAACTCACAGGAGGGAAGTGTCCTCATAATTCTGTCCTATTAAATGATGAGACAGTAACCCAAATTATGTCTCCTGTACATCGTGTTTGTGTGTGTGTGTGCGATGTGTATATTTTTCCATGACAAAGAAAACTCCTTTATGACCTAGGTTAATCTGACTCACATGAACTGAAGTTCATTTAGTCATGTTATTGAGTTCCCAGATTAATGTGGCTAAAACGTTTTTGTCTTTTTTACTGTTTCGGTGAAAAAGTGTGTGTATCAAACCAACACACAAACTGTAGACATGGCCTTGCCATTTTTAAAGGTCATATACAGGTTAGTACCTTTAGGCCATGGTTGGGGAAAAGGTGGTCCTCCAAATGTTATTGGACTGCAACTCCCATCACTCTTTCCTGTTGGCTAAACTGACTAGGGCTGATGAAGTCCACAAACATCTGAAGAGTCCCACATTTCTAGCTCCTGGTTTAGGCATTTTTATAATTAAAATGCATGGATTAAAATTAAAAGGCATGGATTCCTTTGTATCAGTTTTTCTATCTAGTTCTCTTTCCTCCTATAGGAGTTGTACTTTTTGGAAAACCACATTTGCTCATTTTCTCTTATTCCTTGTTTCTGTTCCAGGCAGCGTGTGATGTGGCATTGCAGAAATAGACACAGGAGAAAGAAAATACTCTAATTCTGTCCATGGCACTAACATTCCTACAGTAGGAAATAGAGTCATTGCCTTTCTAATTTTTTTCATCTGTGTACCTGGTATCTTATTGCCTATTTTCAGAGTGAAAATTGCAGCTTACTAACTCTTGCAGTAGCATTTATAACTTGTGCTTTTTTAGCTAAAGGGGCTGGTTCAAAGAAAATAGACATGTCCTCTTTGCATTTAAATTAGTACATTCATTTTGGGGGGGAAAACAAGCCAGCGATGGCATGCTTTTAACAGCGACAGCATTAGCTGAACTGCCATGGTAATAATATAAGCTGTACTAACAGAATCTGTAATAGGATCAAGCTGGATAAACCTCTCTCCTTATGCATGAAAGACACCTTTATAGTTAACTGCCCCCCCCTTCTGTTATAATGCTTGAAGCACAATCCATGAAAAGTTTATGATGGCATGGAATTTGCACTTAAGGAAACTAGGGCAGGCGTTAGCTTTCTAAGACACAGAAAAGTTGCATACTTTTGTTAATTTCCTGCGATACAAATGAAACATAATCATTTTTGTGAGAGTATAGCAGTCGAAGAATATAAGCAAGGTCGTCTGTGACCAACCAGCCCCTTGTGAGAAAGGGTATATTGTACAGCCTCAGAAGGAGGTATCAAGGGCACGTCCCTTGTGCTGTTGGACCGATGCTTATCACATCTGTGTTGCATGAAGTGCTCACACTTTTTTTAAAAAAAAAGGAGTGGGAGAAGAAATGAGATGTGAAATAAAAAACACTTGAAAAGTGAAACAGTTATGGTGTTCCTAAGCATGCAGTAAAGAGAAAGGTGCATGTCCTGGCCAAATGGAGCAACCCAAGCAAAAGGGAACAAAGTGGAAAATGGACCTGTTACAACTGCAGGGAGGAAAAACACCTGGACATCATATTTTCAAAGCACATGGGTGGAAAAGATAACAATGCCATTTAACTAGTGCTGTCTACCGAGCTTTTAACTGCATCTTTCCCTGGAAGGAAGGAGATGGGGAAGATTAGGTTTTCAAACATGTTCTTTTGAGGGAATCATTAGAGATAAAAGTCATTTATGTCTAGTATAGAGTCAAGTGGAAAGGGAGTCAAACAAACAAACAAAGCTAAACCCAAGAAGATAAGGAAGAGTGTGTGATGGAAAACCTGAAAAGCGATACTTGTTTAGAGATCTTTAACTTAAGCTATTAACTCTAAATGTCTACAAAAGACTATGATCTACAAAGAGTGTTTTCAAAAACCTATGAAATGTACAAAGAGCAAAATTAGGAAAAGAACTTGTACAATCTGAATCATAGCTTCGTTTGTGTCCCCAGAATGTAATATCTTTTTTTTTCTACAGTTGTTATTTTTAGTCTTTCCAAGCATGAAATATTAATTGGACATAGTTTATCATAAGTAACAACACAAACCACACACTTTTAATAGTACTTTCACTGGTGATCACTATGCATAAATATATCTCATCTTTTAATCATACCTATGTGTTTTTCCCACTATTAATAATAGAACTAAAGGGATTTAATACATTTCTGTGTCATCCCTATGAATAGCATCATCAGCAAATTGTGGAAAGAAGGGAAAGACTAATCCAGATAATATTTATGACTAATGAAATTGCATTTTTTCCCCCACAAATTCTTGTCATGAGCACATATCTTCCAGGCTATGGCACCATCATTAAAAGAAGTATTTAAGTTTTGTATATTTTATCGGGTTGTAATCCCACCTCGATCCATCTGGGAGAGATGGGAAAATATAAATTAAAAAATTATTTATATTTATTTATTATTATTATTATAGAGATTATACAGGCTGCAGTTCCAATCATCCCTACCCAGCATACCTAATGGTAAAGGGGGATAGAAATGACATTCTAGCAACTTCTTCTGAGGAACAAGCTCCCTAGTCCTGATTTCTATCTGGCTGCACACCAAGTTATGTGACAGACATCTTGCCAGGAACTGAACCTATGACCTGTTACAGACAGCCAAAATAAAGGACTGGAGCGTGGCTTTGGTGTGGCTTCTGGACTCTTAGGATGCATGCATCATTGAAACACCATACCTCCACTGTGACTCGAAGCAGCTTTATTTTGGCTGTCTGTAACAGGCCAATGTTTATCTACATTGGATCTTCTGGAGTCTCAGTGTCTTTCAGTACCATTAACCATATTATCCTTCTGGACCACTTTGCTAGAATGGAAATGTTATATGGGCCTCAAGCAGACGAGACAGCTAACAACATATAGTATAGTATATATATAATACATATATTACATAGTATATATGTAATATAGAGTGTTAGCTGTGAGTCATCATTCAGTCAATCAAATATTTTTCTGTTGTTTAAAGGCACATTACAGCAACATGATGTTGGTAACAGACTAGGTGAGAGACTGGGTGCTTAGAAGAGGGAATTGCAATCAGCCCTTTGTGTCCACAAGAGATCCATTCTGGACCACCACCAGCCCCTGTGGCTAAGGAAAAATGCAGGACCTCAAGTCCTGCTGTCCCAAGAGTGGTGTGACATGTGCGTGCCTGCTAGCATGGCAGCATGCATGTGCCTCTATTGAGAACAACAGGGCTTTCTGTCCATGGATGCTCAGATCTGCAGATGGCAAGTCTGCAAATGGTAAGAATAAGGACTGAAGCCTTGGTCAGTCAAAAGACAGGATAAGGAATAAGGATTTAGGTGGAGTTACAGTCTCCTTTCACACTTAGTTTTACAACTCAGTTTTATACCTGGATTCAGCCCAGATTTCAGCAGTGGCTGATCTGCCAGCTTAAGGGTGGTGCGCCAATTGCACCCATTCCTGAAGATATTGCATCTTGCAATAGTGGCATATGTCAGTTACTGTACCATACCACTGCAATCCACCCCTCTGTGAACACATTCCCCATTGTGAGTACACCTCTCTGAGGTTTTGTGGGAGGTGTGCACAGCCCCTGCATGTCTAGAAGCTGTCCCTCCCTGCATTACACAAAGTTACAAGCCTGCCTGAGGTAGTGGCAGCCATTGAAAGTTGCTGCTCTGCTGGCTCCATTATTTCATGAGCTCTGGAGGCCTTCCCAGGTTCTCTACTGTTGAGGTAGCACCGTAGCAGAGCACAGAGTTCTCCAAAACTGATCAGACATCAAATGCCTTGTACTGCAAGTCTTTGATGACAACACAAAGATCCGTAGTGTGATAGGAGACTTCTCAGGTTACTCTGCTTGCTTCTGAAAGAACAAAGTCTGGTATTTAAGGATAGCTGGCCTTGTGGATTCTTGGGGAGGACACTTGAAACTCTCCAAGATGACAGGGGAATTTTGAGACTTCTAGTTTGAAAAATCAGTTTTTACAATGCTATGGTGGAACACTTCCCCTCCCATCTCAGGGGATGGGACAGCTAGGGTCACCACTGTGTAGAACTCTCTTGCAGGCAGTGCAATAAGTATTGAGCTCCTCAAAGGCTGAAATCCACTTAGAGAACCCCAGAACACAAAATCAGCTGAGCAAGCCACTATTAGCTAAGCAAGACCACTCTTCTCCAGGATCCCATTCACAATACATAATTATAGCACTACGATTTTACTTTAACTGCCATGGATCCATCCTATGGGATTCTGAGATTTATAGTTCAGGGAGGCTATTTAGAATTTTCAGCCAGAGAGGTTTATCATCTCACAAAACTACAAATACTGGCATCCTATAGAAAGCAGTCATCACAGTTGAAGTGGAATCATAGCACTGTAATTATATAGTGTGAAAGAATCCCAGATCATGCTGGTGATCTGTCCCATAATGAGAAATGCCCATCTCTGTCTCTTAAACAGTGTGTGCATTTCATAGGGTTTTCTTAAGCAAAGTTTAGTCAGAGGTAGTTTTGTCAGTTCCTACCTCTGATATAGCATACAGCGCCTGGTATTCATTGCTGGTCTCCCATCCAAATGCTAACCAGGACTAACTCTGCTTAGGTTCCAAGATTAGACAAGAACTGATTCCTTAGTCAATTTTCTTATAATAAGGGTACCAATTTGATTGTGAGCTAACAGTAGTTTATAGAACGCGGTGGGTTAATTGTTGGAAAAGAGATCTTACTCCTTCATTGGAAGGCAATCTTTTTTTTATTTATTTATTTAAAAAGAAAGTAATCAGCTATGTTACACAGAAAATACATCCAGATTGAATCAAACACATAATTACATACATACTTTGCTATGTATAACCAGAACAATACAACATCGAGTTACCTCTTAATAATCTAACATTCCTATCATTACAGTACTTTGATCCTTTCCCTTTATTTTAACTTTAACCTCCAATACCTTTCTTCCCCTCTTCCCTTATTCTTCTTACTCTATCTGTCTTGATCTTGATCTTCCTTACCTATTTTCCTCATCTATCCTATAACTGTACTTTTCTCCAACCCCCCTCCCCTAAAAAAAAGGCAATCTTTTTTGAAAAAATAATTATAATTCCTGCTTGAGTTATATTGCTTAATACTCTGTCCTACTAACAATTTGAATTTGTAGCCAAAGCAAGAGGCCTGCTTGAAATGATATGTGATTATATTGTTTCAGATACTCTGCCCCTTTCCTAATTAGAAGGAAATCACAGGGCAGCTTTAGAGAGTCAATACACTTTTGAAGAGATATGTAGAAATGTTTGGTTATAACTCTTTCTTGACAAATATAGAGTTAGAATGGTGGGAAGCAAGTTAGATAGGCAGACAGTGCTAATATCAAAGCAGCTAAAATCAGCTGTCAACGTTAACAACATCATTCTTCAACATCATTCGCCTTTGGGAGCAGCCTGGTCTGGAGACAACAGTAGATGATAACTTATACAATATTTCTTCCAATCTCTCCAAACCAAGCTGCTGTTAAAGGGATTCAGTCCAGTTTTCTTTCCCCTATACAGTTAGCAAACTTAACAGCCTAAAAGACAGACACCACACAAACACACAGTCCTTCAGAGAGGCTACTTTAGTCTGTTCCAAGACATAAAAAAAATATTTTTCCACCCTATTGCATAAAGTTTATTTGATTCCCTGCAGATACAAACACCTCCAACTATTTTCCACATTAAAAAGAAAAAAGAGAAAGGTAACATCCCATATTTGAGCCACTAGGGGACATTAATGGAACACATTTTGCACATCATCATACTGGAATCTACACAAAAATCTGGGATATTCTTGTATCTCTTCAACTAAGCATTCTAATAGCATGATCTACAACAATCTACTGAAGTGCAATTCTGTTTAGTTTTGCATTTCAGTGTATCAAAATAGGTTCTGCATCTGCCATTATAGTTGGATGAAGATAGGGTTGCCTTGAAAGGTCAGATGAGCTGATCTGCTGGTTTAATGTGCTTCCTTCTCTCGTATAATGGCTTAATGTGTTAATTGTATTAGATATCAGTAGACTTAAAAACATACATGGCAGAAAACTTATCATCTAATTTCTTGTTTTATTTTACTTTAAATTATCAATTTTCTGTTGATTGCTGCAAACACAAATTTAATTACTTTGAAATGCTAATTGAATTATAAATCTTCACAATCCTGTAACAGTAGCAAAAATAGCCCCTGATTTATTCTTGGCAAGTAAAATTAATCTGTGCAGGGAACCAAGGGAAAGCCTGAGGCAACATTTAAATCCGTCTTAAACCCTATTTTGAGAGCCGAGGTGGTTAAAGCAATATGTAGGCTTTGTGCTATCTTTCTAAAATATGTCTTTTCCCTTTTTTATTATTGTAAATGCTTTAACTGAGCAAGAATAAATCCATTTCATTGTCCTAACTCTTCCGATGACCATAGAGATGCCTTCATTTTGGAGACAGGGCATTATTAGCACAGGTCTTCTCCAAATTCCCTGCTGCCAGTAGAACTGTGACACATATGAGGAGATAAAAAATAGAAATATATAAGGAAAACACTCAGGTCAATAAAGCTCTGGAAGAAGAATATTCTAAGCAGAGATGTTTAAAATGACAACATCATACTTCTTAATTCGCTTGCTGAGTTACGAAGCTAGTGTAATAAAGATGAATCAATGTTCTCTATTGTTACAAGATTTTGGACTGTCTTTCATTCTGCAGTATTACCACAATGTGTCTTGGGAACCTGGGCTAGCATCCTGTCAGTGACTTATTTTGGACCATGAGTTGTATCCATCTGATATCGACATAAGTGGAATTGTGCATGAAAGCATATAGAGTAGCATGTGAATGTATATTGTCTATACACATTGTCTTCAAAGTGCTGGTTATGACCTATAAAGCTTTATATGGCTTAGGTCCAGATTATTTGAAAGACCGTATCTCCCCATATGAACCAGCCAGAGCCCTAAGATCTTCAGAAGAAGACATCCTCTCAGTCCCGCCAAGATCACAGGCTCACTTGGAGAGAACATGAGAGAGAGCTTTCTCAGTAGGTGCTCCCACCCTGTGGAATGCTCTTCCACAGGGAGTTAGGCTGCCCCCTCCCTGCCTGCTTTTTGTTGGCGAGTCAAGACATTTTTATTTAAGCAGGCATTTGGTATATAGTAGCCCCTCCTTTCTTGCGGACTTGGGATCTGCGTTGTTGATTATTCACAAAGGAGCAATCTCTGCTATCATCAATGGGGCGCCCCCCGGCACATGCCCCTTGAATGCTTGTGGAGGCACACCCCATTCAAGTCTATGGGGTTGAATACGTTTTCACAGAGGGGGCCGGAACAGATTCCCTGCGAAAACAGAGGATTGGCTGTATAAGTCATATCAGGGTGGTGTTTATGGAGCAGGTGGGTTTTAGCTATGCTTTTAACTTTTGTATATTTTAAGTGATTTTGTATTGTATGTAGATTTTAATTGTTTTTTTTCAGTGAGCCAACTTGGGTTCCTATGGGAAGAAAGGCAGCATATAAATTAATTTAAAAAATAAATAAATAATAGTGCATTTACAGTGGGCCCTTGGTATACATGGGGGATCCGTTCTGGACCCCCCGCGTATGCCAAAATACGTGTATGCTCAAGCCCCATTCTATGCAATGGCGGCACGCGTGAACGCGCGCCGCCATTGGACAGAAAAGTCCCCCTCCTCTTTCCCCCCTCCTTCCTAACTTCCCTCTTTCCCTCTGAGTCGAGCTTGGGCCCTTTTGCTGGTCTTGAACTCGCAATCTTGTGGTTTTGAGTGAATGGCTGCAGTACAGTACAGTAGATCAAATTGGACCCATGGTGGAGATAGCTGCTTCACAACCAACATCAAAAATGCCTGTCTGTTCCAGACTCAATATGTTGCAGACACCACCAAGGAAGAAGTTGTGAAGTATGACTGCTTAGTCATGCCAACCATGCAGGCCACAGAAATACAGAACATACAAAATAACTCACAACAATCTCAGTTTCAATTACAAAGATGTCTTTTTAAAAAATGGATCCAAGTTATGATTCATTTTACATTCAAAATACACAAACTTGTCAGATTCAGTTTATGAACTAATTAATTTCAAGGTTAGTTTCCCACACCTGTGTAGGTTTCAAAGCAGATAATGATACCTCCATCCTAAATGAAATATACCCCATTCCTTTACCTACGTAGTATCTTCCTCCTGACCAGAGACCAGAACCATACCCATTGTTGTCATGGAGATGATGATGTTCTAAGTCACATCAGGCAAGCAAAACCTGATGTGAATGTTCCAGTACTTCATAGTCATAAGACTGAGGGCCCCCAAAACAACTCTGTCAACTCACAGAAGGGTATACTAGACATTCTAATATACTAATGTAATTCTTAACCAAGAATACAATACCATATATGAAAACTTAAAACTGAATGGTTGCTAGAGAGAATGAGAGATGAAATCACAGCCATGGCAATCCCATTTCCATATGGAACTAAATTGCAGCTGCACTAAAATCTGGTAGGGATAGCTCAGGGACCATTTACATTGGTTTCCTCCTGCCTTCACATTTCCCTGTTCACACAAGCCCGATTTGAGTGTGGACTGTCTTCATATGGGAATGTGAATTCCTTACTGAATCTGAGCCATCCCTGCCTAAATCCAGTTTTATAAACCTCAGCATTTGCTCTGGATCTTCCAGGACACCAGGCAGCTGTTTACACAGTGTCCTGCCTTTCTGCCTGCATGAATCTCTCCCTCTGAGGTCACAACTATATGATCGAAGCTGAGCATCTCATTTTGAACCTCAGAGGGAGCAACTTATACCAGTGTTGGTGGCAGTGGGTGGCACAGTAAGACACATATGTGTAGATATCTGCCTGTTACTGCCCCAGAGTGCCTGGGTAATGGGGGAATTTGGAGCTTCTTCTGGACCAGATTTGTCCAGGAGCAGCCCAAAGTATTTTGGCCAGCATAGACTCACCCTGAGAGAGGAATTGCATTCCCTGTTATATCTATCCAGGCTTGGGTAGTATACCCCAGATAAGGTCATTTCAGAAAGTTGTATCCAGATCCAGAGGCAAAACATGCTGTCACCTCCAACATGCCTGCATTGATTAAGTGTATACAAAATATACCAAAAGGGCTATAATAATTTCTTATTAATTTAAAGGTGTACTGTATGTAGGTTCCTGAGCTAGGAAATAGCCATAAAAAAATTCTCAACAAACAGCTAGCTAGCTTCAGCAAAAGAAAGGCTTTACAGGGTCTTTCTGTGGCTACATATTAAATGTTCGGTGCATAATACTCAGCTGGAATTGTGAAGAATGTCTTCCTCTGATGTGTTTTACCTGTTCTACTGTGCTCTGCTGACCCATCTTATTACGCCAATCCCTTTCTCAAGATAAGCATTCCTCCTGCCACCAGTCCTTGGTTAAGACAGGGCTGGAAGAGAAGGCAGGGCAATAGTGGAGGGAATTTGCATTTTGAGCTTTCAGATGCTTGCTCCATCACTAACAAAAGTGAAAGAAGACCCATCCCTTCAAAGACATTCCACCAACCAGTTTATTCCTGATCTGTTTTTTCTAGGGCCTGATATGTTGTGGATGGCTCTTCCAGATAGGGTCATTTAAAGTGATATGTGTTGTACGATTCAATGTCATTTCTTGTCACTTTTGCATCCAAAAATCCCATGATTAGCAAAATTAGATCTCAGAAAAAAAGAGCAGTATAATACCATATATGCAGATGTGCCCACCACTAGAATGACAACACATTTTGTCTGTCTGGATGTGCCCTAGGAAACACATGACATGTTGCAGTTAATATACATGTGTAGTTCTGTATTAGGTTTGTGTTCAGTGAAAAGTAAGCCAAGTGCTCCCCTTCACCAGTCTTGATTAGGATAATCTACGGTGGGGACCACAACTAAATAAATGCCACAAGTACAATTGGCACAAGAGACAATTGTAGATGAGGAAGGAAGGATTAAGCTTCCTTACTTCATGTTGTGAACTTGAACTTTCCAACTAAATAAAATAAAAATTCAAAGCTGCATGTCATCTATTAAATGTAATGTGTAGGTTGACCCTGAGAAGATACACTTTTATGGTAAATCCCTGGCAATTTCTTTTCAACACCTTCCATAGAACAAACTGCTTTTTGTGAATCTTAGTGCTCAGAGACCGATAGTAACTTCTTCTATATCTGATCATTGTATAAGCCAGCAACAAATTAGTTTCTCAAGGCATCGTCTAACACTTGTTCAAATTGATAGTGCTATGACATCTTCCTGAGTGCAGCCATAAACTGCAAAATTGGTTCTCTACCTCCTTCACATTGCTGATGGAACTGGCACCTTTCTGCAGTCTTTGATGGGACTGGAGAAATATTATACTGCAAGGCTGCTGAAATATCTTACTACATAGCATATCTAGGCAACATGAAAGATAATGGGATGTGTGGAATTTCCCTTTATTTCCCATACCTTGCCTTAGTAATTAATCCAAATAGAGACTGTATTCGAGAAATCAGAAAAAGACTAGGACTTGTAAGGGCAGATATGAAGGACTTAGACAAGATTCTCAAGTATAAAAACGTATAATTGAATATGTCAGGATTGTTCATACAATCATATTTCCCATTTCTGTATATGGTTGTGAAATCTAAACAGTGAAGAAAGCTGATAGGAAGAAAATAAACTCATTTGAAATGTGGTGCTGGAGAAGAATTCTCCAGATACTGTGGACTGCTAAAAGGACAAATACTTGGGTTCTAGAACAAAGCAAGTCAGAACTTCCTAGAAGCAAAGATGACTGAACTGAGACTTTTGTACTTTGGCCATATAATGAGAAGATATGACTCACTAGAAAAGACAATAATGTCTGGGAAAGTGAAAAACAGTAGGAAAAGAAGAAACCACACTACAAATTGATTCAATCAAGGAAATCCATGGCCCTGAGTCTGCAGGACATGAGCAGGTCTGTTGATGATAGGGTGACTTGGAGCTATCTTATGCATGGGGTTGCCATATGTCAAACTTATCTTGATGGCAGTTAACAAAATTCCATCATGGTCAACAAAGCTGGATTTTGTTAATCAGAAATGGAGTTTCAATCTACCAATTGCTTACAATGTTTGAGAAATTAACATTTGGAGATGTGTGGCTATAATGACAGTTACATTGCACACGTTCTGGGCTTGTCTTCATTTAGCACCATTTTAGCAGGAAATGATGTGATTTATAAACGTTATAACAGATTATGACATTCATACAAATCCTATGTCAACACTATGCAGATACCTGAACAATTGCATTTTAGATGATGATTTAGAACAGTTGACTGATCTAGTTGATAACAACTAGACAAATTATAACTTCACCTGCAAATATTCAAGATTCCTGTGTTATTATGTTAGGCTATGAATAGGCTTGGATAGTGGCTATTCCAAGTAAATTTTCATGTTATGAGAAATTTCAGGTATTCACCAGACATGTTTATTGAACAAAATTGACTCATTTTTAGATCACTACATTATGAAATATTAAGATAATTGTCAGCCATGCTGGCTGTTTGTTTTGATGTGTGTTTATATTGTGTGGGTTGCTATTACAATGTTCATACATATTTCATAGATTCTATCTCTTTATAGAGCTTTTTGAAATAAAAGATGAAATATGTTTGGGTGCAATATTTTCTATGTTCCCTTACTTATAAAGGTATTTGATTTTATGTATTTTATAAATCAAATATGTACAATATATGTTTGATGGTCTTTATTTCATCCCTCTCCCTCTCTCCCCGCTTGCTATTTGGGTGGGAGTGGTGCATGGGATGGGGTTGCTTTCTCTCTTGAATTTTCACAACCACATTAGTTAATTATGGCAAAGTGTGCAGTGTTCTTTGTCCTAGATTTGCTTGTGGCAAAATGGCTGCTATGTTCCACAGGATTTTGTTTCACTTTTCAGCCAAAAACTGCTCCAGAGATTGGTTTCCACCTGGTTTCCTACTGCCTGCAGCAATCATATAATTTTCCTTTAAGTAATTTATTCTGTGTTTCTCTCATCTTGACCCTTTGAGGGTGTTACAGCAATGGGTAAGAGGATCCTTTCTGCCAGATGTAACATACGTAACTTCATATAAGCTGGGGAGCTAACCACAGACAGACTCACAGCTACAGTCAGCCATGTTGATTTTTAAAAAAATATTAAAGTGAGTGTCAGACAAGAAGCAGAAAATAGCCACTGAGGTAGGGTAAAATTTAAAGGGGCTGAATATTGTGGCAGACACACTGTGATGCTTCCACAATTCAAAACATAGCTAGTGGGGTCAAAAGAGAGTCTGCTCAACTTGAATTCTAGCTGCCAACCAAAGAAAAATTATTTTCAGTTTATGATCGATGGATCTTGGACTTATATGTCTGAAAACAGACTCAGAAAGAATGGAGGGGGGAAGGGGGGAGTGTGGCTAATACAAATTGACATAAAAACAAAAGCACATCTTTTTAAAGGAAGAGCTGTCTTTTTCCTGCTTTTATCTAACCCAGTTTTTGCTGTTCAGAAGGAATGAAGCAGTCAGCATTTCCAGAGCTTACCAAGTAAATTCCTAGCACCATGCCCAGTAGCACTGTTATAATTATGGGTTAATTCCTAATAAACCACACATTCCAGCAAGCACTTAAAAGCATATTGTATCCTATCACATACATGAAATTACCATTGGCAACAGCAAGAGAAATGTAAAATATGTCCCATAGTGCTTAATGTGGGTTGGCCCCTCCTGCTTTTAAATGAAAAACATACGCTTTGTACCATTACTTGAGGCTAGTTCTTGTGACATTTTCAAATGCACTTTGAGAGGGGAAAAGATCAGTAACACTTTACAGAAACAGAGTATCCTGTTTACTAACACATGATTGAAGGATCTTTAATGTCAGCGGGAAGCTCTTGTGAGCTTGTTGAAATGGCACATTATTCAGCATGTCAGATCTGGCTATACAGCCCACATGCAACATCTAAAGAAAGGTTGCTTTTTCAAGGAGCATACCTCATACACTTGATTTTGGATGTGGTACAAAGTCAATAAAGTTGTTTTGTGCTATTTAGGAAAGAAAAAAAACACATTAAAATAATGTTGAAGGTCTGGATGAAATTATACTGTACGTTCACTCTACGATGTACTTTAATCCAGTACAACCTAGCTGGTCTCAATAGCCTGAGGCATCTACAACGTTTGGCCTGATAATCTGATGCTCAAGTTATTCCTTATTCCAACAATATTTTTCAGCTACTCCTCAGGTTGTTTTCCTTTTGCCTCTTTGTCTGCAATTTTAGGAAGGGAGCCTACATTAGTTCAACTTAGTTCAGCTGGTGCAAGTTCTTCTCTCTTTAATTCAGTGTATATGCTGGAAAATATCACATCCTGTTTATTCATAGGCTACAAATTCATAGGCTACACATGGAATTACATTCACAGTGCAAACCTATGCATATCCATTCAAAAGTAAACCTTACTTAACTGAACAGGACTTATTCCTAGGACAGATCTCTCTCTCTCTCTCTCTCTCTCTCTCTCTCTCTCTATATATATATATATATATATATAGCATTGAAGCCACATCACAGAAATAAAGCACTTAAACTGCCATGACTCAATGCTAAGAAATTCTGAGATTTGCAGTTTTGTGAGATATTTAACCTTTCCTGGCAAGAGCTTTGCTGCCACACTGAACTACAAATCCCAGAACTCCATAGCACTGAGTCATTAAAGTTAAAGTGATGTCAAATTGCTTTATTTTTGCAGTGTGGCAGTGTATTTTTCCATGGTCCAAATGGACCCAGGAGTAGCACTGATATAATCAAGAACAGGGGTGGGCAAAGGAAAACCCACAGGCCACATGTGTACCCCAAAACCAGGATAGTACCTAAGGTCCTCAAGCCCCACTGATAAAAAAAAATGCAGTGGCCATCCTCTCACCCAGTGATGGATCTTTGGGGTACTATGGCTACCATATTTTCAGGGTTTTTCTCTCTTACACACACCATTTCTAAGGCCTGTAGATACCTTCCTGGAGCAGGAAGTTCAATAGATTCCTGGTTTGAAGAAAAATCCTAAAAGTCCTAAAAGTGCTAAAAGTCCTAAAAACAGATGAGCGTGGATCACAAAATACATGAAAATGTGGTGAAATTGAAAGTAACACTCCCAAGAAGTGTGAGGAAGCTATTGGGTATTTGGGGCAATTTCCCATTTACCTTGTTGATGGTGATGTTGGGGGACAAGAGGTGACAATGGGAGGCTGTAGCCCCCAGGGTCTCATAAGAAGACCATTTGGCTCACCAGCTCCTGGTAGTCACCCACCTCTGATATACATCAAGATGCCATTTGAAAAGAAGTTTCATGTTTCCAATCACAGATACCTTGGCAGGACTTGAAAATTCCTTTAAGAAGGATGAATATAGAGATATGCTGAAGCCATCTATAACTGTGTAGCAGAAAGACAGTACTCTTGAGTCTAATTGCTTGATTATGGATGGCTTCAAGCAAGTCATTATATTCATTCTAATGAAAGTAGAATCCTTGGCTCTGTCCCAAGGGAATTCTAGTTAACTCACTGATTTTACTCAGTGACTAGTGTTAAAACCAATTCAAGGAGGCAATGTGCAGCAGGCTGATCCAAGAGATTTTGCTGCAGAAGTTGGAGCAGATTCAGAGAAGGGCAACAAGAATGATAAAAGGTATGGAGAACAAAACATTTGAACTGGGCATTTTAGCTCATTGTAGTGAATACTGAGGGTTGACATGATGGCACTCTTTAAATACCCCAAGGGCTGTCACAGAGAGGAGGGTGTAGGCCTGTTCTCTGCCTTCCCAGAAGGAAGAACAAGGTCTAATGACTTTGAGTTACAGGAGAGTAGATTTTGATTAAATATCAGAAGGAATGTCTTGACAGTAAGTGTGGTTTGGCAATGGAACCAATTGCTTGGAGCGATGGTGGGGTCTCCTTCTCTGGGTGTCATGCAAAAGAAGTTGGACACCTATCTTCTGGAGATGTTTTAGCAGAGATGTTTTAGCAGAGGCTTGGCCTTGATGGCCCCAAAGGCCCCTTCCAACTCTATGATTGTACATGGAATAACAAATACTTCCTATTCCATCCCAGGTTGCATAGTATCCAAAACTACTCATGTTCATTTGAAGCAAGAGACAACCTCTCAAATACCCCTTTTCAGTCTCTAGTACTATAAATATAATAATCACAAATTAAACTGCTAACATTTGCTGACTCCTCAGATCTGTTGCCTGAGGTAGTTGCCAAATCTGACCTAGTGACACTGCCAGGCCTGCAGAGTAGGCCCTATTGTTGTGGTTGTTGTTGTTGTGTTAATTCCAGCTTATGCTTAGCCTATTCTAGGATGGTGATGGCAAACCCCTTCTGAAGAAACTTGCCAAGAAAACCTTATGTTAGGTTTGCTTTAGGATCCCCAGAAGTTAAAAACAACAACAATAAAAACAACAAAAACAACAAAAACCATGACTTGGAAGCACACAACAACAAAAGGGTTTTCTTAGCACAATTTTTCTCAATGGTATTCCACACCGGGGTGTCACCCAATGTGGCAGGTGGGGCTTTGGGATGGAGACAAAAGAGCACCTTCCCTGTCCTGCTCTGCACAGCTTTACTTTAGAGTAAAGCCATGAGGGGCAGGGAGAGGGTCTGGCACCCCCTTTCCCTGTTCCTCACAGCTTTACTCCAAAGTAAATCCGCACTGAGTAGGGACGGGGTGCACCGGCCTTTTCCCCTCCCTTCCCTGCCAGCCTTGGCAGTGAAGCCTTGCAGGCAAAACCACCTGTGAGTACTCCTTGCCTAAGAAAGCCCTATGCAATTAATGGTGTTGCCATAAGTCAACAAGCAACTTGAAGGCACTTACACACCCAAACACACAAAGGGAGCATCTACACTGGCCCCATTAATCTGGAGTATTATGCTCCAGAGCTGCCCAAATTGACAGAAAGTGGGCCAAATGTATCCAGATGGGCCACTGGACTATATTATATCATCCCTGCTGGCCTGTCCTCCTGCCCTGCCCCCCTTTACCATTAAGTAAACAGAGTAAGAATCAATTTATCCAATTTAAGAAGAAGGCAATGCAACAGCAGGTTTAATGCTGAACATTAAGAAAGCAAAAAATAATGACCATGAATGATTCAAATAAATTTAATGTAGATTATAAAGACAATGAAATAGTTCAAGATTTTTCATACTTTGGATCAGTTATTTTTCAGAATGGAGATTCCAGTCAAGAAATCAGAAAAGGATTTGGAAGGGCAGTTATTGGGGGGGGGGGGAACTAGACAAGATCTTGAAGTGTAAAAATATTTTCAAGAATACTAAAATTAGGATTATCAGTGTCATTGTATTTCCCTTCACTATGTATGGATGTGAGAGCTGGATGGGAAAGAAAGCTGATAGGAAGAGAATCAACTCATTTGAGATATGGTGGAGAAGAGTTCTGTGAATACTGTGGACTGCTAAAAAGACCAATAAATGAGTCATGGAACAAATGAAGCCTGAACTCTCCCAAGAAACCAAAATACTGTAACTAAATTAATGCTGTTGTACTTTGGTCAAACCATGAGAAGCTATGATTCAATAGAAAAGATAATAATGCTGGGTAAGGTAGAAGGCAGCAGAAAAAGAGGAAGACTACATTACAGATGGATAGACTCAGTCAAGGCAACCACGGCCCTGAGAGAACAAGACCTGAACAGGGCTATTAAGGACAGAATGTCTTGGAGATGTCTTATTCATAAGGTCACCATAAGTCAAGGCCAACTTGAAGGTAGTTAACATAAACACACACACACAGAGTATGTTTGTCTTTAGTTTCCCCATTACATTTGCAAAGGACATGGCAGTGGGTAGACAAACATCCATCTGTCTCCAAAAATCTGGTAGCTTTACTCTTGTATAATTACCTGTATGCTGGTAATATGTTGATTATATTGTTGAACTGTTGAATATATTAGTCTACTTCTAATATATTGAGCTTAGAAAAGTTAATGCTGGCTAAGAGATTTTGGAAATTGTAATCAAAAAAGTCACTTCTTTCCAAGTTCTGATACCGTGTTTACTGTCAGTGATGCTGGAAAGTCTAAGCTTCCCATGGTGACACAGTGCTGAATTAGGAGCCTGGAAGCTGCCAGCTGGATGTGGCCTAGTTTACTTAATAGGCTTCTTTTAATAGGTTTCTGGAAAATGGAAACCAAGAGTATCACAGGATCACAGAAGCTTAGATGCAGCAGATAAATGCCAAGTATTTTGTGTTTAGGATTATAGAAGCAACAACATAGCACCAAGCCTATCCTATAAACGTAACTGATACAAAACTAGCATTAACTCCCCCGACCCAACTGAGAGTAAGGAATGTGGTGAAAGGACATAGTCTACAAGTGACACACTGAAATAGTTAACATACTGAATCAACATTGCCTGAAAATGGCCACAGCTCAGCATTATATTTTATCCTCTATTGTTATTTTCTGGCTTTGCTGTGGTTTTTCCAAGTGCCATGGTTCTGAAAGTATGAACAGAGTCTCCCTAAGGAGTTACTGAGGGACAGAAAGCAATGACAAGCTAAAGGAGTGAATAATAACAGAAAACTGGAGGAAAGGGTGGGGTAGGCTAGAGAGAGACGTAAGAGGAAAAAGAGTGTGTGTGTGTCCGTGTGCATGTGTGTATACATTCATGTGTAGACAAAAATTTGTTGCTTTGGTTATTTTTATGTTTGAGAAAGACTATAAAGATGGCTGGAAACAAACAAAAGGACTAATATCTGTGTTGTTTGATCATCTCGGGTAGGTGACTAGGTAACCAATAGCTTTCTTATAAGCTTTATGAAACAACTCCACCTCACAAAAATGAAAATCAGTTGAATCACCTCATATGGCTTAATTGCCCTGGAGGTTCACACTGTTGTTTTGAAATGATTATAGTCCTGAAAGCAGAATTACACACTGAAAAAAAAGATGCAACAAGAAAACCACCAAACATCAAAGGGCATGCATTCTGACTGGGTTTCCTATCCTCCTCCTTTGTAACATCCAGTCCAGGGGAGGGCAAAGTGCAGCCTGTGGGATGCACATGGCCCCCCGGGTCATTTCTGTGGTCTTCAAGGCCTCACAGGGGTTAAAATAAACAGCAAAACAATTTTCTTTTTCATTTGTCCCCACATGCCCTGCAGAGAGCATGAGAGGCCTTTCCACCATGGTTTTTTTTTGGGGGGGGGAGGGGAATCTGGACCAATTTATACCCCAGAGAAGCCTTTTTGAAACAAGAAATGAACAAGAAAAGACTTCCACTCACTTCCTGTTGTTAAACAAAGGCCTCTTCTGGATCTTAAATAATAATAATAAAATAACACAGTACAGATATAAAATACAATCAATAAAACACTGACATTATTATTATTTCAATAAAATAGCTAAAACATCTAGAACATCTAAAACATCTAGAAAACATAC
The DNA here is from genome assembly GCF_019175285.1 of Sceloporus undulatus. Taxonomy (NCBI): domain Eukaryota; kingdom Metazoa; phylum Chordata; class Lepidosauria; order Squamata; family Phrynosomatidae; genus Sceloporus; species Sceloporus undulatus. Next base: position 263,400,531 of record NC_056523.1, read on the forward strand.
ATCATAACCAGAAGTGAAGCATTTTATCTTAAAGACCTCCTATAAATGGACAACGGAAAGCCTTCAAAGATGGTAAAAATGCCCCGTGACCCCTACAGCTTATCTGGGTTGAAAAACCTTGTTTGTTTGTTTGTTTGTTTATAGAAGACTTAGATACAGTGGGGGACAGCCCTCAAAAGTCTCCTATAGGACCAGTGTGGTCCTGGAGCCCCCTAGTTGCCCACTCCGATCTAGTTCTTCCATGTCCTCCTGTGCTTAAAATCTGAAAATTCCCAGTAGCTCCAGCAAGCCAATGATGAGAAGTGGAAAGAAACAAACCTTGTGATGATCTAAGGAGAGAAGGATTGGCAGATCTAAACTTTATGAAGTTGGAGGTGAGAGTTCACTCACATCTTGTCCGTAACATTCTGCAGTTGTCCGTAACATTCTCATAGAACTTTGATACAGTAGCTTCTGAATCTTCCTTTTGTAACCCATGTGTAAGAGAAGTCTTTCAGCTGTGAGCATGATACATGCATATTGAAGAAATCTGTAGGCCTGCTTTATGTGTGGGTGGGTGGGTATGGATCAGTATTACCAATATGAATTGGTTACCAACTATGGAGTTTAGAACATGAGCCCTGTTCTCACCTCAATAGTGTTACAGAAAAAAAAACCCAGATATATACCAGTTTGAAAGCTTTCCTTATCACACTGTCCCCCTGTTAATGCTACTGGAGCTGTCTGTGGCAAGGATTCTCTTTCCCAAACTCTGCTTCAACCCTGCTTCCTTGCCCAGTACAGCTTATCCAGCATGCCTTTTATTTTTTCTATATTCTTTATTTCTCTGCTTAACTGATTTTAGTCATTATGGCACTACGATGGGGGCAGGGGGAAGAAAGGAAAAGAAAGGGGGTATGGAGAACCAGCCTGCTTGGTGCTAGTGAGTGGAAGTGAGAGTATGGGAGAGGAGCAGACATTGAGACCACGTGGCTGGCCAATGCCAGGCCTGCAGATGGATACATGGCAGGGCTAATAGAATACACATGCAGTTGAGAGCGTATTCACAGGACTTCCCTATGAATGAAGGATATCCTAACCATGCTTCAGAGACACAGCAGCTTTGGAGGTAAGTCATATCACCAAAGGCACTTTTTTCTGCTTTAATTGGGGTTTGAAAGCTGTGTCTGATAAGGTCCTGTTTCTCATGAAGAATATGTGAAAATGATGTCAATCAAAATGAAACGATCGTCCAGTGTTTGCCCTGCTGTAGCTGTTTCCTATGTCCAAGTTATTACCATTTATATATTATGTTGCTGAATCAAGATAAGGGAAGCTGAGGCCTGAAGGCTCCTAAAGACCAGCACCCATCATCCACCGGCCCTGCCTTTCTGCTCTGCTTTAAAAACCTTGCAGGCAGCAGAGACTGTAAGGAGGAAAGAGAGACGAAAGCACCTCTGGTTTTTTATTTTTATTCTTAGTGTTTAATGTTTAATGATGATTGTATTTTAGTTAAGTTTTGAGGGATGGAATTTTAGTTGTATATATTATGTTTTGTTTAGGTATTTTATTTATTTACTTATACAAATCGTTTATGTATTTTATGTAATTGTTTATACAGTGCGCCCTTCCCTTATGTGGGGATCCGTTCTGGACACCCCCCCCCATGTAAGGGAAAAACGCGTATGCTCGAGTCCCATTAGAAATGGGGCTCATGCACACAGTGCGCTAAGGGCGTGCGCCATGGACACACACCCCATTACTACTTCCAGGGTGTGAGAAGAGTTCTTCCAGCATGGTTTCCAGCATATGCTGCAAGCCGCATATGGCATGCCCGCCTATAATGTGAGCACGCTGTATAATTTTGTTTAATGTTTAATGATGGTTATATTTTAGTTAAGGGATGAGGGATGGAATTTTAATTTGTATACGTTATGTACTGTTTAGGTATTTTATTTATTTGCTTGTGTAAATTGTTTATGCATTTTATGTGTTTTTGTGTAATTTTGTAAACCACTTTGATCTCTTTGGAATAGTAGTATACAAATAAATGTATTATTAATATTAATATTATTGTATGTTGATGAACATACATGCATGAACTCCATAAATAGAAGATGAGATTGAAACCCAGTTCAGTTGCTACTGATGTGTGTGTGCTCAACAATAGAGGAGGGAGAGTGAAGCAGCCACACCCACCCCATTCCTAGTTTTATCACGATCCTCTGTGTGGAAGGGGAAGGTCTGAAATGGAGAACCGCCTCTATCAGTGTTGGGAACTGGATGTTTGATAGTTTCAATTCACATGGAGAATCTGCCTAGTGCCCAGAGCATCTTCCTTTCAGACCTGCTGCTTTCCATTGGTTGAGAGATAATGGAAGAGATTACAGAACAGGTGAGGCTAGCCTTCTTCCCTTCTTGTGTGTTGAGGATATACATGTCTGTAATTATCAGAGTTGTAGTCTATGGAACATACAATGCCTTAAAATAAAAAAATTGCTTGCCTGAACCAGACTCATATTTGCAGACAGACAGAGAGAGAAACAAATGAGGGCCATATGTATGTAAAAGGCTTTCTGTCATCTTCTCTTCAAGGGAGCACACTCTGTTCTTTCAGGAGATCCCTGCTGCTTGCACGATATTCCCCATACACAGAAGTGAAGATGCCAGTTCGTATGCACACCATCTTTCTATATATACATTAAAGCCCCCATATATACACTAATGCTATTGAGTGGCAGAAGAGAAAAACATCCATGAAAAAAAATCACACACCTTTGCCCCAAGGAATATTTTTTTGAGAACAATTTACTTCACTATTCCAGTTTATAGTCATGGGAAAAATACATTTTGTAAAGGGAAGGAAATAAGAAGAAGCCCTTTTCACCCACAGCATAGTGAAATTGGGTTTGTAATGGGTGGAAGAGCAACTTGGCATTACAGCTTTCCTGCTGGCCAGTGAATAGCTGTAATAGACTCCAATGAAGCTTTTCTTTTTAAAAAAAAACCATTTGGCAAGGACATTTTATGTGATTGCCTTTCCTCCAGCAAGACAAAGGTCCCCATATTGTTCAACAGAACAATATGAACGTCTTATAAGCACAAGAGACTAATATCTTTTTTTTTAGCCTATTGTTTTCTTAGTTCAGTCATGAAAAATTCTCCATAAATCAGGGGCAGTAAAAGTTATTTAGAAGGGATGAAGTAAGAGAAAATGAATTTTATGTGCTTGTGTGAGTCACAAAACGGCACCATGGTTGTTCCAGAATATTTTTAAAATGCATTTTTTGGGTCACTTTGTTTTTAATTCTGCTTTTGCAATCATTCTGTGTTAAAAATTCTTGTCATCTTGTAATAGTTTAATAAACAATACCTGAAATCCTGTTGGTGGCATAAATATGCATAACCCAGGGTTACATGCATATGTATCTCTTTTTGGACATTGTGTTGAGACTTGTTCACTAGGGCATTGCTATAGCCATGTACAGATGTAGGCATGGAAAGAGGAGGCTATAGCCAAGGGCAACAGGAATGAGGTCTCTCCCTGATCTCCAGAGACCTTGTATAACCTTCTGCAGAGTCACTGGAGATCTGGAAGAGCAACCTCATTTTTTTGCTCTTAGCAGTAGCTGGTACTGTAGATTGTCTCCCTTTCCTCTCCCCTCCCCTCCTGTTGCCAATATATGGCTGAAGTAGCACTCCCATATTGATGGAGGAAAGGCAGAGCATTTCAATAAGTATAAATACCACTTTGCATATGGATGTTGGCTCTTGGCCAATGATACCAGGGTGGGATGGGAGCATTCAAGATTTTCTCCCAAATTCAGGAAGGTTCAATGAAGATGAAAGAGGTGGAAAGGAAGGTAGAAAGTGGAAAGGATGGGGAAAGTGGTAGAAGGCCATCACTGTTAAATATATTAAATGATATTTAAAGATTGTAAAATAATATAGACAGAGATATGTATGAAATCGAAGGCTTTCATGGCCAGCATCCATAGATTTTTGTGGGTTTTTCGGGCTACGTGGCCATGTTCTAGAAACATCAGGAATAAGCTTTTCTAGAACATGGCCACATAGCCCGAAAAACCCACAAAAAAATAGAGATATGTATGTTTATAAAAATATGTGTTTGTGTAATGTTGTAATTGTTAAATTTGGATATTGTTTGTTATGCTTTTTAAGATTTTAGGTGGTGATTTTAAAATGCTTAATAAAAATTATTTTAAAAAACTCTTCCAAATTCATTTTGTTACTTGGTAACATATCTGGGAAAGACCCATGATATTCTTGAATGCACAAAAGTCTCAAAATAACTTTGGTAAGAAGGGACCTTGGTGTGTATGTTTAAACAGTATTCTACAACCTTCAGGACTTCCGGTTGTGACGTCAAGGCGAGTGGAGGCAAGGAGCTTTGCTCTGTCTCCGAGGTCCGTCGCGAGCTCGTTTAAGGTCTCAGTTTATCATCTACTGGGGCCAGCAGAGTCTCCAAGTTGGGGGAAACTCGGAGCGAGGGTCTGCAGGGGGCTTGAGGGCTCCTTCCATTCGCTTGTGGTGGGGAGCCACCACGGGTATTGGAGGGACTCGGAGAGAGCCGCAAGACAGCCGACGCGACGTGAGCCACCCCTAAGGGGAACAGTTTTGACAGCAACTTTACACGCTTTGAAGAAACCCGTGTGTTTTTTTTTGCTGACCCGAAACAGGTGTTTATATGCTTTGGTTGGATCCGGTTGGAAGAGAACTATTAAATGCCTAAGAGAGCTGGTTATCTTGGAGAAGGTGGGAGACGGAAAGGCAGCTTGGCATAAACTGGCTGAATAATTGGGCCTCTGCCTTCCCATTTGTTTTCTTTTTTCCCTCTAACGGACCTTGGTAAAAATAGCTTCAACAAAAATAATATCTCAAGCTTTGAATTTCGAGGTTTTCTCTTTTCCTTTTCTTGCTGGCAGCTGGGTTAATTGAATTAACTGGATTACATAAATCACCAGCTGGCTCACATTATTAAGCAGCTGCTCATAGTAGGCAGTGAAGGAGGGCTTACACAGGAGAAGTGAAAAGAAAAGGAGGAAAGGCTTTTGGCTTTGATCTGTTGGGAGGTAATATTGCCTTTCTGTTGTCCTGGAAGTCTCTGGAGCGCAAGTTGGTCTGCTTTGGGGACTATTTTGACTACTGATGGAGACCAGACAGACAAAAAACAGAAAAGATAATATGAGCTGGTCACACAGAAGGGACTCTTTAGATTGGCCCAACAAACATCAGGATTTAAGCGCTGTGATTCTGGAGGAGCTTCAGGAATTTAAAAAAAATTTTAAGGCGGAGATAAGGGATGAACAAAAGAATTTAAGAGAAGAAATCAGATCAGATATGCAGTCAGAGATACATGGATTGGCCAGAAAAATTGATTGCTTGAATAAAGAGATCCGGGAAATTAGAGAAGAAGCCCAAGCCACGGCCAAAAAAACAGAGGAATTGGACAGTAAAATTGAGGAGATCGAGAAGCGTCAAAGCAAAGAGGAAAAAATCCTATGGATGCAGGAGAAAAAGCAGAGAGACAGGGCGATTAAAATTAGAGGTCTTCCTGAATTAGAGGAAGAAAATCTGGAAGAAATAATTATTCCAGCATTAGCAGATTTCCTTGATATTCCTATAGACTTGTTGAACACTCAAATTGACAAATTATTTCGGGTTTATTCCAAGACAGCGCAAGAAAGGAGCTTACCGAGGGACATTGCGGTGTGTTTTAATAACTCTAGGATAAGAGAAAAAATTATACAAAAAAACTTTGCTGAAGGATTGATTATTGGAAATGTAGAATTGGAGATTTACAGAGACCTACCCCTGGGCACCTTAAAACAAAGACAACAATACAGATTTTTAACATCTGTACTCCAGAGGAAAAACATAAGTTATAGGTGGGGAAATGTGGAAGGGATAGTGTTTATGTACAAAGAGAGAAGGGTGAAAATAGACTCTATTGGAAAAGCGAAAGAGTTCTACAGAAGGATAACGCAGAATGAAGAAAATGGAGAACAAAGAAATATAGACACAAATCCCGTGGTAGTTAGTGAAGCTGGGGTCACCAAAAATAAGGACTTGCTGGATTTAGGGGGGAATCCCCTGAAAGAAACTCAGAAAGGAGGTTTGCCTATTAATGAGAAGGAGCTAACGACGCAGACTGCTGAGGTGAAATAGAAGTATCCACGGAAGGTGAAACATACTATTATATATATATATTGTTTTTCCTTTGTTTGTTATTAATCAGTGGTCACGATGTTGTCTTTTGCGTCTTGGAATGTAGGGGGGCTGAACAGGGAAAAAAAGAGAAAGCAAATTTTTCATCTTTTAGAAAAAAGAAGATATGACGTGGCTTGCTTGCAGGAAACTAAGATAAGGACAGGAGAGTTAAAATACTTAAGAAACCCTAAGTTGGGTAATAGCTTTATATCATCAAGCAACAAGAAAAAGCGGGGATGTGTTACCTTTGTCAATAAAAAGTGGGAGGCTAAAGAGATAAAGTCAGATCCGGAGGGTAGGTTTGTAATTGTAGAAATTAATACAGGGGAGGAAGAAATTGTGGTGGTAAACATTTATGGACCCCTTGAAAAGAAAGACTCCTTTTTTCAAAAACTTAATGAGGATTTAATGCACTGTGATAAAGGGAAAGTAATCATAGCGGGAGATTTTAATGGGGTCTTGAAAGCGAAAAGGGATAGAAAATCGGAAAGGAAAATGAAGGAATCACAGGGGAGGTTACCTCAAAGCTGCTTTGATATGATGCGGGAGCATGATTTGGAAGATTTATGGTCATTTAAATATGATGAGAAACCAGGGTTTACATTTTACCCGGGAGTACATAGGTCATGGTCCAGAATAGACCTTTTTATGGTCTCCGGATCTCTTTTAGGGAAAGTGAAAAAAATGGAGATTGACCCCAAAACTTTATCTGACCATAGTTTGATTGATATGAGTATGGATATAAAGGTTAAGAAAAACCGAACATGGAGGCTACAGGAGGATATGCTTAAAGAGGAGAATTTTGTTGGGTTTCTGAAAGAGGAGATTAAATTTTACTTCAAGACAAATGTGACACCTGGAATTAGCATTGGAACAGTTTGGGATGCAAGCAAGGCGGTGGTTAGGGGCTTAATGATTAAAAAACAAGCAGAGCTTAAAAAGGCAGAAAAGATTAAAGATAAAAGGCTTATGGAGGAATTAGGCAAGAAAGAAAAATTACTAAAACAACACCCTGCGAATACTAAATTGGTGAACGAGGTAAACTTGTTAAAAAAACAAATGCAAAGTAAGCTTGACACAGAGATTGAGAGAGATCTTAGATATAATAAGCTGAAATTTTTTAAAAATGGGAACAAAGTGGGTAGGTGGTTGGCAAAGAAATTGGGAGGCTATAGAGAGAAGAAAAGGATAACGAAATTGAATGTGGGAGGGAAGTTATATACTAAGCAAGAAGACATATTAAATTTATTTCGAGGTTATTATCAGACACTATACGATCAAGAAAGGGGGGAAAAAGCTGGAAAAGAAAAAGCTAATAAATACCTAGACTCCAAGATAGTGGAAAAAATATCCCACGAACAAAAAATGAGCTTAGAAGCAAGGATATCCAAACAGGAAATTTTAAAGGCGATTTCGTCATTAAAGGAAGGGAAGGCTCCGGGAGTGGACGGCTTTTCTGCCTTATATTATAAGGTATTTAATTTAGAATTATTAGAACCGCTAGAAAAATTATATAATTCCATAGAAAAAGAGGGAGTCCCACAGACATGGGAACAGTCTTGTATAACACTCATTCCAAAAGAGGACAAAGACGACTCTTGTATGGCAAATTACAGACCGATAAGCCTCCTAAACGTGGATTATAAGATATATACTATGATATGGGCTACAAGACTCAAGGAAATATTAAAAGTAATTATAGGAAGGAACCAGAATGGATTTTTACCGGGGAGACAAATAAGGGACAATATCAGAACCATCATAAATAGCTTGGAGTTTTACCAGACAAACAATGAGAAAAAGTTGGCATTAATAGCCTTAGACATGGAAAAAGCGTTTGACAAATTAAGCTGGGAGTTTCTATTTGGAGTATTGGAAAAAAGAGATCTAGGCAAAAAATTTATCACAGTAATACGACACATTTACAATAGGCAGAGGGCGTCTTTGATAGTAAATCAAGAGAGATCCCTAGAATTTGAAATAAAAAGAGGGGTTAGGCAAGGTTGCCCCCTATCCCCTCTTCTTTTTATCCTGGCAATTGAAGTTTTGATTAATAGAATTAATGGAAATAATAAGATAGGCGGAATTGGAAATAAAGGACATCCGGTAAAGACCAAAGTTTTTGCGGATGATGTTGCGGTAATTTTGGATGATCCGCTACAGGGGATTGATGAACTAAAATATGAGTTGAATCTTTTTGGGACTCTATCGGGGCTGATGGTCAACAAAGGAAAAACAGTTATGATCTCTAAGAATCTTACCGTCGAAGAGGAGAAAAAACTAGAACAGAAATCAGGCTTTAAATTGGAAAAACAAATTAGATACCTGGGTATAAAAATCTCTAAAGATAATTTAAAGCTTTTTGAAAATAACTATAGAAATACATGGAAAGAAATAAAAGAGAGCATGTGCAGATGGAATAGATTAAATCTTTCCCTACTAGGAAGAATCGCGGTTACCAAAATGGTAATCCTTCCGAAAATATTGTTTTTATTCCTGAATTTACCTATCATGATTAAAACCAGTCAGTTTAGAGAGTGGGAGAAGGAGCTAAATAGATTTTTATGGAAAGGTGCGAAACCAAGAATCAGAAGCTCTATATTAAAAGATCGAAAAGAAAAGGGGGGCTTTGCGCTCCCGGATCTTCAGATATATTACTGGGCATGCAGTGTAATGTGGCTGCAAAACTGGGTGAAACTGGAGAATGAGGAAGTATTAAATATGGAAGGAGTTCAACTTAGATTTGGGTGGCACGCTTTTTTATGTTACAACCAGTTGGGGAAAAATAAGGACTTCAATAACCATCCTATCAGAAAATCTTTATTACAGGTGTGGATAAAACTGAAAAAGATATTCTATTTTAAAATCCCCATTTGGACTTCTACTCAGGAGGCTTTCTTTGGCAGGTGGCTAAAGAAGGAAAGGAATAGATGTCTAACCTACCAAGATTGCTTAAAGAAAAACCAACAAGGAACTTGGACTTTAAAATCCAGGGAGGAATTAAATGAAGAAGGGTTCGAACTTAATTGGTTTAATTATTACCAGATTAGTAATAAGTTTCTAGAAGATATAAGAATGGTAGGAATAGAAAATCAACGTAATGAACTAGATGAAATAATTTGGCAACCAGATAGGAAGAAAATTTCTAAACTGTATAAGCTATTTATAGACCGCAAACTGGAACAGGAAACAGTCAAAGATTATATGAATAAATGGGCGAGAGACCTAGGCAAGAACATTGATTTAAATGAATGGCAGAATGCCTGGAGGAAGACACAAGACTTCACAATAGCTCAAGAACCTAAAGAGAACTTGTTAAAAATAATGAATCGATGGTACTACACACCGTGGAGAATTAAAAAGATGTATAATTCCAAATGCGGGAAATGTTGGAGATGTAATTTTGAAAAGGGGAATCTGATCCACATATGGTGGAAATGTAAGGATATCCAGAAATTTTGGAAAGCGGTTCACAAATCAATAGAGGATATATTAGGAATTAGTTTCTCTTTGGATCCTAAACTTTACCTATTAAATATGACCACAGTCCTTAAATCGGGAGATGAAAAAAAATACTGGAGGGTAGTGCTTTACATGGTTACTGCGGCGAGGGTAGAGATAGCGAAATTGTGGAAATCGTCGGACATCCCCAAATGGGAATGCTGGATGTTAAAAGTGAACGATTATAGGATACTTGACACACTCTCTTGCAATGTTAAGAATATTAGTAAGAAAAGATCAAAGGAGGACTGGGAAAAAGTTTTGGAATTTTGGAAGAGAGAATGGAATTTGGATACAGAACTACTCTTGTAATTAAGAAAGCCAAAGAATGAAATGAAATTATTATGTTTTTTCATCCTGTTAATCTCATTAATCCAGGTTAGAAGAGTCAAAGGGAAAACTGAGATGGAGGATCCATGGTACGGGTCTTCTTTTAATCCTTGTTCAATATTACATCTCGAGGACAATCGCATGGCAATTGATATATTATTGTTAGACTTGAGGAAATAATCATGAATCAGAGGGAAATAAAGACATAATTGTAATTGATAAATGTTAACCGGGATATTACCAGACTAACCAAGTGAATTGCAATTGATGTTGTAGTATGCAGGATGACTGATGCAGGAAACCATTTGTTGAGGCAGGGTAACTAAGTTGTAAGACATATAGGGGACCTGATTGTTTAAAGACGTTTAAGGGTGCCTGCATGAAGGTATTAATTGATTTTGGAATTTAATGGCTGCACATTCAAGTAAAGGAGCTAGGTCGATGATGACGCAAATAAGAAAGAAGTTCTTTTAGCAACCGGAATGGAAGGAGGTCCGAATGAAGAAGGGTCCAGGAAGATCGACAGTTGTGGTGTAATTTCACATCTATATGTTTTATTTTTTGTCATATGTTGGACGTTATGTACACATATTTGACAGATTGTACAAACATGATTTCTGTAAACTAAGTTATTTTAATTGGAAAATTTCAATAAAGACTATTAAAAAAAATAAAAAAAATAAACAGTATTCTATAAGACAGTTGTAGTACGACTTAAGCCCAAATGTTATAACAATCCAATGAGTGTTGCTAAAAATAATCTTCCTGTGTTTGGGAAAATGTTTTGAACCTGCTTCTCTGGGATCTCTGTGAGATAGTATGGGCAGAGCCTTAATTAGCTATGCCAATACATAGAGATATATGGCACTGGCACAATACTCCCTGCATGAAAAATTCAGGCATAGGTACATACCACATGAAACTACAGCAGGTCTCATATGGAGACCACAACTCTGGCAATATTAGACATAGTTTGGCAGATTTTTAAGTAGAAATGGCTTATTTCATTTTATCTTAAGATAAGTGATTTAAAGCAGAAGTACTGTACAGACCGAATAGATAGAAAAACCTTACTTCATTTTATCTTATGATAAGTTGTCTAAAGCAGAAGTATTGTACAGACTGTCTGAATAAGGTTGAAGTCAATGACATCAAACATTCTTGTGCTAAACGTCCTAGTGCCAGAGACAGTCTCTTATCCAAATCTGTGACTGCAGACAAATGGGTAGACCTCAAGCTGAGCAGAATAAATGATTTGGTCTGAAAAGCAGAAGGAAAATTTCTCATAGTGAGCAGTGGCTGACAGCTGCCGTGTAGATTTGTCACATCATCCACAATTCAGAACAACTCTGCTGTGACAGCACTTTGTAAACGGCATGGAAGAAAAGGGAGAGGCATTTTTTCTGCAGTGCCACAGCCCTTTAAAACTATCTGTTTTGTCACACATGACAGCAGTTTCTACATGAACTATCCCGTCTTTTTCTTGATCCATCATTCACAGTCCCTTACCATCATGCATCACTCTAGTGTCAAGAGAAGATGCCTAGGAGCTACCAAATCAGCACAAAGAAACCAGCAGCCACTCTATACCTTCACCATAATATTGATGGGATTGTTGTCAAAGCCAGAGATTATTCCTCCTAGAGCATTTTGAAATCCAGTCACTTCCATAAGCACTTCAGTTCCAGCATCCTGATGGAGGCACACAGGAACTCTCATGTAGTATAATTCCTCATTCTTCATTAGATTCTCCCCCCCCCTTTCCTCTCCTTTATTTTAAAAAAATAATGGTGGCCGTGATGTTACACCAGATTTACTACTTCAGAATCAGACTATTTGGTGGGGGGAGGCAAAAACAACAATAGTGAAACTTGATTGAAAGTGTATTGTTGCCTTATCAAGTGTCCACAGGAAGCACAAGAAATTTGGACTTCCTTCATGGCAAGCAACTGCACCTATTTGAATTTCTTTTGTCTGACAAAGGTATTTCTTTAAATTAACTGTGCCTGATGTTGTACTGGCTTGCATCAAGCTATGGCATGTCACATCTGCTACGCACAGTAGTTTATGTACTGAAAAACGATGAGGTGAAATAGAGGTCAGAAGGATACTGTAAATGTTATTCCTGCTGCGCATGAGAGTTTATTGCCTATACGTATGCATTTATGGGGAAATCTTCAACTTACTTTACATTCGTGATACACATCATGGAGTCAATCCTGAGAAGTGCTGAGTTACTCCAGCTGTCACAATAATCTTCCAAGACAAGGGCCCCAAATCCACAAAAACCAGCCAAATGCTCACAATTGCTTGTTCGAACATTTTGTTCAGGATAGTTTCAGTGACACAAAACCTCCAAACCCCCAAACCCAAAGGCAGTCTTGGAGAGTGGGAAATATTGTGCTGTTTCCAAGGTCTGTGGCTTGGATCTGTCCATAAATGTAACCTTTAATTGCTTCTCCTGCTCTCATTGGAAGATAATACACAGAGGAAGAGAAATTCACATATACAAGGAGTTAGTCAGAACAAACATATGATATAACACATAGCACCACCTGCACAGGAAAAGAAGGCTGTGTGTTTTCTTTATTGACCAGTATCCTATGACTGAGGCTGTTTTCCTGAGCCAAGCTGTACTTATAGTTACTCTGGTACAAATCCAGAGTAACTAAATAGTATAAATGAGAGGATAATTACACCCATAAACTCCTTATGTCAATCATTTTGTTTTATTCATTTTTAGATGAATAAACATCTCTCCCATCTGCCCCACAGTATGCAGTCTAATTATAGAAAAAGCAAGATTTGGCAAACAGACCACAGCGTAGGTGAGAAATATGCAGGAAAGTAATAGCAGAATAAATAATGTAATAGTGTAACAGTATGAACATTAAGAAAACAAAAAATAACAACCATAGAGGATCTACATGAATTCAATCTAGATAATGAGGAAATTGAAAATCAAATAATTCCCATACTCAAAGTACCTTGGGTCAAATATTGATCAGAATGGAAACTACAGTCGGGAAATCAGAAAAAAACTGGGAATGGAGAGGGCAACTTTTAAAGAACTAGACAAGATTCTAAAGTGGAAAGATAAACAACTGAGCACTAAAGTTAGAATCGTCCAAACAATTGTATTCCCATTATGTATGGATGTAAGATCTGGACAGTGATAAAAACAGATAGAAAGAAAATCAACTCATTTGAAATGTAATGCTGGAAAAGGGTGCTGAGGATACCATGGTCAGCCAAAAAGACAAACAAATGGGTCCTAGAACAGATCAAGCCTGAACTCTCCCTGGAAGCCAAGAAGATGAAACTGAGGCTTTTGTACTTTGTCCCCATCATGAGAAACCAGCTTAATTTATATACCACTTCATACTGAACTAGCAGTGTCTAAGCGGTTTACAACTGTAAGCTAATTGCCCCCAACAAGCTGGGTACTCATTTTAGCGACCTCGAACGGATGCAGGCCTGAGTCAAGGTTGAGCCCTTTTGCTGGTATTGAACTCACAACCTTATGGTTTTGAGTGAGTGGCTGCAGTACAGACATTTAACCACTGCGCCACTCATAACTCATTAGAAATGACAATGCTAGGAAAGGTAGAAAGCAGTTGAAAGTAAGTAAGACCACATGCCAGATGGCTGGACTCAATTAGGCCACAAGCTTGAATCTACAGGAACTAAGCAGAGCAGTGGCTGAAAGGGGGTCTTGGAGATGTCTCATCCACAGAGTCGCCATGAGTCAGAGCTGACTTGAGGGCAGTTAACCACAACAAAAACAACAACAAACAACAACAGGGGAAACAAAACAGTAAAATATTTATGGGGCAACCGTTGGTATGTCTCTCCTTAAGTGCTTTTATCTTGACTTCAACTTATAGCCACCCTATCCTAGTGTTTTCTGATGAAATTTATTCAGACAAGATTTACTCTTTCCTTCCTCTAAGGCTAAGAGAATGTGATTTGCCTAAGGTCACCCACATCCAAAATACACTGCAGAAATGAACCAATCTGAGACTGCTTTAACTGCCCTGGCTCAGTGCTAGGGCATCCTGGGAACTGTAGTTTTGTGAAACATTTAGGAGTCCTGGTGATGCAGTGATTAAATGCCTGTACTGCAGCTACTCACTCACAAACCGAAAGGTTGTGAGTTCAATACCAACCAAGCTTGATTTAGACTTGCATCCTTCTGAGGTTGCTAAAATGGGTACCCAGCTTGTTGGGGGCAATTAGCTTATAAACTGTAAACCACTTAGGGAGTGCTTATGTGCACTGATAATTACTATAAATGTACTTGCTATTGCTATTGCTATTTAGGAGATTATCGCACTTCATTTTTTGCCTGATCTGGGCATGGGCTGGGAATGGGTTTGAACAGGTGAAAATGGGTGTTATTGCACAGCAAAACACCACCAATGCCACTGGGAGACTACAAGCCTTCCTACAGCTATGCTTAGCCCACTGATTTTGAATTATGGAAGCGTTCTGTCCTTGCAAAATTGGGGGGCTAAGCACAGCTGGGAGATGGCTTGTGGTCTGAAAATAACACCCATTTTCACCCCTTCAAGCCCATTCCCATCCTGTGCCCAGATCGAGCGAAAAATGAAGTGCGATAATCTCATTAGCCTTCTCTGTCAGAGAGCTTTGGTGCCATGATAAACTACATTTCCCAGGATTCCATAGCACTGAGCCAAAGCAGTTAAAGCGGTCTCAAACTGGATTATTTCTGCAGTGTATTTTAGACCCCAATGAGTTTTCATGGCTGAGCAGAGATTTGAACCCTGGTCTCCCAGAGTTGTAGTCCAAACCTCAAACCACCATATCACACTGGCTCTCATTCTATTTACTTCTTAAGCTACTTTATATTCCAGTTTTGATTTTGAATCCTGTTTTGAAGGAGCACATGTTTCCTTGGGGGCTCTTAGATGGGGAGGGGGGGCTGAATTCAGTTCTGCTGGAACACACCTTTTGGTTCTCTAACTCTGTAAGTCCCCAATTTTATCTGTGATTCCCCACAGCCAGGGAAGGCTTTCTGACATACTGAGAGGCACTATGTTTGTCTACCCCTCTTCAAATAACAGCCTATCTACTATTGGCTTATCATTCATGGGTCTCTCAAAGTCCTAGTTTTACACTCAAACCACTATGTTATGGCCTCTCAGGTATGTCTATCCAAAAATAATTCCTTTGATATTCAATGCAGTTTTCACTCAGGAAACTGAGTGCAGAAGCTTCCATCTTAATGGACTATTTTGTTTTGGAAGTTTAGGTTTTTCACACACTCATATATGACTATGAGCCACTCAGTGGCTTTGAGCAAGTCACTGTTATTATCATGAGTATTGTGAGAAAAGGAGAGATAAGGAAAAACAAGAGCAAACTCTGAAAGGGCTACAGAAAGTATTATTATTCCAATGATGCTTCACGGATGCAGATTAAATGTAATCCTCACA
>NC_056523.1:263419030-263563460 GCF_019175285.1 Sceloporus undulatus
CCCCCCCCCCACTTTACCTTGCTGTGCCTTCTCTCATACACAGAAGCTCCCCATTGCCATGACTGATGCAGAAACTAGGCACCTGGCCATGTGGTTGCAGCCAGGCAACCTGTTTCCATGTCAGATGCAATAACAGGGGCTTATGAGTGTGACTGATGGTGCGGCAAGTTTAAGAGAACACACCAGTAGCAGGCCACAGGTTGATTCAGGGACGGGTGTGTAAACCTGGATGCTGACCCAGGTGAGCACTGGGGCCAGAATATCATGGGTTCAGTCTGATAGGAAGGCTCAGCCCATGCTATTCTAGCTGTCTGCTCAGCCCCAAAATCATGATTTTGAGGTTTAGTGACAGTGGGTGGGGCAACAGCAAAATCCATCTCTGTTAAAAGATAAAGCTGCCTTGCTGGCTGCAATTCTGTGGAAAACATGCCTGATGGTCTTAGTTCTGAGGGGCAAACAAGGTGTTGAGGAGAATGTGCATTCTTTCCAATTAACTGGTTTTACCTTTCAGAGTGATATTTCTCAGATATCCACCACAACCAGAACTGTGAATTAAGCTAATTTTATCTTCCAATGACCAATCCTGATGGAAAGCATGAAAAATGCAAGATATTTGTTACCACTTGGGGGAGTGCCTCTGCAAAACCATGTTAAATATATTGTCTAGTATGACTCTGAGTAAACTTGTATGTGATTATCTTGAGAGATGTGCAATTTAGCCCTGAGGAAATGCAGATGCTGCCTTTGCCAACAAGGCATCAATGTGAATTTTGCAAGCTTTAGAAAGGTAGAATCCCCCCTCCAGACTTAATACTTTTGCCAGTAAAAATATAGCAGTGATAACTTTATTGGCCAGCCAAAATACACAATATACTTGTTGCAAGCTTTTGAAGCTGTAGGGGCTTCTTCATCAGGCAAGATGTTCAAACATCTGCTCTGGGCACTCTACTTCCCTGCAGTGCACCATGAGACTCATGAGTAAACCCATGCCTGGCAAGGAGGGGGAAGCCCTGGTGGTGCAGTGGTTAAATGACTACAGTCACTCACTCAAAACCACAAGGTGGTGAGTTCAATACCAACAAAAGGGCTCAAGCTCGACTCAGGCTTGCATCCTTCCGAGGTCGCTAAAATGAGTACCCAGCTTATTGGGGGCAATTAGCTTACAGTTGTAAACTGCTTAGACACTGTTAGTTCAGTATGAAGCGGTATATAAATGAAGTTGTTTGTTTTGTTGTACCAAACACCATTTTACTCATGAGAAGGGGAGGTGGAGCACTTAGCCAGGTGTCACCCCTCTTCTTAGGCATCACCCAGTGTGGTCCACACACCCCGCACATGTCACTGGGTGACACCCTAAGGCAAGGTGACACTATTGTTCCCCAGACGTCTGCCTATTGGCAGAAATGGGCTGTGGAGTTTGCCTTCATCCCTTTAAAATTCTGGAGAGATGGTGTGAGTGGGGCAAGAAGGAGAAAGGAGAGGCCCCAGTTTTTTAAAACAATTAAAATTAATGTATAACCCACCATGAATCCCATTGTGGGAGAAAGGTGGTATATAAATCGTTGAGATAAATGAATAAATAATAAAAAATATATTTAATTTTTGAAAATTCTTTCAACATTTTCTTTTTAAAAAAATCACATCTTACCAAATTTTCACTTTAATCACATGAAACTATGCACATGCAAATACATTTAGGCTGTGTGTATGATACTGTAATTTAAAGGTATAATATTTTTGTTAGTTGTTTTATGTCCAACTATTACCATTACATTCAATGATATATGGGAACTATGATTTATGAGTAACATTAGTACAAAAAACATTACTAAGGATTCCATATGTTGTTGTCTGAAAGGAGGTCAATGGAGCAGTGACACCATGAGTTACTGCACTGGGTGATGCCAGTGCTAGTGATGCCACTGATCTACACTGTAGAGAAAGTTTAGTTATAGAACAGTTATTGGACATTGGTGGCCTCATTATGTATTTATTTACTCCAGGCAGTATCTTATAATACCTGCTAGTTTTAACAAAGTAATTCAGAGGAATTAGCTGTTCTTGAATAATTAGAAATTGTTTCTTTGAGTTTTAAAAACTACTAGTAAGTAATTCCCATTTAAAAGTAACTTTTCTTGCTCGCTCTCTCTCTCTCTCTTATAAACTCTGCACGCAAGAGAGAAATATTTTCAAGAAATGAAATAAAAATGGTAAGAGAAATTATTTGTAAACACACACACATACACAGACACACAGAGCTTTGTAAAACATCCGATTTACATACAGACTTCTAGAAGATAAAATGCTTGTAAGGCAGAAGCATTACAAAAAGGAACCCATGACACATGCTGTTTACACATGTACATTAGTGTCATTTTACACATCAGTGAGTAAAAGCAATTATACGGTGTTCACATTTTCTACTTGATAAGCTTTTGCCATATGCTGTCCAATTTTGTCTCTGTTAAGAAACCAAGCATGTAGTAAGGATGAAATAATGTATAAGACAGATATGATGAAAACTAAAATACCTCTGCATTTAAAAAATGCCCCCAGGGTTAAATATCCTTTTGTGTATAAATTCATTTTTTACTTTACTGCAATAGCCATTTATATTTGACGTTATATTATTAACTTTAAGTTGGAGCATGGATTCTTCATGTAGTTTTTGTCAAAGAAGGAACATTTTGAATAGTAGCAGAGTAAATTTATTACCCCATGAATTGCATTTTGGTTGAAAAGATTTGATTTATATTAGTTGCTGTTTGTATTTTTTAGCCATACTTGAAATAAATTTTTTGTTAGAAAGCAAAATTGCATCAGTTCCTCCTGTCCATTTTATATTTTCATTTCTTAAATAAGGATCTGTTAACAGAGAAATAGTCCACACATCTGGGAGATGGAAGTCCAATTGAGCCCTGGTGGCACAGTGGTTAAAGGCCTGTACTGCAGCCACTCACCATAACCATAAGGTTGTGAGTTCAGTACCAGCCAAGGGGGCTCAAGCTTGATCAGGCGGTGACAAACCGCCACTTGGTACGTCCTCAGTTAGAAGCACCTGTTATCAGCTTCGGTGATAGCCACTGCGCCCTACCTGGACCGGGGGGACCTTGAAACAGTGGTACACGCACTGGTAACCTCTCAACTCGATCTTCGTAATGCGCTCTACATGGGGCAGACCTCTGTACCAAACTCGGAAGCTGCAGTTGGACAAAAATGGCCGCTAGGCTGGTCACTGGTAGCTCCAGGCACCATATAAAACACTATATTGAAAGATCTGCATTGGCTAACCATCCGCTTCCGGGCCCAATACAAGGTGTTGGTTGTTACCTATAAAGCCCTAAATGGCTTGGGCCCAGAGTTACTTGGAGGACGCCTCTCTCCATACAATCCCCCCGCACGCTAGGTCAGGTGGGAAAAACTCTGAGTGTTACCAAGACGAGATACGCAGTGACGGCGCAAAGGGCTTTTTCTGCTGTGCCCCACAGTTTTGGAACGCTCTCCCTGAGGAGCTCCGTTTAGCCCCCTCCCTGGAGTCATTCAGAAAAACCTTAAGACCACTATATTTTGTCAGCCTTCCCCCACATGTCCTGATTGTTTTTTTCTCCTGTGTATTGTGTATCATATTTAGACCTGTTTTAATCGATTTTGATTGGATTTAACAACGGATTTTAATGATGTATAGTAGTGTATGGTTTTATATGAGGGATTTTTTTTGCTTTATTCTTATTTATAATCGTAACTTATCCTGTAATGTATTTCTACTGTTGGTTTTGTAAACCACCATGAGCGCAAGGAATTGGCGGTAATATAAAAAAAATTCAATTCAATCAATCAAAAAAAGGGGCGTCTCTTCCAGACGCCCATATTCCTGTTACGGACTCGTCCGTAACAAATGGTTGTGGCTGTTCCACACGGCTGCCCGCAATCTTAACGTTAATGGACGCTGTGCGTCCGCATCGCACGGCACTAATGACATCGCGAGTGCGCCATTGGCGCTCGCGCACCATAGCGCACCGCCAGAAAACTCCATTTTGGAGCTTCTTTTTTGCTCCTAAGGGAGCCGCCGGTTTGGCTGCAGCGGCTCCTCACGGAGCAAACAGGAGCGCCGGGAGACCACCTCAAAGCGCAGTTTGTAACGCTCCCCCAGCTTCCATCCTTCTGAGGTTCTAAAAAGAGTATCCAGATTGTTGGGGCAATTAATACAGTTTTAAACTGCTCAGACACTGTTAGTTCAGTATGAAGCGTTATATAAATGAAGCTGTTTGTTTAGCTTTTTTTTGGGGGGGAGTGTTCCGGTATGTGGCCATGTTATGAAGAGTTTTTCCCTGACATTTTGCCAGGATTGTGGTTGGCATCTTCAGAGAATGCTTGCCTGGAAGGGAGTTGGGTATATATAATTGTGTGACCTGGAAAGACAGGAGTGATTTGCATTGTGTATTGTTTGTTGCTAATGGCAGCCTCAGGGTGGGGAGGGTCTGCAAAGAGGATTAGTGTTCTGCTTGATAGTGCTCATTATTGTCTGCGAGTTTCTCATTTACATTTGTTGATTCTTCATCTTGCTATTATTCAGGACTGGTAGCCAAACCTTGTTTACTTAAGGGTTTTCTTTTCCTGTTGAAATTGTCCAGGTGTTTGTGGATTCAATGGCTTCCCGTGCATCCTGACATGGTAGTGGTTGCAGGTCAGAATTTCAGTGGTTCAAACAGTATTTTATGCCCAGGATGGTTTGGTGCATGTTTGCTACTGCTGATTTTCTGGCTGGCCCAGTCTGCAGTTCTCTGTGTTTCTTGATTCTTTGCGCGGTTCACTGTAATTCCTTCCTGACTGACATAAATAAAAAAAACTTGTTCATACAAATTATTTCAAAAATGAACACATGATTAATATCTGCCAATATCAGGAAATCCTAACTTTGGGATTCTACTCAGAGTTTGGAAAAATTACTTTTTAGACTGCTGCTTGGGAATTTCTAGGAATGTAGTTCACCAGGCAACTTTTGCAAGTCCTGTTGCTGGATGCATGGATCAATGGCAAATCAAGAGATAAAAATTGTAGAACATAAATATGGATGCTACACCAAAGATGGGAGCATTTCTCTATTTAAAGAACATAGCAGAATGGAGCACATTATATCTTTACTTTTTTCATAGTTTAAGTAGGCCTTTAGAAAGCTGTTAGTAGTGATATGTGTCAATATATGATAAAGCAAATTGAGCAGACTACTAAGATGGAACTCTTTGTTTTTACTTTAGACAATTTTGAAACATATCATACAAATTTATTTCTGTCTGTAAAGCTGTGTGTCTTATTAGAAGAGCTCCTTTGCTGGTTGAAGGTTTTCTGCATAGTCAGATGATCAAAGGATTTTACTTGGGTCTTGGGTTTAGTCAATTTAGAACTTTTGGCCAGGAACTGACGTTGACTTAATAATTGAACATGTTCCTTTTCATGCAGATTAAAAGGGTGATTGAAGTTCATTGATTGATTGGAAGGATTTTCCTCAAAGGGTTTTGAACATCAAATGAAATTGAAAAAAAAATTCTTTCTGGGTCCTGGATTCGATTTCACTTAATACCTGTAGATTATTTTTCTTGTTTTCGTACAAGGCAAATTGTGAATTGATATAACTTGGCAATGAGAAGCAACTGGAATCTCATCTCTTTTTCCAGTTGTACAGAGACCCCGCCAGCAAACTCATCTGGAAGCCAGATGCTGGTGACAATCCCCTCAGAAGAGTCAAATTTGCATTAATACCCACAGCCAGCTTCATAAATTAGGTGAAAACTAAGACAAGATTAAGTTCCTCCCACAGTTCACTGTATGTTTAACAAGACAGATTGGGTTCAGCATACATTTCAAATAACTTTGCTAGCCACTTAATAAAACACTTTCTCTAAGTAAAAAAAGTATTTTGCTCCTTTTTGTCAGTGTATTAAACTGTACTTGTTTTCTTTCATAATTTTAAAACCCTTTAATTTATATTCATTTAATTTGAAAGGTTCCAAGACAAGTGTCATTATATAAGGATCATGTTATAAAATGGATCTCTGATATTTGAATAAATATCTGTTCATGCAATCTCCATCCACCAGATTTTAGGGTATCTGTGGGTGAGGTACAGGAAAGGATAAACACAACTTGCTAGCTGTGTCTTTTCTGGTGTTACCATAATGAAACACTACACAATCTTATGTCATTTCAAATTTTGTTTGGGTGACATAGATGTCCTCAGAATCAAAATATGTAGGTTGAACTCCAGCTAGTTAGTATGAAATAGATCTTGCAGAACCTTTGAGCCTGGTGTAAAGAAATTGTAGCATAGCTTTTAATACGGTTACTTCTCCAGATGCATGCGGTAAACTAATGCCCAGGAAGGACTTTTGTAGACTGTTGAATTACCCATGGAAATGCAAAACATGTTGTATAGTGAGGAGGTGTCAAATTCAGTTTTTAACTATGGTCATTGAGTAACAAAGGCAGGAGGAAAGATGTTGCCTAAGGCCAGGGTGGGTGGATAACCATATCAATAATGGAGGGAAATTTGGAATGTTGGTGTGTGCTGTGTGCTCTGGAGCCCTGTGAAATCTTCATGTGATCTGCGACTTGTATCTACTCAGTAATATTGATGTTTCCTTATTAACTTATGATTTTTTCAGAAGAAAAAGGTTTTTAAAAATAAGTCTGGGAACCAGAAAGAAGAAGTTAAAAGTGTTAGTGTTAGAAAATGTGTAATGTGCCAGAAAGCCATTGTCTTTGTTCACCTGATGTTGGTGGATTAAAGTCCATTGCCCTACCCACAACATCCGAACATGATACCTTTATGGGACAATCAAAATGCAACAATTAGACAAGCTTTCAAAATCACATGTTCTCCATCAGGCAAACAGCAAGGAAAAAATTGAAAAGTTCATCATAGGCCTGCATTTTTGTTTCTGGTCTTAGTTCAGATAGTAGAGAGGCTATCTGCAGCTGGCACCTCCATCTAGATAGTCACTAGTAGATTTCAAAGTCATGGAATTTAGTGTCCATTGCAATTGAAGGAACATGTTTCCTTGGAATCCAGCATGTTTCCTTCTTTTGTGAAACCACAGGTTCCTATGTCAGTAGAGAAGACTGAATTTTTAGGAAGCTTCATGTTTGCATCAGGAAACTAGGTGGTCTAGAGATAGGGTTGCCATAACCGCCATTGGCCAGCCTCAGAGCCTCGGAGGAGAGGAGGAGGAGGAGTGAGCCTTAGGCGGGAAAAGCAACCTTTGTTTGCGCCAAGGAGGAAGAGAAGAGACGAGGAGGAGAAGAGAGGAGGAGAAGGAAGAGGAGAGGAGAGGAAGAAGTAAGAGGAAGAAAGGGGAGATGAGGAGGAGGAAGTAGAGGAAAAGGAGAGTGGGTGCCGTTTCCAATGTTTATTTCCCCCAAAGTGTCTTTTTTGTGTTATTTTGGTGCTTTTAATGCTAACAGGTCTGCCTATTTTAAAAATGATAGTAATGATGAAGGAATGGGGAGGGGGTGGTTTGGCCAGAAAGGAAGTACATTTCTTCCATCTGTCTAGGAATATGTCAAAATGTCTCCATTTTGATCATGCCTAGAAACATGCATTTATATTAACATTTTTAAAAAAATCATCCAATTTTTTTCACAGTCCATTTTTAAAAAAGTGTCCTACATTGAAAATGTTCCCTACATTTGTCCCAGTTTGGAGGTCCTGACTTATGGCAACCCTATCTAGAGGCAAAGCATGCCAATCAGTGCCAATATTAGAAAAAAAATGCTTTACCTTTGTTGAGCAGAGCTCAGATGCAAGGTCCCATTCACTGGTTCTTCTTTAAATCCCCTGTGATGGCAAAATGTGGTACTTATAATCTAAAATTGTTAATTAATGTAGTTAGCATCTGTCTTTAATAAAAATGTTATAGCATAGGTCTAATCTTACAAGATTATTGTAACCGTAATTGTATGTTGAAATCCAAAAAAAATCTAGAGTAGCCATGTTGCATATAGCAAATCTATAACATCCAACCATGATACTTTATTGGGCATTTTGTTGGTCCAATAAAGGTATCATTGTGGGATGTTATAGGACTTACAACTTATGCATTTCCATGGATATTGATAGTCTATAAAGGTCCTTCTTGACATCAGTTCACTCCTTGCATCTAGGAAAGTAGACCAAGGGCTCATTCCCACTACAATATAAAGTGGATTACCAATTGTTCTGGTCCACTTTAAAGTGATTTAAGACAAAAAAAAATCAGGTTTTTTATTTGGGTGTGATTATTAATAGCAAAAAAATGACAACAGAGGTTTGAGGAAATTAAACAAAACTTATTAATAGAGTCTCAAAAACTGAAGCAAAACAATATGAAATAGCACAGTAACAAATCCTGATAGCAGCATACATACATTACCATGAGGGCAGCATGGAGAGCAGGATTCAATGAATACTCCCAAGACCCAGTAGATCCACAAGGCAATATACCTTCTATTAGTTAATACAATCACCTGGTTTACTGGCTTATTACCAGGGTCTCACCTGCCTGCTCACTAGATTCATCCAGTCACAACTTATTACCTGACATTTTAAAAGAGTAGTTTCTGGTGGTTCTTTTTAAAAGAATCAATTCAGAACCATTTTCCAGAAGTGGGAATGAGATCTGGATCTTTTTCTTCGCATCACTTGTGGGAGGGACTAATCAGTTGGATGGGGAGATGGGTGTTGACTGTCCTTTCACACATTACTGAATCCGCCATTCCCCTTGTGCTGCAAGAGGTAAGAAACTTTTGTGGATGTTTTTCCCACTCCCTTTAAAAAAACATGTTAGTGAAATGGATACAATGCAATTCGGGTCCTTTTAAAGTGGGGAATTGGTCACAAATTCTGTTCATTACTCTGTGGGTGCCAGTGGGTGGCCACCGCAGATGTATGTAGGAGCGGATTGGTATGTGAATACATGGGGTTTTTTAAATGATAGATTTATTGATCAGTTGCATTTGTGGTGAATTGCAATTCCCCTGCATGCCTCTGGTACCCATTGGAGTGGGAATTATTTTGCTGCCTCCATGAGGTCTGGGGGGTGGGTTGATGGGCAGATCCATAGGTGCCATTTGGGTCATTCCTTGCTGGTGTTTACCCAAAGAGAGGGCGTTCCCAGGTGGCTCATGGGCACTGGTGCCCACCTTTGCCCTCCCCCTTTATTGTGTTTTAGTAATATCCGACCTTTTGCCACTTTGCACCCAACTCTAAACCCCTGCTTCAGTGCCATTTAAAAAAAAAAACTCTTCACAGATCATCACTTCATACCATCGCAGATCACAGCCACCCACCACAACCTTCCTTTAGTCATGGCAGAGTTGAAAAAAGGTGGTAGGAGGATAGCTTGGAAAAGGGAGGAGATGATTGATTTGATAGCGATTTGGAGCCAAGTGACGGTGCAGATGCAGCTACAGCCACTGCAATATTGATATTTATGAGACTATTGCTAAAAAGATGAGGAAGAGAGGTCATGATAGAACTGATTCGCAGTGTAGAACCAAAGCAAAGGCAATGAAGCGTAACTTTAAAGTTGCTAACCAGAAGTGGGATGGGTGCTGAAACCATGCCCTTTTTTGCAAGAGTTGAAGGACATTTTTGTGGGAAATGTCAGCACAGAAGTTAAAAGGGTGACCCCAGCAAGAGAAGTGATGAAAGTCTTGGGAGGAAGTAATCATGAGGAACCCGGCATGGAACCGCATCATCACCAGCAGCCCATGGAAGGCTCTGAAGAGCTGTTATCACAAGGTAATTGTATAGCAAGTTTGCATTGTTATGATGATCTCTACTTGCCCAGTAAATCTTCCTTGGAATGGAGGTATAGCTAATGGGTCTCTTTAAGGGAATATTTTACAGCTCTCATGAGCATGTAGCGGTGGACGTCCTCTGCAGATGTCGTGATGGGGGGATGTTAACTATGGCTGGATGACACAGCCTTCTAGGGGGAAATTAAGTAAGACAGTGTATGTGACCGGTAGTAATTGAGGTAATGCATTAGAACATGCACACTGGTGGCATTCTTGTTATAGCTATCCCAGTTCTCCTTGCAGTTGGTTGGGTGTGCTCTAAGGACATGATGGGGGGTAACATATGGGCATTTCTGGCTAGAGCAGACAGTATAAGGAGGGTTTCCAAAGGTGATCAAGGTACATTTCTGTCTTCCTTTGTTTTTCTGTCCCTTATTCCTCCTCCCCCCTCCCAAATAGCCACGTGGCTCTTTAAGGAATACAAAACTTACTTGTTGAGCAGGAATAAAGACAAGGTTGTAAATGGGTACCTCTCCATTTCTATTTTTTATATAGAAAGGGTTTTTTGGGAAGGGGTCTGAAAAAGGGTTTATTATTATTTATTTATTATAAATTTTATTTTTATCCCGCTTTTCCGCAATGATCAAAGCAGCGTACAGATTAAAATTCCAACATAAAAATACATACATGTCAATAAAAACAATTTAAAGGTATCATATTAAAAACAATTACACAGCCAGCTGAGTTAAAGATCCAAAAAACATTACAAAATCACTACAAAGTAGGGGGAAGGGCATAATATCACATCTCATGGGGGGAAAGCTTGGTGAAAGAAAAAGGTCTTAAGGTTCTTTTTGAAAAGATCCAGGGAGGTGGTGGAACGGAGCTCGTCAGGAAGGTTGTTCCACATTTTTGGGGCCGAGATGGAAAAGGCCCTTTGTGAGGTCGCCGCATATTGCGCAATTGGGACCCTCAGCAAATTCTTCCCGGCTGACCTGAGTGTGCGGGGCGGATTATATGGGGAGAGGCGGTCCTCCAAGTACCCTGGGCCCAAGCCATTTAGGGTTTTATAGGTAATTACCAACACCTTGTATTGGGCCCGGAAGCGAATAGGCAGCCAATGGAGATCTTTCAGGATAGGTGTTATATGGTCTGCTCTGGAACATCAAGCGACCAATCTCGCAGCCATGTTCTGCACTAATTGAAGCTTCTGGGTTTGGTACAAGGGTTGCCCCATGTAGATCGCATTACAGAAATCCAATCGAGAGGTTACCAGAGCATGTACTACAGTTTCAAGGTCCCTCCAGTCCAGGTAGGGTCGCAGCTGACGTATCAGCCGAAGCTGGTAGCAAGCGTTTCTGACCGTCGCATCCACTTCAGATGTCAATTGGAGCGACAAGTCCAGAAGCATTCCCAAGCTGCGAACTGAGTCCTTCAGGGGGAGCGTGACCCTATTCAGGACAGGTGGACAAATTTCACTACCCGGCCCTGGGGAACCTATCACCAGTACTTCCGTTTTCTCTGGATTCAGGCTGAGTTTGTTTTACCTCATCTAGCCCATTACCGACTCCAAGCAGGCATTTAGAGGAGAGATGCCATCCCTAGTCACTGCATCAGTCGGAGACACAGAGAAGCAGATCTGGGTGTCATCAGCGTACTGATAACATGTCTCTGGATGATCTCGCCCAGCGGTTTCATGTAAATGTTAAATAGCATGGGAGACAAAATAGCTCCTTGAGGTGAGTTCCCTCTTATCGGAGCAGACGTCCCCCAGCTGCACCATCTGGAATGCACAGTGCCTCCAATACCTAACTCCCTCAGGCGTTCCAGAAGGATACCATGGTCAATGGTATCGAAAGCCGCTGAGATGTCCAAAAGCACTAACAGGGACACACTTCTCCTGTCCATGCCCAGACGGAGATCATCGACTAAGGCGACCATAGCAGTCTCAACTCCATAGCCCGCCCAGAAGCCAGTTTGAAATGGGTCCAGAAAATCCGTTTCATCCAAGATCGCTTGGAGTTGGAAGGCAACCGCTCTCTCGATCACCTTTCCCAAAAAAGGCAGCAGCGACACAGGCCGGTAGTTGTTATGTATTAGGGGGTATAAGGAGGGCTTTTTTAGCAGAGGTTTAACAACTGCTAATTTCAGGTTAGATGGAAACCGCCCCTCGCTAAAAGATGTATTAATTATGTGGTGCAGCATAGAAGTTACCGCAGTTCCCCCCTGAGCTGCCAGCCATGAGGGGCAGGGATCGAGAGAGCATATTGTCTTCCTAACGCTTTCAAGAATCTTGTCCACTTCCTCAGTACTCACAATAATGTACCATTCCTTCTGTCTGCAGATTTCCCAGGAGAAGAAGAGGAGACTGTTATGTTAACACTTGAACCAGTTGACGAGGTAGATGAGAGCACCCAAGTGGAAGAGACCAATGATGCAGATACTCGGATGGAGGTCCCTGCTGATGGGCCCAGTAATAAGTACCATGGGAAGCCTGGACTTTCCCTGCCCACAGGACCAAGAGGTTTGTTAATAATATGTTTCTCTCAATACATAACTGAATGGTTGTGGATGTGATATACCATGAACATTTGTCAGCATTTCCTTTAGGGCAGAATCATTTTGCTCTTACATGAGATGTGGGATGATTATCTAATTTGTGTGTTTCCTACTATATACTTTCTGTTACTCAGTGAACATCACATCCAGATCCCAGCTGAGAGATTTGCCATGATCGACGAGAGGCAAGATCGGAGTACAGTGGAAAAGACTGCAGAAAAAATGACTGAACACTCTTCAAGGCAGCTGAACCTTCTCCTTGAACATATGAAGGAGCAAGCTGCAAGAAATGAGACAAGGGATGTTTAGTTTAGGTAAAGAGATTTCCAGATTAGAAAGAAAGACAGGGAGAGTAGAGAATGGAAAAAGGAAAGGGATAGAGAAAGCAGACAAAGGAAGAGGGGAAAAGACCGCCATAATAGAGAGGTGTATCTTGAGCAAACAAAAAGTACTTTGATTTTCTCCTCAATGTTCTCAAGGAACAAACCCGTGTTCTGAGGGAACTCACAAGCTTTGTAATGACTTCCAGTGCAACAGGTAGGACAGGGGCCAGAGTGGTTAAGAGGAAAAGACTAACTAGTCAGCCTGCCATAAATGAAGGGGCATCCACTAGTGAGCTTCAAAGCAGCAATGCTGGACCACCTGTTAATGCAGGGGTTGGCCCTCTAATCTTAGCTCAGTGACTGCTTATAAAAGTTCAACTCCAGGGGCTTATCCTCGGAGAACTCAAGATCATGTTTCAGCTGAACCATAGCAGCAGTCATTCAGCCCCCTGGAGCTTTCCCAGAGTAGACCTGCAAGAAAGATGAAAAAGCCTGTACCTTGGTTCCCTAACATATCAAACTTTGGTTGGAAAGGGTGATGCCAAAAAACAAAAAAAGACAACATGACAGTTTAACGATACAATAAAAGGTTTATTCTGTACAACAGTGGTGTGGTTCATAAATAAATTGCAATATGAAAACATTGTGCAGCAAATTAAAAACAACAAAGTTGGCAATGTGTTCCTGCTCAAACAACAACATTGCTAATTAAACAAAAATTAATGTTTCTACTGTTCCATAGATTCCTTCCACCTTTCCAGCCTATCCAATCGCTCGAGCACAGTGTTCCCTGAAATACATTACATAAATAGCATAACTATCAAGCATATGGGGGCATGTTGAGATATTCAGGAATTAACACTACCAATAAGTAGGTTGCATGGGCTAATTAGCAAACTTACAAAATCCTGGTGGTGGAGCAGCTTCCCTGGCTGCTATAAGACTCTGCTCCAAATGCTCTAGGCGATCACTGAGCTGGGTCCCTTCATCAAAACAATATATTAACTTAATTAAAAAATGTTTTAATATAATTACCAGAAGTAGTCAACATTACATTTAAACAACTACAGGTATGTGCACTGTGTGACATATGTATAATTTATGGCATAACATCACCATTAAGTTGGTAGTGGAACGATAACGTACAAAAACCTGAAGGTGGAGCATCTGGATGTTGGGGGGGCGGGTTATCTGCCACAATGTTCTCCAGACGCTCGATTCTTTCACAAACTTGTGACCCTGCAACACAAAACAAAATATGAAAAAATAATATATTTTTCAATCTTTGCTGTTACATCAGCAGATGTAATGCAAACCGTTACATATGTGTGTACACTTACAAATCTCTGGAGGTGCAGCGTCCTGTGTAGGGGGTGCCTGGGTTACATGGACCTGCGCCCCAGATGGCCCTGGTTGTTCCTCGGGGTTATCATCTGTGGGAGGAAAACATAAAATATTAATATGATATTGGTATGTATTTGTATGGATCTAAGTAGGGATTCACAAAATTTTCTTTTAAACTATATATTAAACAGCTTTTTAGTCGGTGTGTGTGTGTGTACACATGCGCACATGCACATATAAACACTATTAGATGTTTACTATCTATACATACACATACATTTATATGTCACACACATATATATCTATGGAAATCAAAAGATATAATTGTTTGTTTATGTATGTATGTATAGGTGCATGTACTTCCACAAATCCAGAACTGGTGGATGTGTATCTTTTCATACATGAGGCTCTCTCTCTCTCTCTATATATATATATATATATACACACACACACACACACACACATTGAAAGATGCATACACACACTCACATATATGTATATAGTGATGTTTTGGTTTAGATAAATGTGTGTATAAATACAAAAACACACTCACATATGTAAGTACATACACACACACACACACACCTAGATATATGCACATTGATCCATGTATGCACACACTAACATAAACACGAATATATATTAGTATATGTGTGTGTATGTGTGTGTGTGTGTGTGTATACATAGATTCATGTATGTTTAGTTACAGATGTTTGTATATACACACACACACACAAACACATAAATTTCTTAATATTTCTAGTACATGATCTACATTCACTAGTTACGTTAAAGGGTTTGGTGCCTACCATGTCGAGGGGAAAGAGTGTGTCTTTTGAGAGAACCCTCAGTGGTTTCTTCATCAGGAGAGCTTGAGGATGAGGAATCCTCCTCTCTCCTCCTTCTGTCCCTGGTCCCCTGAACTGTAGAAGAAAGAAAAGAGCATTTTATTGCAATTGCTTGTACCTTTTAGAATGTTGCTAATAATAAAACAATAAAAATATGCAAACACACACACAGCCTGAAAATTGCACCCACATCCACACAGAGATAGATAGATAGATAGATAGATAGATAGATAGATAGATAGATAGATAGATAGATAGATAGATATTATGTATGCTTCATGTCTCTGTGTGTGAGTATTTCACACACACGGACGCACAAACATGCATATATATGGATTGAGGCGGGATTACAGCATGATACAAATACAGAAGACACAATAAATCAGTCACATTAATCCCAAAATCCTCCCACCCTTACAAAACTAAAATACAAAGCAATTAAAATAATTACATAATAATAATACAGTCTAAAAATAAGCAGGTGGTATGGATGATACCGGCAGACAGGGTAGCTTCCTTTCTTTGCTTTCTTTCTTTGGGAGGTCAGTCTGGGAAGGCCCGCCAGAAGAGATCCGTCTTGACAGTCTTTTTAAAGGCGTCTAAGGTGGTGATAAAATGGATTTCCTCTGGCAGGTCATTCCACAGTTTCAGAGTGGCAAATAG
This sequence comes from Sceloporus undulatus, assembly GCF_019175285.1. NCBI lineage: Eukaryota > Metazoa > Chordata > Lepidosauria > Squamata > Phrynosomatidae > Sceloporus > Sceloporus undulatus. The sequence continues at coordinate 263,434,542 of NC_056523.1, forward strand.
AAAGGACCTCTGGGAGGTTGCAGCCATATTTTGAACTAACTGAAGCTTCTGAACTTGGCACAAGGGTAGCCCCATGTAGAGCATGTTACAGAAATCAAGATGAGAGGTTACTTGGACATGTATCACTGCTTCTAGGTCTCCCTGATCCAGGTAAGGATGCAGCTGGTGTATCAACTGAAGTTGATAGCAAGCGCTCCTGGCTGTTACATCTATCTGAGATGACAATTGAAAGGAAGAGTTCAGGAGCACTCCTAAGTTGTGCACACTGGGGTTTTTTTAGGGAAGTTTGACCCCATCCAGGACTGGATGGTAAATCTCCATCCCTGGATTTGGGGTGCCTATAGCAAGTACAGTACCTCCATTTTACCTGGATTCAGCCTGAGTCTGGTTTTCCTCATCCAGTCCATTACCTACCTAAGGCAGTCATTCAGAGGATAGATGCCTTCCATAGTCACTGCAGCAGTCCGAGACACAGAGAAACATATTTGGGTGTTATCAGCGTACTGATAACCCTGTGTCTCCAGATGATCTTATCCAACGGCTTCATGTAAATGTTGAATAGCATGGGAAAGAGAATGGTGCCTTGAAGGATGCCAGATTTTAACTCTCTTTTAGAAGAGCAACTGTCTCCTAGCACTACCATCTGGAATCTGCCTGAGAGAAGAACAGTGCCCCCGATTCCCAACTCCCTCAAGAATTCCAGAAGAATATCATGGTTGATGGTATTGAAGGCCACTGAGAGGTCCAAGAGTACCAATAGGGTCTCACTTCCCCTGTCAATACCCAGACAGAGATCATCAACTAAGGTGACCATGGCAATCTCAACTCTGTATCCCATCCTAAAGCTGGTTTGAAATGGACCTAGATAATCGGTTTCCTCCATGACTGCTTGGAGTTGAACGACAACCACCCTCTTGATCACCTTACCCACAAATGGGAGCAAGGAAACTGATCTACAGTTATTTCTGTAATGGTTTACCAACAGCTTCTTTCCAGCTGGCTGGAAAAAAAACCCTCCCTGAGAGATGCATTAATTAAAGATTGAAGAAGCTCCTTTATTGCATCTCCTCCTGGGATGGCCAGCCATGTGGGACAAGATTCAAGGGGGCAGGTTGTCTTTTTCACACTTCCAAGGAGCTTGTCCACTTCATTGGTACTCACAGACTCAAACCGATCCATTTTAACACTGTCCATGACACTGCTGGACAGCTCTCTTGGCATTTCTGAAATAATGCCTGCGTCCAAGTCAGCTCTTACCTGAGAGATTTTATCTGCAAAAAAGTCATTAAATGCATCATAGCAGACTTTAGTTGGTTCCAATAAAAGGTTCAGGGTGGAAGGCATCTGAGTTAGATCCTTAACTACCCTGAACAACTCTGCTGGATGAGACTTCACAGATGCAATACGTGCAGAGAAGAAAGACTGCTTTGTTACATCTATTGCCATTCCACAGAAATCAAGGAAATCTCTATGGTGTTTCTTGTCAGATAAAAGTTGAGATTTTTGCCAGCAGCACTCTAGGTGTGCAGCCCGTTTCATTTTCCAAATGTATTCTGTGTACCAGGATGTATGATTTGAAGCGGGCTGAAAAGGACGCTTGGGAGTAATTGTGTCTATGGCCTTGGTAAGATCAGTGTCGTTATCAACCACAGAACCCTCTAAGGCTTTTTGGAACCTAGCAGGTTCCATCAGCTTTCAAGGGCAAACCATTCTAATTGGTCCTCCACCCCCAAAGGGTGGGACAGTGGCTTTCAGTCGAAGCTTGACCAGGAAATGATCTGTCCATGACAATACAGAGATATTAACTAATTCACCCACAGATATGCTTGTTCCGAACAAAAGACTGCATCAAAGATATGACCTGCACAATTTGTAGGCCCAAGGACTATCTGGGATACTTCCATCTTTGTTATGGAAGCCATGAACTCCCAAGGTGCATGTGTTAGATTTGTTAAACTGGTCTCAAGGGAGATGTTGAGGTCACCCAGGTCTAAAAGCATGCATATATATATTGCGCGCGCACACACACACACACACACACACACGAGTTTACCTTGAGGTGGAATAGAAAGGTGTCTGGCAGGGGAACCCCCAGGAATGCCTTCACCTTCCTCATATTCAAATGAGGATTCCTCCTTTCCACTTCTTCTTGGCCTGGCACCTATAGACGAAGGAAAAAGAAGTACATCACCCTCAGGACAATGGGACCCTCCCTTTATCTGAAATGTAAAAAATCAAACAGGTTAAACTTGCCTGCTGGCCTCCTTTTTTGCCATGATGGTCTCCTGGCAAGCTCCCAAAGTGCCTTCATTCTCAAGAAGAAAGGAGGCTTCTTGGCAGACGGAGGGTTGCCATTGAAATTTTCCATGTGCCTTTCAGGTTTTTGAACTTGGAACAGCACTGCTCTGAGCATAACCTTTAAGGCCCAGGCTGCACAAGGCAACCTGGTAAATATTAATATCCCTCTCGTTGCTGGAATGCATCAGCTTCCCAGCAGCACTGAGCTGTTCGGCAATGCTGCCCACCAGGAGATGACTCTCATGGGTACACCTGTACTCAATTTGGGCAACCCTCTGTCAAGCTATGATGTCCTACTGCTCAAGTATGCATTAAAGTGTACTTTTCAACTTTCCCATTTTTCAAATGCAATAAAAAAATCATTTTGACCAATACACTGCTTCTGTGTGCTTAACAGGTGGGTATCTTGATACACTGTTTCACTTTTAAAGCATGGACACCATGTATTCTAAGGGGAACATCATTGGGCAGTAAGGAGGGAGACAGTGGCCGCGTGGAGACAATACAGCGGATTTGCCATGTCTTCCTATCCCATGGCGTTTTATCAATGGATCAGATTTGCGATATCTTTATATCATTCCTTTCCGCTTTGACAGGCACATTTAATAATAATAATAATAATAAAATTTATTTCTACCCCGCCCTTCCAAATAGATCAGGGCGGCTTACAAAAGTGCATCAAGTGCACGCAGATACAATTAAAAACAGTAAACAACAGACAACAATTCACAAAAAACTAAAAACAGGAATAAAAGCCCCGTCGCCCATCCTCATGGCCACGGAAGAGGAGGGGAGGCCCACAGGAACTTAATCGGGGAATGCCTGCTTAAATAGGAAGGTCTTAAGATCCTTCCTAAATTGGGCCAGGGTGGTAGATGTGCGGAGCTCAATGGGCAGCGTGTTCCAAAGTGCTGGGGCAGCTATAGAAAAAGCCCTTCTAGACGTAGAAGCGCGCTTAGCCCCAGGCGCCTTCAGCAGTTGCTGCCCAGATGTTCTGAGGGTGCGAGGCGGATTGTACGGGGAGAGGCGGTCCTTTAGGAATCCTGGGCCCAAGCCATTTAGGGCTTTATAGGTGATAACCAACACCTTATATTGAGCTCGGAAGCGAACGGGCAGCCAATGAAGATCTTTGAGTACAGGTGTTATGTGGCTGGTCCTGGATACGCCAGTGACCAGCCGGGCTGCCATATTCTGTACCATTTGCAGCTTCCGAGTTTGGTATAAGGGTTGCCCCATGTAGAGTGCATTGCAGAAATCCAATCTCGAAGTTACCAGAGCATGTACCACAGTTTCTAGGTCCCTCCGGTCCAGATATGGGCGCAGCTGGCGAATCAGCCGAAGCTGATAACAAGTGCTCTTGACCGTCGCATTCACCTGAGCAGTCAGATGAAGCGACGAGTCAAGAAGCACTCCCAAACTGCGCACGGAGTCCTTTACAGGGAGCGTGACCCCGTTCAGGACAGGTGGAACCACCGCCATTCCTGGACCGGGAGAACCTATCACTAGTACCTCCGTTTTCTCTGGATTCAGCTTGAGTCGGTTTTTCCTCATCCAGTCCATTACTGACTCCAGACAGGCCACGAGAGGAGAGACGCCATCCCCGGTCACTGCACCAGTCGGAGACATAGAGAAAATAATCTGGGTGTCATCAGCGTACTGATAACCCCGCGCCCCATGTCTCCGGATGATCTCTCCCAGCGGTTTCATGTAAATGTTAAATAGCATGGGAGACAGAATGGCTCCTTGAGGGACCCCAGTTTTAAGGGCCCGCTCGCTGGAGCACACGTCCCCCAGCTGCACCATCTGGGACCTCCCAGAGAGGTAGGACCGGAACCACTGGAGCGCAGTGCCCCCGATTCCCACCTCAGCCAGGCGTCCCAGAAGGATACCATGGTCTATGGTATCGAAAGCCGCTGAGATGTCCAAGAGCACCAACAGGGACACGCTTCCCCGGTCAGCGCTCAGACGGAGATCATCGACCAAGGCGACCATGGCCGTCTCAACCCCGTGACCCGCCCGGAAGCCAGTTTGAAATGGATCCAGATAATCCGTTTCATCCAAGACCGACTGAAGCTGGAGCGCAACCGCCCTCTCGATCACTTTCCCCAAAAATGGTAGCAGAGAAGCAGGCCGATAATTATTATGTACCAGGGGGTCAAGGGAGGGCTTTTTTAGGATCGGTCTTACAATTTTAAACAATTGTTATACCTATGATCCTTGCAATTCCTATTGCAACACCAGGCACTGTTGTTATGGTTTGTGTCAATGACCCTGGTCTGAAACGCAGATGTATTCCTTAATGTTTCCACAGGGAAGGTCCATTCTATTTTTTAATCATTTCTTTTAAAAACAATACATGTGGAACCATTCTTCATTTCTCAACTTACATGTGAACTACAAGCAGGCGTTTGCTACAAAAATATAGATTGGGTCTTCTGTTTAATTGTTAGTTAATTGTGTAACTGTTTCATTGTTTACTGTTCGCAAACTGTTAATTCTTTAACCTTAATAGTAGAGTGCCTCCCTAATGTAGAAGGGGAAAGATCAGGCAACCAAAATGCAATTGTGTAATCTGACCTTACTGTCGGGGGGATTTGCCAGTGATAACCATTTTTAAACAGTTACATTGTGCACTGGAGCCCATGCAAAAGCATGCCAAACAAACAAACAAACAAAAAACCCTATATATATATATATATATAGAGAGAGAGAGAGAGAGAGAGAGAGAGAGAGTACTTCATTACTTCCCATAGGCTATCAGTGCATGTAAACATGCACATTTATGTACTGTTTGTGTTTGTGTGCATAAATTTTTTTTACTTTAGTTATGTCTGTCACAGCACTTAAAGGGGGATATATAAAATGAAATTTTATATATTAGACATTCACATTAGAGAAGGTAAGAGGAAGCAATGTACATGTGTCTGTTAAGAAATACATATCATAATTATGTCACCATAGCTTGCAGCAAATCCACATGGAAAATAAATTCTCAGGACTCCAACATTTTTGAGTATGATGTTTATTATCTTCTAGAGAAAAGGGAAGCAGCAAAGGGAGCACTCACAAGTGGAGGCAATGTAGGAGTTTTCTCACTTACCACCACATTGTCCACATGATGCATAACAATCTGTCTATTATGGTCAAGGGTAATGTAAGGAAACAATGAGATACCAACACATGGAGGCAAGGGTAGACTGTTCAAATTAATGACCTAATTGTATACTTTCAAAAGTTACCTTAGTGAATTTATCAAATTATACTAATATGCACATTTTTGCACAGTAAAGCAGCTAAAGTGTCTTATTGTTGCTGCTGTTGGCAAAACTAATCAACAAAGGCTTCCCATATAGCTTTGCAATCCTTTGTTTCCTTAATCTCACTATATGGTGCTCTGTTTGCAGCATTCACTGTGTAGAGTGCTGGTTGAGCTGAGCAACATGTCAGTACCTCACCATCTGTCTCAACTATATTGTGTAATATTACACAAGGAGCTATTATAGAATTCACATTCTCCTCTGCAACTTCTAAGGGGGCTGTCAGGCATCTCCACCTTGCATTTAGCTGTCCAAGTGCCCTCTTAACCACAGTCGTCGTCCTGTTGTGATGCATGTTGCACACTGCCTGGCAAGGATGCAATGCACCTTTGAACGGTGTCATGACCCAAGGCTTTATGGGGTAGGCAGCATCAGCCAACAGCAATGGCCCAACTTGATGGTCAAAGGCTTCATAGATTGGTGAGTGATGGAAGACAAAACTGTCATGGTTGCTCCCTGCCCATCCTGTCACAGGGTCTATGAATCTTCCTGTGTGGTCACATGTGCCCTGAAGCAGCATGGAGTATCTATTTTTCCGGTTAATGAACTGACCACCTTGATGCATTGGAGCAATGATTTGACAGTGGCAGCCATCCACAGCACTGATCACCTGTGGAAATCCCATTGCCTCAAATCCAGCCATAACCTGTGGGTACATCAGAAATGAAAAAATAGCTATCAGTACTGCACACAGCAAAGTAGACATGTTAAATACATATACAAACACCACAAGAAGCTAGAAATGCTCACCTTTTTATGGTCCCCAAGATACACTGCCTCCTGCATCAGGACCATCTTCATAGCAATAACAACTTGGATAAATGCTTTACAGACAGTGGGCTTCCCAACACCAAAACATGTAGTGATGGTGGAATAGGTAGAAACCTTTGTGAGCAAGAATATAAACTACAGGAATTGCCTGACGTAAATGGATGTCCTGTCTTCTAAGATGTAGGCGCAGTTCTTCAACTATCAGATGGAAGACTCTGTTGGACATGTGGTATTCCTGCTTCCACATCTCATCAGATCACACAGTACAGGAAAAAAAAATTCCAAATCTCCTTTGATTTTGGGTAAACCCACCATCTTCTTGGAATAGGTTCATAGAAGCGCCGCATAGCCATGGTAAAACTAGCAGCCTCGCCAATATATCAGAAAACCATATTCAGCTCCACAATGTGATTCTTAAAGGTGTCTGTTACTGGTGCTGGATCAGATATCTGCATCTCCTCCCCATCATTCTCACCATCCTTATCCACATCCAAGGCTGATAACAAAGCCTCATGCTTACACAGGCAAACACTCCTCATCTAGAGGCACATGAGGATAGTGAATTGCAAGTATGTAAGCATTGGTGGAAAACGGCAGCTAGGGAGACAGGATCCATGGCACTCACCAAAAGACCACAAGGATAGACAAAAGATGGCCAGAAATGCGACAAGGGATGAGCAGCAATACACCAATGAATGTTTGTGTTACAGAAATGATGTGTGGCTATGTCATCAGTGATGCGATAATGCAATCATTTGATTTACTTTAAAAAATAACACAACAGATTTGATTACAGTCAATATTTGAATCAATCCTCTTCTAGCACAAACACCAGTGGGAACAACAATCGTGTTAAATAAAACATGAATGCATTGAAAAGAGAAATAATTCACTTGCATAGTGGGAACTACGCATTTTGTGGAATCGATTCATTGATTCGATGTCAATGAAATTTGTGGACTGATTTAAATCCAAGTGGGAATGAGCCCCAAGTCAATGGAAGCTAATGCTACGACTTCTTTTGCACTGTTAGTCTCAAAGGAGCTACAAGACCCTTTGCATAGTTATTCCAGTCTAACATAGCTAAGCCTCTGAATTCCACCCTCCATATAATAAGAGCACACAAATCCTGGCTTTTGCTAGCAAAGTTTTCCTTTCTTAACAACTCTGATAATTAACAATGATTTCAGCAGATCAGCATTTGGTAATTTAAAATACAGTAGAGTCTCGATTATCCGACATAAACAGGGCTGACTGATAATCGGATACCCAAAAATGTCGGATAATTCAGAGGGTCATTTTGTCTCCAATGACAGCACGCAGGCACCTGTGCCACCATTGGGGACAAAAGTCACTCGCCTCCCTCCCTCCCTCCCTCCCTCTCTCCCTCCCTCCCTCCCTCCCATCTCCTTCCCTGCTTACCTCCTGCTTCCTCTGTGGCGGCTTCTGCGGGGGCAGATCTTCCCTTTCCCCCAAAGGGCTCTTTAGAGCCCTTTCAGGGAGAAGGAAGGGAAAAAGGGAAATCAAAGCCCTGCAAGGAGGAGGAGGAGTTGGCCTGCGACCCTTTCTCCTCTCTAAGGAGGTTGGCCAGACCTGAGGCATCCCTGGAAGGATGCCTCAGAACCAGCAAAGCTGGGTCTTTCTTCACCTCAAAAGGACTTTCAGGAGTCCTTTTGGGGTGAAGAAAAGCAAGCTGGGAGGAAGAGGCCTCGGCATGGGCCCAGTCCTCTTCGTCCCGGACCATTCCTCTCCCTCAATGGGCTCCCTGGAGTCCTTTGGGGGAGAGGAAAGGGAGGCAGGGACGAAGAGGCCTGGGCATGTGCCTAGTCCACCTCTTCTGGGACCTCTTTGGAGCCCTTTGAGGGAAAGGGAAGGAAGGCAGGGAAGGAGAGGACTCGGCGACTGCAGAGGAGAGCCCCAGGCCTCCCCTCAGGAGCTTCATTTTCCTCACGACGAAGGGAGTCTGCGGAATGCTGACTCCCTTTGGCCTGAGGAAAACGAAGCTGTCGAGGAGAGGCCTGGCCCAAGCAGGGAAGGTAAGCAGGGAAGAAGGGAGGGAAGGGAGGGAAGGGAGGGAGGAAGGAAGAGGGAGGGAGGGAGGCGAGGGACTTTTGTTCCCAATCCGACGTCCCGTGAGTGCGCTCATGAAGAAGCATGGGATGTCGGATAATCCAGAACATCGGATAACTGAAGGTCAGTTAACCGAGACTGTACTGTAAATGGAGAAAAGAATATTCTCTATCTTCTTTAGATAATGCATCAACCCAACCCACCTCCCGGAAAACACCCAGGTTATTCAGAGAGTAAGGAGAAGAAGGGGAAACACATGGAAACTGAAGGTGAGTACGCAAAAAAGCAGGAGGATCTGGAAAATGGGACACTGCATAATATGAAATAACTGTAGGCACCAGGCACTCAGATTTACTAGATATATCACCATATTCCATTAAAATAACATTTTAACAACAATATTTTCTACATTTTTACTTATTTATTTGTGCTTTCATATGTATTTCATTTTAATTTTGTAACCTGCCTTAAGTTTCAGTTTTTGGGGAAAGGTGGAATATAAATAAATTATAATAATCTTAATCATAATACAACCTGTGCATAACAATGCCAGGTTTTTCTGTATAACTATAGATTAGAAATGTATTTACTTCAAAATGAAATTTAAGATCTCTTATACACATGCACTCCCAGTGAAATGAGACCCCAAAGTTAAGGAATGCATTACCAAAAGCCATATTTCATAAGTAGTCTATTGCAGTGTATTTTAAAATTTATTTATTTAATTTATATCTCACCTTTCTCCTGAGCTGGGATCCAAGGTGGTATTGCAATATTTCTGGGATGCAAACCAATGTGAACTGGTGGCAACAGAATCCTTAGTAATACTTTTTTGCACTAATGTTACTTGTAAAATATAATTCCCATATACCACTGAATGTCATGCTAATAGCTGTGACATAAAACAATTAGCAAAATTGAAATTACACCTTCAAATTACAGTAGCATATGCACAGCCTAAATATACATATGCATAGTGAAGATTTGGTTAAAATGTGATGTTTTTAAAGAAAAATTTGAAAGGATTTAAAAAATTTAAAAATCATTTAAATATTTTAAAAATTAAAATTTTGAAATTTGAAATTTTAATTTTACAAAATTCTGGGGCCTCTCCTTTCTCCTCCCACTGAGTTTCACCCCACTCCCAACATCTCTTAAAGCATTTTAAAAAGATACAGATGAATGTCACAGTCTGTTTCTGCCAAAAGGTAACTATTTGAAAAGTGGTGTCACCCCAACCCCTTAGGGTGTCACCTGGTGCACTGCACACACCCCACACCCTCTAGTGATGGTACTGAGCTGTATATGTGAATTGTATCCATACATGGTTGCCCTTCTTCCCAGTTGAATCCCCATGCTGATCATGCCTTCTCTCCGTGCTTTATCAGGGAGGAAGTCTAAACAGGGGGCCTCCTTGTAGGCTCCCTCTATGATTTAGAACCCTATGGAATTAGGAGCTAAGATTTGCAGGAAGTCTGCATACACAGAGCATGCCCCATACCCCTGATATTCCTGACAACTTGACGAAGGCAATGAAGGCAATCAAAATGTGACAAATGAAATGTGGTCCTGCTCTTCTCCTTCATGAACTATTGCCTTAACAAGAATGTCAAAGTAGGATTCTTCTGTTTGTGAAAACTAGATCTGTGACTCAGATGTCTTCTCTTCAAATGTGGCAAGAATACATTGCATGGTGGCTTCAGGAACACTGGTATCTTTTGATTTCAATCGCCCTTTGATCTCCTGTGGGTTCACAGCTGCCAGTGGAAGAAGAACATGGAACTACATGGGTGGAGCTACATGTACAAGTAGGATCTTGGACAATATTGGTAAAGTTCTTTGAAAACTTAAAAATAATCACGAAATGATGTAATACATATAATTCAAATCTTGGAGAGAAAGCAGAGAGTTTCAGGCTAAGAGAAATATTTTGACTGACTTGAGCAAGCTGGAAGAGGGAGAAGGCAAAGAACAGCCTTGGACTTCAATGTTCCTCAAACTGAAGGAGAACCGAAGGAACGCTTTGAAACAGTTCTCGGAAATCGTGCCCCCTGGAACAGATCGGGGACACGATTGGAACACCCGGCGGCAGCTGCAGCTTTCCTCTGTGCGGTAAGATGCGTTCTGGGTCCCATCACGTTCCCAGAATGCTCCCTTTTTAGAACGTATTGGGCACGTTCCATGAAGGTAGTACAGTGGGCTTTGAGGTACAGAAGTACCATGAAGCAAACTCTAGACTTTAAGGCAATAAAAAGGAACTTTTGAACAATTTGGGAGGTAGGAAATGGGAAAACCCATTTTTCTTCTGGAGAAAGATAATGCAGTACCCAGATTCCCCAGATTCAGAAATGAGATTGATGACTAGATTAACTGTAAAACTAGAGCCTAAAGCTGGAAATTCAAGTCTGACAAATCGGTTAGCTGAGAATGTTGACTATTGCCTGAAGTCCTTCAGACCTTGGAAACAAGTGTGGTAACTAGGCTGGATATTTAAAATTCAGGGTTTGAAGGGGGAATGAAATTAGGTCATCCAAACACACAAAATGCCCACTTTTGAAGAAGATTACTGAAGGTTTTATTGTCTTTATTTTGAGCAGACAGATATTTTTTTAACAGAAACTTAATCAGTAAACATAAGCATTCTTACACATGATTTATTAACTCTGAGGTTTGAAAAGGCAGAGCCACTTCTTAGCAAAGACTGCTATATTAAGATGTTGATATTCATTATGCAGTTTGGAAGCCATTCTGAAGGCTCGTCTAGATGCCTGAACTTCTTTAAATCTTATGACCAATGTGGTCATGACCAATGTCACACAACGTCGCAGAAGCTACATGCTCCATATTTCACTTACATTATGAGTGTTCAGTTAATCTTAATAGGACACATTTCAAACCTGATTCTATACAATGCAGAAACCTATCTAGGTGAGAAGAATTTTGCTCTTTAAAACTTTGGCTACAAAGGAGGAGCCTTTTATTTTGGTGTCTTTGGTTTACATGAACGCTGGTGGACGATCAGTCTGTCTGGCAAGAAGGTACGGCCACAAATATTACATGGAACTAACTGGCTCTGGGCACTTTGCCAAGCAGACTCATTTAAAGCATCAAGATCATAGTAACCTTTGGCTGGAAAATTAAAACAAAGAAAGAAAAGAAAAGAAAAAATATATCAGTTTTCATTTTGGAGAGTTGTGTTCACTTTTTATGGAAAATATTTTCAGGAAATACCTGTTGACTGAGCCTTTCAGTTTTAACTAAATCATAGTCTTTAGGAGGGAGGAAAACCCCACCAAAACTCTGCTTATTGTCTCAGGGGTCAAATAAAGTTAACTACAAACTGAATCATCTTGTATGTATGCAGAAAACATTTCAGCATGTGCTATGTTTCACATTCTTAGCTAATTATTAACATACTCAACTACACTTCAATATCAGCCAGTTTCACCACTTGGCTTTGTTACAAATCCTGCTTAATGAGCCAAGATTATCTGACCAAAGGGATGGAAGAAAAAGCACACTGCGTTCTGTATTTTGCTGTGCCCCCCCCTCCTGCCCCCCCGTTCTTAGGGTATAGGATCCAATTTTTTTCCAGTTTGGATGTTGTTTTTTTAAATGACTTTGGTATGACTTCGAACAGAGTTAATTTGAGAACCCAATGGGCAAAATCAGCAGACTTCAGTTTATGCCCATTTTCATATTTCAGCTGGAACTGTCTGCAATTAAGTCTAGAGACTGAGGCAGCTGGAATGCATTTTAAATAGTATAATTATTTGCATCAAATCCTTGCTCTTTCTTTTGCCTTAAAATGGGCTTTAAAACATCTTTTCTTTCCACAAGGCTACCTTTAGTTGAGGTTGTTTAACAACTGAATGAGCTCCTACCAAGAGCATCTACACTTCACAATCCTCCTCGGCAGCCCATGGCAAGCAAACTATATAGCTTTATTTGAAACAGCAAGTGCTGTGCCTTTGCCAAAAGGTATGGTATTTTAGGCAGTAACTTTTAATGCATTACCTAGATTTTATGTTCAGATATTGAGCCCAAATTTAAAACCAATGGTGTGTGTTGTTGTTTTTTTTAAAAAAGTCAATTGTTTATATAGAAGGCAAAAATATAGACTTTTCCATAGAAACCCAGGCAGTTGTAATATGATTCATATTCAGTGCTCCATATGAGAATAAGCCTTAGATCTCTTAATGCGTCTGTTCCTAATATTCTTTTTCACTAGATGAGCAACCAATTGTGTTTCTTTTTGGCTGAAGCAAATAGTCTTCTCATTTGCAGGAAATGAATGTGTGTGTTGTATACTTTGGAATAGTCAGGGCCAAACTACACATTACCTTGCTGCTATGTTAGCTCCTTCACTATTGCAAAAAATACCCTTGGGGGAAGTGTGTTGCAGCAAAGCAGAGGGATGGGGAAGTAGATGCTTAACCCTTTCTTTGCCAGTCAGATTTCTTTTGAAAGTTCATTTCAAAGTTCTAAAGAGAAGTTTGCAAAACAAATATAAGCCCAGAAGAGGAAAGCTTCAGGGGAAAGCAGATGGCAAGAAAAGAGTTATACCCATCTCCCATTTGCTGCTTCTGGTCTTCAAAGAACCTCCACGGTAGTTTGCTGCAGCAGAGAAACAGCCATCTGACAGATGTTATCCACAGGGTTGACCAGGGGAGTGGGGGATGATCATACAAATTACTGGGGCCCAGTGGTCCAGAAAGGGGCCAGAGCAGGATTCCAGGAGCTTTTGTCTTTGGGGCACAGCAGCCACAGATTCTATATTTTTGGATCTGGTAAGAGCAGAAAGGCAAGTGCCAAACTTACTCACAACAGATAGATCCCCCTAAGCATCTGGTACACAGCAAAACAGCCTAATATCACTTAACAGATGCTGTGGAGATCTGTCTGTTGCAAGTGTGCCTGGCACCCCACTCTCAGTTCTACAGACCAATTCTTCCTATTCTATAGGACCAGACAACTGAAGTATCACTGAGACCTCTCCTGAGTTCCAGGTTTCTATGAGGCTTCTAGCCTGAAACTCTTGTGTGAGGCCCACCTCATGAGAATTGTGATTGGCTTTATACAGGCCTTTCTCGTGTGTACTGGCCAGTCTGGAGTTTTGTATTGCTGTTAGGGCAACCCTAGTGAGAGGGAAGGCTCAAACATTATTTTCAGCAGGGCTTGAATCTGCTCTCAGCAACCCTGGGGCCCTTTCACATTACAGAATTAAAAAACAATGATACCAGCTTAACTGTCACAGGAGTTTAACACACAGGGGGAAATTGGGGGTTTAAACAGGCATTTTCTGGGGACAATCGTGTGATCACAGTGAAGATTTTCATACAACATCATTGATTAGAGAGGACTTATCCCAGGAAGAACCAGGAATGCTCCAGCAACAAATCATTCATGGGGAAATTCCGTGAATGATTTGTTCCTGGAGCATTCCTGGTTCTTCCTGAGATATCCTCTCTAAGCACGATGTGTGTGAAAATCTTTGCTGCAATTGCCTGACTGTCTCCGGAAAATGCCTGTTTAAACCTCCGATTTTCCCCGTGTGATAAAGTCCATAGCAGCACACTATGGAGTCCTAGGATTTGCAGTTTAAGGAGATGTAGAATTCTCAGCCAGAGAGCTCTAGGGCCTCAGCAAACTATCAGCCCCAGGATTCCAGCCATGGCATTTAAAAGTGGCCTCATAGTGCTATACATTTGGTTTCATATAGCTGTGGTATGACATGTAGTCGGACCCATCCTAGAAAGAAAGGGTGAGAGCAGAGAACAACTCAACTGTATGGTTTAGGGGTCACACCCAGTCATTAATGTAGACATGAATTCCAAAAGTAACCGGCTTGTTCTTGTTTTGTGTCTTCAAGTCATTGCCAACTGATGCTCACCCTAAGGCAAACCTATCATTGGGTTTTCCTGACAAGATTTCTTCAGAGGAGGGAGATTATCGAACTTACTGAAAACATGACTGCTCTCCAACAGGATACAGTTGGGTTGTGGGTTGCTACTGGGTATTATCAGATTTAATTTGTCACCAATTCTGCTGGGTGATTGCAACCCAGCTGCATCCCGGATCCCAGGCGCACTTCAGAGGCCACTTTTCCAAAAATGGAGCTTGCCATCTTGCCAAAACTGGCCTCCGCAGCATGCCTGGGACCCGGAATTCAGCTGGGTTGCACTTGCTCAGTGGAATCAGTGGTGCATTCAGTCGGATAATACCCAGTAAGAACCTGAAACCCGACTGTATCTCATTGGGGAGTAGTTAGATTTTTAGTAAGTGCAATAGTGTCCATAGCTTACCACTGCTTTCCATCTTGTATATACTGAACGGGATGCCAGCATATATTTATTTAATGCCTACCCATTAAAATAATGCTTGGAGCAGCTAACAATAAAATATAAAAAACACTGATAAAGTTATAATTAAAACAAACCAAAATTAATAAATTAATAACAGGCTCTACCAGACAGAAAACCTAATTGTGCAGTAATTCAACTTAGATATCAGAAGCCTGCCTAGACTATCTGCTAGCAAGAGGATAACAGAGATGGCGCTAGCTTGTCATGAAGTTCCAAAGCCTGAGGGCAGCCACCGGGAAGGTCCTCTCAAGTGTTTGCAATAGGCTATATTCCAATTTGCCTGCCAATTCTGAATCTACTGTCATTATAACAATATGGGGCAATACAAAATGTACATAAAAGTGATATTTCTTGTCTTCAGAAATATTCATTAATTTGTCAAATGAAAGTAGAAGGGGCTTAAGCAGCATGGCATAATTTTAATTAGCTGAAGTAAAACTTACATTCAACATATTAATGGATACTTATTTTGCCTCCTCAGACTCATCCATCTGTGCACTGATCACTTTATACTGTTACTTACCTCCTATAGATCTGACCACTGGCTTCATGGGTTCAGGTCTTCTTAAATGTTTTGGCAGCTGATCATTCTCAATATGCCATTTTTTCAGACATTGTGGTTCATGGATGCTTATAGATTGAGTTCCGTACTCACGACCACAAATGTAACAGATAACAGTTGGGGGTCTTCTTATCACTGCAGGCTGAAAGCAAGAAAATGCAATTTAAAAGACAATTTTAGAAAGTCAAAAAGCAGAACTATCTAGTGATCAAACAGGACTTGGGAGATCAAGGGCTCAGTCCCCACTGAGCCATGAAACTCACTGGGTGACCTCTGGCCAGTTACTCTCCCTCAACTTGACCTACCTCATAGAGCTGTTATTCTGAGGATTGTGAAAGAGCATGCATACACATTAACTTCACACACACACCCAAAAAAAGTTGGATTATAACATAGGCTTTTGTGGGTTTTTAAGGCTATGGGGTCATGTTCTAGAAGAGTTTATTCCTGACGTTTCTCTAGCATCTGTGGCTGGCATCTTCAGAGAATGCTGGCATGGAAGTGAGTGGGGTATGTATATACTGTGTGACCCTCGGTTGGAAAAAGTGATTTCCATGTTAATCTGTGTATTCTGTTATTGTATGGCAAGGCCTCGGAATATGCAAAGAGGTTCTCTGTTTTGATGGATGAAATAAAAAAGGTACAGTCAGCCCACTGTTTTTATTAAACATCTTATAGGCTGGGTGGAGGCTAGGGAAAGAATAAAAGACAAAGGGAGAGAGTAGTCAGACTACTCTGCAGCCTGATATATGAGATAGCTATGTTGTAAACTCTGAGCTGCTGTTCTGAGTTGATAATTTGCTAATCAACCTAAATATATGTAAGAGAAAGAGCTCTGGTGGTGCAGTGGTTAAATGCTGGTACTTCAGCCACAACAGTGTAATTTCGATTCTAGAGGAAGGCTTCAAGGTCCACTCAGTCTTCCATCCTTTCTTAGGTTGATAAAATGAGTATTCAGCTTGTTGGGGGCAATTGGCTTATATATTGTAAACTGCTTAGAGAGTGCTACTTCACAGATAAGTGGTATAGAAATGTACTTGCTATTGCTATTGCTAAGCTAATAAATTAGGCTATGCTAAATAGATAGAGTTCTCTTTATGTTAAAAGGGACAAGTGATTATGATATATGGTTTAAGATGAAAGTCCAATAGCTTTGTGTAATTAATGGCTTTCCTGGACTGGTGGGGAAGGCTGTGGAAGAGAAGAGGAGTTTGTTAAAAATGATCTGCACTAGGTGTCAAATAGAATCATAGAGTTGGAAGAGACCACAAGGGCCATTCAGTCCAACCCCCTCCCATGCAGGAATACACAATAAAAGCACTATCGGCAGATGATCATTGAGTCTGTTTAAAAAACTCCAAAGGAGACTCCACCACTATGAGAGACAGTGCTTTCCATTGTCGAAGAGCTCTTACAGTCGGGAAGGTCCTCCTAATGGTGGAATCTCTTTTTCTGTAACTTGCATCCATTGCTTCATATCTTAGTCTCTGGCATAGAAGAAAAAAGCTTTCTTCATCCTCAATATGACATCCTTTCAAATATTTAAACATGGCCATCATGTCACTCCTTAACCCTTTCTTTTCCAGGCTAGAGCTTGTTACAGACTGCCAAAATAAAGCTGCTTCGGGTCTCTTTGGAGGTATGCTGTTTAAATGATGCATGCATCCTAAGAATCCGGAAGCGGCACCAAAGCTGCACTCCAGTGCTTAGGAATGGAGTGTGGCTTTGGTGCGACCTTCGGACTCTTAGGACCCATGCATCATTTAAATAGCATATCTCCAAAGAGACTCGAAGCAGCTTTATTTTGGCAGTCTGTAACAGGCCCCAGTTTCCTAATTTGCTTCTCATAGGGCATGGTTTCCAGACCTTTAACCATTTTATTGCCCTCATTCAGACATGCTCCTGTTTGTCAACATTCTTCTTGAATTGTGGTAACTAGGTAGGCCTGATCCTGTCTGCTATTCACCATCACAAATTGGACATTAAAGTGGCCAGAAAGTGATAACAGGACCCCAGTCAAGGTTAGCTGGCAAATAGCAAAGACTGTGGCAAATCTACTGTGGGAACCATGCATGTTTCAGATTCCTTTTCCTTTAAAATAAAAGCAGTGGCAGTTGTGACTATATCAAAGATCACTTTTGTTTTCTGACAAAACTAAATTTCCTTAGTACCGAGGGGTATTGTCCAAGGGGAAGCACAAATTAAATTGAATGTTCCTGCAAAATATCTGTAGTGCCAGGGCTTTATTCACTTTACTCAACATTTGCTCTGCCTCCAAATGATTTATGTTTTGACACAATGTTCTTTCATTGGAGATGATGGGAGCTAATGTATAGGGTAATGTGTTGGATAGCCTGAAGACAGTTTTTAATCTGAAGGAACCCAGACATTTGAGAAAGAGGCATAGAAACAGAGTACTGTACAAATATTTTGAAGTTCTTCTATTATCTTAATGTGTCAGGATCAAGTATGTGCTTTTACAGATGACATTGTACTGGTTTAATAAGTGTTTATACAGCTGGATTTCATTTTCCCCAAAAAATTGGGGATCAAACTTCTTTCTTCTTCAAGCATTCCTGGAAGTTATTTCAGGTGAAGCTTAAAACCTTACATCACCTGCTAAAACCTCAGCTGAATAGCTGCAGAGTCCTCTTCCCCCATTCTGTCCTAGAATATCATACAGACTCCATGACCTCAGCATCAACAGGATTTTCTTCGTCCCATCTTCCACTAGCATAGTATGCTCTTTCTAACTTCAGCCTAATGAACCTCCTGACAGTAAGGGCTGTTTGACAGTGGAACACACTCCCTCAGAGTGTAGTGGAGTCTCCTTCCTTAGAGGTCTTTAAATATAGCCTGGATGGACATCTGTCAGGGATGCTTTGATTGTGTTTTCCTGCATGGCAGGGGGTTGGACTGGATGGCCCTTGTGGTCTCTTCCAGCTCTACGATTCTATGATTCTAAACCTGAGCACCCATCTCAACCAGCTGTCAGTTGATTTGGTGCAAAGGTGTGTATGTTGAACTTGTCATGGACGAGAAAAGAATGGGGATGGAGCTTATGAGCACATGAACCTGGACCATCATTTCCTCTAGAGTAAGGCATGACTGTCATTTGGAGAATCAAGACTTAAGTCTACAAAAACTCATGCTGCCAACTTCTTTCTTTCTATTAGTCTGAAAGGTGCTACAAGATGTCTCTACATGTAGTTATGTCTCTAGTAGTTACTCCTAATACAACCCTTTCAAACCTAAACATTATTTTCTGTTATTATATCTAATATACTGTTCTACTTCATGATGTATTGGGTTTTAGCTTAACTACAGAATACATATGCAAAAATCAGGCTTTTATTCCATTATTATGGGGCTCAACAGATCGCCCATAAGGGGTGGCCCCCAAACTCTGCTTTCTGTGGCGCGAAAAGGAGCCCCCCAAAACAGCTCCTTTTTGCACCCTGGAGAGGGCACCATAGCTGCTGGCACATGGCTTTTCCATGCTCTTTTGTTGCTGCATCATGTAGATGCAGTGCCAGAGGAGTGCTGTGACACCACGCACCATGTGGTGCAAAGTGCGGCGTCACGCCGGCCTGGGGGCGGAATTGCATGCATCATGTGGATGCCATGTCCCAACTCCACCCCCAGGCCAGCCTTTCCCACCAATCTGTACAGCCCCTATCTTTGACTACTCCTGCATATTTTGGGTGCAACTTATGTACAGGATCACTTTCTCCCATATAACTTACCCCATACACTCAGGTCCTCTAGGGGACATCAGTCAGCCCAAACTAGACTGACTGCTTTTAGAGGACATTTTCTTTGGTTACACCCAGGTTGTGAAGGAGGAGATTCTGGAGATGGAGATTTTGGCTGGAATCCAGTTGGGCAGTTATGAATGAGTGACCTAGACTTACACATTCATAACTGTTCCATATTCACAACCCCTATGTAGCACCTAGTTTAGGGGATGGACAGGAACTGTGGAAGTCCCCCAATTCCCAATTAATGGGCTGCAGCAGCTATAATTGATGGGGATCTGTTCCCTTTTTGATTGTGAAGCAGCTGGCTGATGATCCACTGACCCGCACTTATGCAAATGATCTCCATCGGTTAAAGAGTTCACAAGAGAATTGTAAAATGGCTCTTACTTCTATCTCTCACACTAGAGATCACTCATGAGAAGGGGTGGGACCGTCAGCTGCTTCCACATCAATCACAGCTCTTTTAACCGATGTTATATGTCATGTTATTTGGTAGTGTTCCCTGTCTTGATCCATAGGGAGAAGCAGATAAGAAATAGATATTGTTATTGTTATTAGTTCAGAGGAAAATAAAAACCACACTATTTTAGCCATGTGCTCGCTTAAAATTTTTTTATTATTGTAGACCCATGGGAATGGAATTATTTGATGGAATAACTCCAAAACCATGTTGTAGTGACTGTAAAAAGTTTAAAAACAATAAGAACACAATAGTCCCAGGGTCCCTCGTCTAGCATTAGCTTTTCTAAGCTTGCAGGTTTGTTTGTTTGTTTGGTTTGACTGAAAGGTTTGTCTTATTTTTTTTAAGAATTAAAGAAGGCTGAATTTGAAAAAGAGCTTTCACAATATATGAAGCACAGGGGTTTCAAAAAGAAACTCTTGCCCCCAGATTTCCTAGTATGTGTGAATTCAATGCTTCAGTTTCTAATGTAACTGTAGAGCAAGGCAAGAATTTTGGTTTTAAACAGTAAAAGAAGGAAGACAGAAGGCATATGTATTTTGCAAGCACACATAGAACATGAAAAAGCAGCAGATGGCAGCAGCAGATAGTCAAGATTGAGCCCATGGAACTTGAGAATTAAAATTTCACCATATATTTCACTGGACATTGAAAAATACAGTAAACACTTGTAAAAGTCACTTATACATGAAACAGAAAATATTTACTCTAGCAGAACAGCACCCTCTTTCTTCACATCATGGAACTGAATGTTTAAAATATGAGTCTACAGATCTTTCACTACAACAAATTCAAAGCAGGATTTAAGAAGAACGATATCATAGCTGCACAGCAGAACCAAAGTAAGTTAGCCTTGGATTGTTTATTTGAGATATAATCAATCCTACTTAATCCAAATGGGCCTATAAATTCCATTACCAAATTAATTATAAAGCAACAACTTTGGCTTAAAAACCCATCAAAACAAACATACTGCTTTGCTTTAAAACTCAGGAAACATTGAAGATTAAATTATGGATTATGTAAAATTCATAGACCAGAATGCACCACTGACATATAAGATTTTCAGACTAGTGCTGAAGTGCTGGTAAAATGCAGCTAAAACATTTAGGAAGCATGGGTGTGTGAAAGCCTGACACACTTCCTAAACCTTAGGGGATCATCAGCTCCCCTCCAGTGTCCCTGAATAGTTCAGGGAGAGGAAAATTCCTATGAATGCAAAGTTTCCATTTATTATTATTATTATTATTATTATTATTATTATTATTATTATTATATTTATTTTTATCCCCCCTCTCCCAAGGCTGGGATTCAGGTTGGCTTACAACATTAAAACAAACAAACCCATACAGTTAAAAACATACAAAAATAGTATATTAAAATAGAATTACATTACTACAATAATTAAAACAAATTCAATTGCAAAATCTAATTTAAAAGATTAAAATGCTTAAAATACATTAAAACAATATAGGAGCACCCTGTCACCTGCCTTAAAACCTTTCTGTTTTAAAAGTTCCTGTTTAAAATTGCATGAGGCTCAAAAAAGTGGAACAGAAATAGGATAGTAGTGTCTATGGTGGAATATCATCAGACATTATGACAGACATATAACTGGTCTCTAGGCCACCTGTGACTGTGGAACACCTTTTCATTGTCAGGCAAAGCCGGTGAATAGCTGTCAATCATGCTGCTGTTGCATTAACCCTCCCATATGATAAACAAAAACAGCTTCATTTATATACCGCTTCATACTGAACTAACAGTGTCTAAGCAGTTTACAACTGTAAGCTTATTGCCCCCAACAATCTGGGTACTCATTTTAGGCACCTCGGAAGGATGCAAGCCTGAGTCAAGCTTGAGTTCCCTTGGCTGGGATTGAACTCTCAACCTTATGGTTTTGAGTGAGGAGCTACAGTACAGGCATTTAACCACTGCGCCACCAGCTTCAGTTCCAGGATTGGGAGGTCACATGGTCTCAGTCTCCTTCTCTCTCCTTCTCTCCCTCACTAATCCTGAGAAGGCTAGTTTTCTTGTTTTTACACTTTCTTTTCTTTTCTTTTCTTTCTCCCTCCCCATTGCATTGCCATCATTGCTAAACTGTATTACAAATAGAAATTAAAAATTTAAAAATAAAAGACATGCTGAGTAAAACAATAGGGCAAGAAGTTGAGGTTAAAGAACAGTTTGGAAAAGAGACTGAGCCCATTTAACTTATGCCAAAAGATGGAAAGAACAGAAAACTCCAACCATAAAAGAATGGATCATGAAACTTATGGATATATCAATAATGGAAAAGATCACTAATCAACTAAACAATACATTTTTAGACGACTGTGAGGAAGAATGGAAAGAAGCAACAAAGTTATGGGAAAGAACAAGTTGAAAGTAAAGATAGATGAAATAATTTAGACATTATTTCGGCAGGAAGTAGAAATTGATTCCAACTCAAGGAATACAATTATAGAAAAATAGATTATTAAGGAAATACAAAATCTGATGGGATCTGCTTTTGTAAAGACAAAAGGACGGTACAAATTATATCATTTCTTTAAAATGTAAGCAAGACTCACAATGAAACAATAAAATAAGCCATTTAGTAGGAATGATGTTAGGAAGTTTAGAATGTAGAATGAAGATAGTAATTTGGAAGGTAGAATAAATTGAATGAAGATAGAATGAACTGGAAAGAAAAAAATGAAATTTAGAATGGAAGAAGTATGACCTTGAATGTAAGTATATTAATTTAAAATGAATGTATGTACAGTGGACCCTTGTTATACACTGGGGTTTGGTTCCAAGAACCCTCGTGTGTAACAAAATCTGTGTATCTCAAGTCCCATTAAATATAATGACATAGCAAAATGGTGTCCCTAATAAAAAATGGAACATCAAGGTAAATTTATATTTTTTTGGAACATTTTCAAACCGTGTATGCTTGAATCCGTGTATAAAAAATCCGTGTATAAGAAGGGCCGACTGTATGTTACTTTGAAATGAATGTAATTGATATAATAAAATTTTAAAAAAGAAAGAAAAGAAAGAAAAGAGACTGAGGTGCAGTCAATGACAGCAATAGCCCCATTCCTGCGATTGAAGACACATGTGATAAGTACTATTGCCAAACCAGTATGTATTGTAAATGTAATCATGATCATGAATGTGATCATGGTGAGAACAGAGCTTGTGCAATCATCGCATTTGTCTGCAGTTCTGTAGCTTGGAGAATAGAGCAGTTATCATCCCCCCACCCCACACAATCTACAGCATACTCATTGGGGACCTGGGAAAGGGCTATCTGCTTTCTTCTCTTTGCTGCAAGAACCATTTGCCCTCCCCCAGCATGGTCATGGCAGTACAGGGGCAGGCACAGAAAATCTGGCTTCTGGGATAGAGGGAGAAGTCTATGTAAGTATGCTTGCAGAATCTTATGCCCACAAGTGCCATAGGATTGCCAATTTTTCCAGGCCCTGAGATTTTTGGACAAAACCTAAAACCCAGGGAGATGTCCTGGTGATAAAATTAAGCATTATGCATTAAGTACCTGTCACAGTTGCTCTCAGATTGTCTTTCAAATATACGGGGAGATAGAGAATGAGAGAAAGAGAGAGAACATATTTTCATGTTTAGAAATTGAGACAGAAATTTTGGCAAAAAGGGCTGTCCCAGATCAAGGTGAAATGAGGGGATTATTTCTTATCATCTGTTTAGGGAGACAAATAAGGAATATTTAATCTTACCTATTTTAAACAGAAGGTGGATGCATAGGACAATGAAGGGTGGGCCCTGATGCGACAATAATTGAGAAGGAAGAGGAGACAAAGGTCTGAAACAGAACTGCAGTAAGCGCTCGCTTGGGGTGGTGTGGGGGCATGGTATTTAGATGACATATGCCCTGCCGACACCCTGAAGCCGGCGCCATGCCACCTGCTTAACCAGACAGTAGGCAGTGTTGTGGTACTCCGGTAGCATGACATTCAGACACTAGACATTGCACACTGCAGGAGCACAGAAGAGCCACCGCTGTGGCGGAAAGGGTGGCTTTTTTCCACCCCCAAAGAAGCGGCATTTTGCTGCTTCTTTTGGGGGCAGAAAAATGCAGGATCGGGGCCACAGCATACATTTGCTGTGGCCCCCAACCTGGCACTCAAAGGGGTGGCATCAAGCAGACCCTTTAGGGCCATCTGTACCAGCCCAAACTTATATATATATAAAAGTCTTGGAAAGTGTTTGCAAGTTTTTCAGCCACAATTAAATTTTGCAGCCCCTGCGGCCCCAATCCTCCGCTTTTCCAGGCCACGGAGAAGTGGCAAAATGCCACTTCCCCATGGCCTGGAAAAGGGGTTTCCTTGGGACTGCATGCCCCCGGACACCCCAACAGGTGCAGCCATAGGAGAAAGGGGTCGCTCCGCCCCTTTCTCCCTGGCTTCATTCCCGCGGCAATCTAGTTGCTGTGGGAATGAAGCACACACCCAAAATGAGCTCCGTTTTGGAGCTCCTTTCTGCGCTGCAGATAGAGCACTGCAAGTGCCCTCCAGCAGTGCAGTGACATCATGCACGCACTGGTCCATGTGGAGGTGGCACGTGCATGATGCCATCATCCCACACTGTGTATGGACAGCACGCCTTCAAAATGGCGCCATCCATATGAACTAGGGCTGAGGAGCATGCGGTTGCTGCACGCTCCCCAGCCCTAGTTTTGGCCCTAGGTTGGCGCTTTCGCACCATCTGTATCAGGCCATTTTCATGCATCCCTTTGATCTTCCCTGCAGTTTAGCCCCCCAAAATTGGAGAATTTGTGCTCTCATCTCCTGGAGATGACCCACAAGAAAATGGAGACTCAAGGACAAGCCCTGGGATCTGACAGGCCTATGTTGGATCACAGCCATAGCATGCAGGGAAACCTTACTTTCTTTTTAACTGGAACTATCAAATAGCCCTCTGGAATGGGCCTACTATATACAAGTTGGAGTGGTTTGAACTCTTTGGCTCTCAATAAATCTACTACACTTGTGTGGCAGCTCAAAGGGAACATTCATTGGTACGGATTAAATCCCCCCCCCCCCATTTTAGTCCTGTGGGAGGAGATAGTGGGGGCCAATGGCTGGGAAAAGAGTTCATATTTCTCCTACTCATCTGTACTGCCTCCTTTGTCATGCAATCAAAGGGCGAAACAGATGGGCCAAATAAGGCAGCCTCTGGCCACTTCAGGGGCATGGCAGTTAGATGATTCACACCCCTGCAGTGGCCGGATGATACTGTGAGACTGGCTAAGGTGGTCTGAAGCTGCCAGAAAAAGGAGCAGCAAAAATAAAAAATAAAACCCTACTCCTGCTGGTTTTCCATTCAGGACTGTGAAGGTGGCCCACTTGAGGAGTGGAGTGTCCAGTTGCCGTGGTCCCAGAACAATCAGGGCCAGAGCTGTCTCTGGCCGCTCCTTTTGGCCCATCTGCTCTGCCCCCAAAATAAAAATGTAGTCTTGATTCATGCTGATTTGTTTGTTTCCTCCAAAGGATCATGGGAACTTCATTTTTGTGAGGACAGATGAGATCTTTGCTAGAAATTGTGCTATCTTTGCTAGATCTTTGCTAGTTTCATCATAGCATTCAAGCTCTGTAGATTCCCTAGTTTAGCTTGAAGCTGGTTTAAATTAATATGCAGGCTGCCTTCCCAAATTAAAATGCAAATTTTGACTGGCTGACTTTAAGGGAGGTATTGATCTGGGGGAAGGGTCAAAGAAAAGCAATGAAGACATGTAAAGTCTTGTTGCCATAGCTCAGAAGTGTGCACACCCTGAAATGTTTCAGTATGTTTTCTGTTTAAGACCACATGCTAAAAGTCCTCAGTGAGTGGATGTTTTCCTCCAACTGCCTACCATAACTGCAAAATCCATTTCCTAATCAGTCATTGGCAGCTCAGAAACAATCAACAGATATCAAAGCCAATCCTCCCCTTGCAAATTGCATTATTTTACACTTGCTTCCACTAATCCTCATTTGCCATTTTAATAGCTCAGTTTGGAGAGATCCTTAACTATCCCTTTCTGATTATTTTTACCACTTAAAAAAGAAAAGAAAAAGTCATCATCAGGATGATGCAGTGCTATTCCCAATACAAATCTCTGGGTGAAGGGCATTATTTACATCTGCCTCCGGTTCTTTAACCATTTAGAATCCATGTTGGAACCTTTCCTCTGATTCCAAGACTCTAGCATTTACTTATGTGATCCTTTGGTGAAATTGTTATCAAAAACCTTTTTAGTGCTCAAAAGATTGTTGACACTCTACAGGAACTATCAAAGTTTAGTGAGGCAGGATGTGTCTTTGCAGAAGCCTGATTAATTATTTTCTCTTAGCATTATAACATTTGTCTTAATTGACTGCCTGTCAATTCATATAGAACAGTTGTTAAGCTAACCAGCCTGGAATTCTCAGACTCCCTGAGGATCCCTTTATAAATTGGCATTGGGAGTTTTTCCAATCTTCTAGTACAAAGACTGGTCTTAAGGACAAGTTGTTCATTTTGATTGGGAGACTAGCCATTTCACAGCTGATATTTAAAATAACTCTTGGATCTGGGGATTTCTTTGGTTTCAGTTTATCAATGACAGACAGGCCAAAATAAGGCTGCTTCAGGTCACTTTGGAGGTATGCTGTTTTAATGATGCATGCGTTATAAGAGGCCAGAAGCCATGCCAAAGCCACGCTCCAGTCCTAAGGACTGGACCACAGCTTTGGCACGGCTTCTGGCCTCTTATGACGCATGCATAATTAAAACAGCATACCTCCAAAGTGACCTGAAGCAGCTTTATTTTGGCCTGTCAGTACGGGCCCAGAGTCAATAAATTCTTAATAACTTTTCATCGCTATTTGTCTAGTCCTTAAATAGCTTTCTTCAAAATGTTGGTTCCGGCACAGGTATCCAGTGATGTAGACTTGACTGATTCAGACTCAGTTACTTCAATGACTCGACTTATACTTGAGTTTACAATAAATGGTGCATTCACTCGACTCAACTTACAACTTGTATATTTTTAGTGACCAACTTTCTGGCCTAACTTCATCCAGAAAGTTACAGAATGGAAAATGGTTTTCATCCTTTGAACAATGTTTCCATCTCACTGCTTTTTGCCTACCAGCCATGTGACAGAAGTGGTACTTCACATTTGCTGTACAAGAAGCTCCTGTATCCTGTAAATGTACTCCTCACTATGGGGGTGAGTCTTGTCTTCTGCTACTCCTAGGAAATGGTTTAGAAGGTTCCTCTGATGTGCAGCAGGGACATGCTGCTGAGTAGACCTCATTTATCTAAAATGTAATCTTGATAAATTGCCTATGTTTTTTTAACCTAACTTTGTGCACATCTTCTTGATTTTCTAGTTCCTGAAACTCCACCCCAGCCCCCCTCCTTTTTCGAAAAATGTTGTCTCCCACATTTGAAATTTAACTTGAGACTCAATTTGAAAGTATCTTGCAAGGACCTGAGCCTTGAGTTGAGTCTTGCAAGTAGAGACTTCAGACCTGGAGTAAAAGACTTGAATACATCACTACAGGTATCTAACATCTGCAATGAAGACCAACACAAAGAAACCAGTTTCTCCATAATCTATCTGTCCTTTTTAGTGCCTCAAGTGGATATAGATTGCTTTCTAAGTAAACAATGAAATGTAAGTAAGGAACACAAGACTATTAATGAATTATGTGTAAGGATTATAAAATGATAACATTTGAACTACATTTTTTATCATTTTATGTTTAAAATTTGTGGGTATTAAGATGGATTTCATATATTATCCTTGTCTTCCATATTATCTTCCCTTTCTCCTTAGAAATGTAGAAATTCTGAAATGGTGACTAATAATGTGATAGAATAGGAATATGTAACCAACAGAGGCAACCAAAGAGGCAGCTGTATACATGGCATCACTTGATGGCTAACATAGAACACAAATATACTACATTGGAAGCAGAAGATGGAGACCATTCTCTCTGCGAAAACAGCACCAGGAGCAGATTGTGGCACAGACTATGAACTGCCTGTTTTAAAAGCTTGTTGGAATAAAAAGGACAACAAAGAAGGGACCATCCTGGCCTCCCTGAAAAGAAGGTGTAGGAGCAGCCACCAAGGCCTTCTCTTGTGTCCCCGCCAACCTTGCTAGTGACAGTGGTGGGACTAAGAGAAATGCCTTCTGCTCAAGGTCTGGGCAGATTCATACCAAGTCAAGATGATTAAACTAAGATTGCCTTACTTTGGCCATATCATGAGAAAATATGACTCACTAGAAAAAGCAATAAGGCTTGGCAAGGAGGAAGGCAGTATGAAAAGATGAAGACCCCAGTTAGGTTGACTCAATCAAGAAAGTCATGGCCTGACAGTGCTGATGACATGGAGGTGACTTGGACGTCTCTCATTCATAGGGCCATCATAAGTCAAAATTGGATGGCACTAAACAACAACAAAAAATAATATTTAAATCAGTTTAAAGGGGACACCATGCCCTTGGTAAGCTTAAGTTTGTAAGCTCTGGCCCTCTTTGCTTTATCACAAGAAAAAATACAAAATAACAGGGTGGTGTGTTCTTACATTCAGTGAAAGGGGTATTTCATGTAAGCAAAAGGGAAAGAAACACTTCAAATAAGAACTCATTTTTTAAAAAAAAATGAAAGAAGCTAAATCAACATTCATAAATGAAGGAGAAAGGAATGTTGCATTAAAAGCATAGCAAATGTGCACAGAGCTTTTTAAAAATCAATGTAGGATGCTTTTTAAATATACTTTTTCTTTTAATTTTTCACACTTCACAATTTGGTGGGCAAGATGAGTAGAATCATAGAAGAGTTGGAAGAGACTACAAGGGCCATTCAATCCAGCTTCCTGCCATGCAGATGACCACCTAATTTCTTTTTAAAAGCCTCCAAACATGGAGATGCCATTGCTCTCCATAGCAGTGAGTTCCACTGTTGAAAAGCTGTTACCATTAGGATGTTTTTCCTAATGTGTCCTCTTTTCCTTGCTCTGGATCCTAGTCTCTGGAGCAGCATAACATAAGCTTGCTGTATCTTCAGTATGATATCTCTTCAAATACTTAAACATAGCTATTATGTCACCCCCTAACCTTCTCTTTTCCAAGCTCCTCATAGGACATGCTTTCCAGACCTTTCACCATTTTGGTCACTCTCCTTTGGACATGCTCCAGCTTCTCAACATCCTTCTTGAACAGTGGTGCCCAAAACTGGACACAATAGTCCCTCAATCTAGTCATTACTGTATACCCCTATTTATGCAGCCTAGAATTGCATTGGCTTTCTTAGCTGCTTCATCACATTGCTGACTCATGTCCAGCCTGTGGTCTACTAAGACTCCCAGATCTGTTTTGCATTACTGTCATCAAGCCAGGTGTCATCCAACCTATATCTGTGAATGTCATTGTTACTGACAAAGTGTAGTATCCTACATTTCTCCTTGCTGAAATTCATTTTGTTAGTTTTGGCCCAGCTTTCGTATCTGTTAAGGTCATTTTGAATTCTGATCCCGTTCTCTGGGGTAATAAGTACCCTAGTGTCATCTGTAAATTTGATAAGCAGTAAAATGCCCATTTGACAGTACAGTACCTTCTATTCCTTCATCCAAGTCATTGATAAAGATGTGGAATAGCACTGGGCCCAAGACAGAACTTTGTGGCACCCCACTGGTCACTTTTCTCCAGGATGAGGAGGGGCCAGTCTTGAGTACCCTTTGGGTTTGGTTGGTCAACTGAAAGATCTCTTACAAATCCTATAGATCTATAATCATTTCTTCAGCTATATTTCCATAAAACTCAGATTCAGAACACATCAAAAATTGTTCCATTCTAAGTGGGGAATTATGTAGTGTCAGCAGAGTGATTTTGTTTGATTCTGGATCCCAAAGGTGGTAAATATTACTTTTTGAACCCCACCTCCCAAAATTAGTAGGCAACCTACTGTGGGTTTCTGGGAGTGCTAGTCCAAAAAGTAATTTTTCTAAGCTCTGGGGGGGGGGTGTGTGTGTGTGTGTGTGTGTGTCTTACACGAGTTTCATGAAAACTCTGTTTCATCTGTTTGCTCATATTTGTAATGCATTTTGAGTTGGTGGTTTTAAACCTCCTTCCACAGTTAACTACATCAAATGAAAAACATTTTTTAAATATATGTATTATATTATCATTGAGTTTGATACTGATTAAATCACCTCTATTACTACAAAAGGAAAATAATGAAGTTTGTCTTATAAAAACTGTATTGTATGGAATTTGCACTTCTACTGGCAATTCAGATCATGGGAACTGGTCCAGTCAGCTGAAGTTTGTTTTAGACAACTCACTGATTTATATTTTCTGAAATAAAATCTTAGTTTGACTGAGGCCAATGGTGAAGGTTTTAACATGAATTTCAATAGCAGCAAAATTGTGAATTCCCATACAAAAACAACTGGGCCTCTTTCAAAGTACAGTATGATGTCTCCTAATTTACCTTGTCTGACATGGAACATGCTGGCCCATAACCAGTTGATTTGGGACAACTGTACTTTGAAGGCCCTGAATTGGTCTTTGGTTTACAACTCCTTTGGTGCACAGAGAGACGATCAGGAAGGAAAGTACGACCACAATTTTGACAAGGCAGGAGCTGAGCTTGGTCGCTTTGAGCAGCAGCTGCATTTACAGCCATCGGACTAGAAGATCCTCCACAAAGAGCCTGAGGCTTAAGAGGGGCTGGTCTTCTGAGATGTTTTGGTAACTGCTCATTTTCAATGTGCCACTTCTCCAGACATTGTGGCTCATGGATAGGAAGTGATCGTGATCCAAACTCTTTGCCACAGATATAGCACACCTTGAAGCCAGGTCTTCTGGTTGGAATGACTGGCCGATCCCACTGATCCTGGGACATGCCTCTCGTATTTGATCGTTTTGAGACTATCACAGTCCCAGGCCTCTTCTTCCCAGAGTTTACTTTAATCACAGAATTTAAACCTACTACATCTGGTAAAACTGTGGGAATATCTGACACACTGGATGTCAAAACCTCTTTTGAAGGTGAAATGGTAGAAATATTAGCAAGGACTTTCCTAGCATTTGGCACAGTTTTATGATGCTTGTTTAAAGTCCTTTTCATTAGAGCAGTTTCCATGAAGTCTACAGTGTTCCATTAACAGTCTTTCTGGATTTATATAGTGGCACTTGGCTTGACCTTGTATTTCCTGTCCTTGTCTTTTGGTTGAACTTGCTCCTTTAAAAACAGCTACAGTCTCTATTGCAAAGGTACTAGAAACTATAATCAGCAAGAGTAGCTGTGGGAGATAAGGGTACATTTGCAATCTTCTAACTGTAATGTTTCAGTAATGCTGTGGTTCACTGTGGAGGTTTGGGTTGGGTTTTTTTTTGCCTTTTCTTTTTACTATTTTTGTTGTTGGTATTTTTGCCTTGAAAAAGAAAAGAGATACATCACATATATGAATAATGATAACAATGCAGGGATTCTTACATTTTAAAAAATTGAACAATCAAAGTTCATCCAATGAATTACTGGGTGTCCTTCCCATTTTTTAAAAAAATTTTTTGCTGTTCTTCTAAGAAATTTTAAACTAATTATTCAGAGGAATAATAATTATGTATGTAACTAGATTCTAGAACAACACATGTGACAGGATTTAGACATATAAGTTGATTCTGTGTGAGACAAAAGAAATCATACATTTGCAACAAAAAAGATAAAGTACAGCGGGTCTCCCTTTATGTGGGCATCCTTTCCGGATCCTCCCACGTAAGGGGAAATCCGTGTATGCTTGGGCCCCATTAAACATGGGTGCACTTTAAATTCTTTCCTTGACAATCAGAATGTATCCTTAAAATTCTCTTACACCACTGGAAACTGTTTGGTTGAATAAAACATTAAAGAAAGAAGACCTTGTTCTAATGCCATATGCAATCTAAATCCATAAAACCATTTTTTAAAAAAGGAAGTGTTTGCCTGACAGATTTCCTGCTCCCATGGTTGTTTTTCTCAGCTGTTCAGGTTCAGCTGTTAAATATCAGGTGTAAAATCTTGCAAACTAATGAGCAGAGTTGCAAAGCTTCCATCTGTGTAATAAAATCTTTATTAGTAGCTAGATGAGGCTTTGCGTGCATCTTTCATTTGAAGACATTTTTTCCCTTCTAAAA
The DNA here is from genome assembly GCF_019175285.1 of Sceloporus undulatus. Classification (NCBI taxonomy): domain Eukaryota; kingdom Metazoa; phylum Chordata; class Lepidosauria; order Squamata; family Phrynosomatidae; genus Sceloporus; species Sceloporus undulatus. Next base: position 263,466,321 of record NC_056523.1, read on the forward strand.
TAGAGCAGGGCAGGCAAACTGTGGTCTGTGGACTCCATGTAGTCTACTAAAGCACACAATATGCCTTCTGAGGTCCCTTGGTCTTCTTCAGTTCCCAATCTATCTGCAAAGAAAATCAGCTGAAAAGGCAAAACCTAGAAGCTGTGGGGCCACAACTTGTCATTTAAAAGCTATTCTAGCCCTTCCACCTGTTTCAAGCACAAAGTAGCCTTTAAAAAAAAGCCCATTCTTTCACCAAAGAAGAAAAAGTTTTTGTTAGATGGTTTAGAGATCAGGGTCGTGCAGCTGGCCATACAGCTATGATGTTGCAACAAGCTAGTCATCAAAAGGTCCTTTGCAACCCACATCACCCTGCCATCTGTACAAATTCTGTAGGGTTGCTTTTCTGGGTTGTACTAGAATCTGGCATATTTTGCCATACAATGGGGATTGCTGTTAAGCTGTGTGTATTAATTTGTTATATTGGTTAATGTAGTCACTGGAAGTTTTAGTGTGTATAACCTTTGTTGTTGGGGAATGATAGGAGGGATTGTGCCGGTTAGACACTTAGTAGTAGGGCATTGTTACCTGGTACTGGAATGTGCAGATGTGTGGGGTAGGTTTCATTTGATGAGAACTTTCTCAGGGGAAAGGGAAAGCAGAGGCAAGATTGAAAGTTATGAGAGGTTGGGCGGACTGGGCAAGTATGGTTGAAGAGGGCAGGTATGTTTGAATTGAAGTAAATATTAGGGCATAACATTGTTAATTTTAAGCCAAATAAAATTTAATGCGTGTGGATGATGACAGTTCTGTCTACAGACATCTGCCTGTTCTCACCTATCAGTTGTTGAAATTAGGTTCTTGCTGTTTGAGTACAGATTTACTGAATTCAAGGGAAAGGGCAGTTCTTGATAGATTCTTTGCTATATCCGCAAGTGTGAGCACTATCTAAGGGGCAAAACAGACTGGCACAATATGCCAGCTTTGGGGTTGTGTGGGGGCATGGCATTTAGATGGATGCCCCGATGCCACCCCCAAGACAGTGTCATGCCACCTGCCCAACCACATGGCGGGCAGCTTTGCAGCGCTCTGGCGGCACAGCATTCATATGTCGCACACCGCAGGAGTGCAGAAAAGCCACCACTGCAGCAGAAAGGGCACCCATTTTGCTGCTTCTTGTGCTGGAAAAAAGCCAGATCAGGACCATGGTATGTGGTTGCCACAGTCCCAATCTGGTGCTCAAAGGAGCAGCATCAAGCTGCCCCTATACAGCCGTCTGTTTTGGCTCTAATTTTAACTATTTGTAGGACCCTCTCTCATTATGTGAAATATGGTTTGTACATTTCTAGATATTTCTGGCTCCTCAGAATTCAGAGCAAAAGAAAACTTTTCAGGTCATAGAGAAAGAAAAGACCAGATAAGGCCATAGAAAAAGAACAATGGGAGGAGTACCTTTGTTTCAGTCTGCTAAGATTTTAACCACCGCTCCATTTTCTACTAATTGATGCATGTCAGTGGTGATCAAGCTGTTAACGCTTTGCAGCAATTTCAAGCAGTAATGCAGATTCTGGAAGAGAGAATGTTGAATGAGTCAATGCATGTTGCTGAAAATGAATCAGCCAAGAAGAGAAACCATAAACAACATGTTCACAATATAGCCAATTGTTGAACTTACAAAATCTCAGTTGGAAAAGCTTCATATTAGATTTATTCTTTATTTGGGGGATTACACCATTTGGACTCATTTCTTTTCTGTCAAGTTGGAAATGGCCTGTAACTTCACAACCATAAATTTGACATCCCCTGTTATATTCATGAGCAACTATAAAACCTGTTAAGTTCTAAAAAGTAAATTACTATTTCTCAGTAAAATACAAGATATACTGTATATACTCAACTATAAGTCAACCTCATGTATAAGTCGAGGGCAGGTTTTGTGGCCAAAATATGGATTTTTGTATGACCTGTGAATAAGTCAAAGGTAAAACTTAGGGGCATGTAACAAAGGGAAATGACGTCAAAGAACTTGAAAAATTCCAGCAGGCATAACTGTTTCTATTCACACTAAAGGCTGGATGGATGAGAGAGTAGAACGGGGTCAGAGCTTCCAGAACAGACTACTGTATATACTCATGTACAAATTGAGAAATTTAGGTTGAAAAATTGACCCCAAAAACTGAGTTGACTTATCCATGGGTCAATGTAAGTACTGTACTTTAGTGTGTGTCTGTGTGTGTGTTCATCCCTTGGTGAAAGGCAAGAGTTTAATCTGCCCTGGAAGCATTGGCCCCCTTCCCCTCTCTCATCCATCCAGCCTTTAATAGGAGTACAAATAGTTATGCCTGCTGTAATTTTTTAAGTTCTTTGGCACTGTTTTCCTTTGCTTCATCCTTTACATATTTCATTACATGCCCCTAAGTTTTACTCTCAATTTATCCACGAGTCATATCAAAATCCATAATTTTGGCCCCAAAACTTTGCCTTGGCATATATAGGAAGTTGACTTATAGTTGAGTATATATGATATATTCTTGCCTTTCACCAGGGGATGGTTCCATTTTTAAATAAGAGTTAGAGTACAGTTCTTACATTGACCCATGGATAAGTCAGCTCAGGTTTTTGAGGTCAATTTTTTGACTAAAATTTTTAGACTTATACATGAGTATATACGGTAGGGTTTTTTTGTCCCTGATTGTTTCAACAAATGTGAATCTTAATAAAATACGGGTCATCATCTTTCTTTCAGATAATAATTGATCTATTCAGCACCCCTTAAAGATGGCTTTAATTCACAGACCATACACTTGTAATGGAAATAAATTTAGATGTAATAGACTATTTGGATCCAAATAAGACAATTTATAGAAATTCAGAAGCTTATTCAAATGCTGCCAGAAGAGGCTACTTTATATGTAATATCTCACAATCAAACAGTAACTAGTCCAAATTTAGATCATGAACATTTTATTTTCTATGAAAAATGAGACCTACTATGGACTAATCATCCATTTATCTTTTTAAAGTCTGTAAGTGTAGGAATATGTCTAACCGTCAAGAGAGTTCTTTCCTCTAAGCATTCATCCTAATGGTTAGGTGAAATGCTTTGCTTTTTTAAAAAATAAAGTTTCAGTAGGCTCAGATTTATAGATCCTTTAGGACAAGAACTCTACAGAGAACCCATTATTTTGTTAGCCTCATGGATGTCTTTGGAAATAAAGCTGGTACACATAAACATAAGACTCTATTTCCTCCTTCCATTTTTCAAACTCTTTTCTTCAGCATAGGTTCTCTCTCTTCCCACATCTCTCTAGATTCCTCTGTGTAAACACTCCACAAAAATGCATATTGTAACCTTGGTGACTTTTAACACACGTTTGTTAAATGGAACATCACTGTATTGACTTGGGAATTAGACAAGTGATAGTGCTGAAATCCATCTTGATTTTTGTTTATTAAGAAGTCTACATGGGAAACTCTTTCTGAAAAAGAATATTTCTTTGCAGGAAGTGATGTTAAAGCATGAAAGAATAACCAAGTCCTTAAAGCATTTTAGGAGTCTAAAACACATTACCAAAAAACAAAGGCAATCTCTGGAGCAAAATCAACCTCCTTAGTTGTACTACCATACAATTCTCAAATTTTGTAAGAACAAAAACCTGCAGAATGTGGGACATTGCCTTTGTTTCTATTTCCTTTATTGTTGAAAGCTGTTTAATGTCTTACTGCATGTTTACAGCTTGATCAAATGAGTCCACCAGCTTCAGATTTTCTACTCTCATGAACAATCAATCAAACACTAACAAAGCTTTCCCATGCCAGAATATACTGTGAGGCAAGTCCAGTGTAACTTCCTATTAAATACTCAGATCTTTCAAACTATAACTGACCTCTTAAGTGAGCCCCAAAGCCTCACACCCAGAGCCCTGTGATGATTTTATTTATTCCCTGAAGGTTGCTGAAGGAAGATGGAAATCTCATGTACATTTATGCTCAAAATCCTTCTTGCTTTTAAAAACATGCTACTGTAAAAAACAAAATGCAGTCTGGACAATAAATGGGTTTATAGTATACAATTTTATGAGAAGAATATTATGTATGAAGGGGATGATTAACTCCTCTTTCCTCAGAACCATTATTCCATTTAGATTTGGCGAGTTCTGTGTCTCAACTAGGAAATCCAACTGGAAGAACCAACCATAGATTCCTACATCATAAGATGTGGTCCTCAAGTGCAGGTGGGATCCATATGTCCCATTGTGGCAGGACTAGGATCATGTCGAGAACTGTGGGGATCCTCTTACATTGTTGGTTCTTCTGTTGTAAGTAATCAGTTGTGGATGGATAGGAAATTGCCATTCTTCCCTCACTTTCTTGGAGCACCTGATGCAGCATCACTCCAGAACATTTTGGGAAGTGTAAGGTGGCCACTAAAGTTAGGTTGTTGTTAGCTGCCCTCAAGATTACTTTGATTCATAGCAACACTGTTTATGATACTTCACCAAGATTCCCTGTCCTCCACTGTTCTGCTCAGGTCCTGGAAATCCGTGCCCGTAATCTCTGATTGAATCCATCCATCTAGCGTGGGGCCTTCCTCTATTTCTCCTACCTCTACCTTTCCAAGCATTATTGTCTTTTCTAGTGAGTAATGCCTTCTTATGATATGGCCAAAGTATGATAGCTTCAGTTTGGTCACCTTGACTTCCAGGGATTGCTTAGGCTTGATCTGTTCTAGGACCCATTTGTTTGTCTTTTTGGCTGTCCACGGTATCCTCAGCACTCTTCTCCAGCACCACATCTCAAATGCATTAATTTTCTTCTTATTCACTTTCTTCACTGTCCAGCTCTTGCGTCGATACATGGTGATGGGGAATACAGTGGCTTGAATGATTCTAACTTTAGTGCTTATTTGTATATCTTTATTTCTTAGGATCTCTTCTAGCTACCCTCCCCATACCTAGTTTTCTTCTGGTTTTTTGGTTGTAGTCTCCACTCTGATCAGTGTTTGAGCCAAGGTACAGGAAGTCAAAATGAAATGAGATAGGTGTCAGACAATTAAAAATGGTAAGCATCAATAAAGGCACTGACAATGTCAGCCTAGAATCAGGTAAGAGTGGGAAATACATTGAGTTTTTTTTCTCCTGAATGAGCACAGCCTGGCATTTGTTTATTGTTTTTATGTGCCAAGAACAATATTGGGAAACATTTATTACTTCATGCAAAGGGATCTTGTAGCACCTTTGAGACCAACTGGAAAAAAGAAGTTGGCATCATGAGCGTTCAGAGACTTAAAGCTATATGCCTCTGAGGAAGTAGACTCAAATTTATGAAAGCTCATGCTCCCAACTTCCTTCTTTCACTTATGGGCACCCTTTGCGCTGCCATCCAAGCAGCTTCACAGCACAGTGTTTTGATGCTGCACACTCTAAAGCCGCCTGGAAGCCAGCTTCATGTCGCCCACACATGGGTTGGCTTCCAGGCACTCCAGCAGCATGGTGTTTAGACACTACATGCTGCAGGATCACCATAAAGCCACAGTGGGGTGGGCAAAGCTACCTTTTTTCTGGCGCAAAAAGGCCTGCGGTTGCCGTGGCTCCAATCTGGCTTTCTCTGGGGCAGCTTCAAATTGGCCCTTTGGGGCAATCTGTTTCACGCCTTAGTCTCAAAGATGCTACCAGATCCCTTTGATTTTCCAGACTATCATGGCTATATCATTACAGTACTACTATAGGTGTCTTTTTCTAGGAGTATCAGTTTTCCTCAAGAAAGCCAATTCTATTCAACTTAGTATAAATGGAAAATTTGCTTATACTTCCACAATAGCATCAGAATCAATGCATATTGCCACAATATGCTAGGCCACTATTCAGCTTGGAGACATATAAATACCAAGGAGACCATAAGTTCCTTTTCAGTTATACCTGACAAAATAGGTATTTTTTTATACTGCCTTAAATGATCTCTCTCTCTGTATATGACTTCCCGGTTGAAGTGGTATAAAATCAAGCCCTGCAAGGCAAGGCACTGGGCACAGCATTTGCCCAGGAGAAGTCTTGACCTGCAGAAAGGTTACCCCTTAGTATAGAGGGACCAGAAGATCAATTACAAAGGTCTGTTTCACCCCTGATCCTGGTGACTCAGCTGCTACAGTACCATGCAAGTGAGCACAAACTGAAAGGAGAAGCCTGAGATTGTAACCTTGCCCCATTGTGTCATTAGCTGCCCGATGATGGACACAAGTGCCACAAAATCAACTTTATTAAAATAATTAAGTAGATACTCTGGAGTTTTTCTTAAGAAAACTTTCTGATTCTGATGGGGAGATTTAACTTCTTCCAACTTTGATTCTATGTACAAATAAGAGACTGTGAGTAATTTGACCCAATAAATTATTTTAAATAACAATACAACTAAAGTGTTAAAATTAAGCAGAAAACTACAAACTGAAAGAAATCAAAAGAAAAATGACCTCAAGTATTAACAATATTAAGAATTGAAAATACTAAGAACTGAGAGAAACATGAAGATGGCATTGTGTGTCTGTGACTGCAATAAGAACAAGGTCAATCCATTATTGTGCTGAGGCAAAGGAAAACTCCTATCCAAATGATGGTGGCATAATAGTTGTGAACAGGCTGATTTTTAATGATGCCAACTGTTAAAGAAATGAAAGAGGCATCTTTGAGAGAATCTACAGAAAATCTGGAAGACCAGACATTTTGGTTGAAGGTATATGATTTTCTGAGAATGTGGAAAGAAGAGTTAATCTATGTGCACACACTGCCATTGGGGACAATGGGGGCTGTTCCTAATGGCAAAGTGGCCATGTGCAAGTGCTGCCATTGGGGACAACAGGACTTAAGGTCCCACAGTTTTCAGTATCCACAAGGGGGTCTGTACAGATCTCCTGCGGTTACTGAGGTCCCACTGTATATTGTTATGGGACTGTCTGAACTCATCAAGCTTAAACATTAGATATAAAAGAAATTGGCCTTATTTTGGTATGATTGTCCCCATTGGGCAAAGAGTTTTTAATAATCTCTCTGCTTCTGTTCCAACTTGTTTCCAGTTTTGGAACAATAATGTACCCTTGTGTAGCAACAACCATACTGAACTAACATGGGGCTAGTAGTCTCAACCTAACTTAGGTGATAGATAGTTAATGATTTGCTTACTAGTGACTTCATACGGCTTTATTTTATTTTTTTTGTCAGCCGTATTACAACCCTTCCTGGCCTTGCCTATTTTTTGCACTTATATCTGAGCACATCTCTACCTATCACCTTTACATGTCCAGCCTGATCACATTCCACCATTCAAAAGTCTTCTCCCTAAAATGACTCCCTTCATTTCTCCTTCCTGGCTCTTATTCCTGGAACAGCCTGCTAGAACACCTCCATGTGATCACTTCCCTTAATTCCTTTAAATCTCTTTTCAAACCTCACTTTTTCTGAGAAACTTTTGGATTGCCCTCTCACTACAGTCCTTTATACTAACTAAGCCAAAGTACATACTGCTGGAATTATCACATATTCATCACGGATGTAGCCATGTGTCATTCCCTGTGCTTTCTCTCTCAATTTTTTTGTGACATGGAGCTGTCACATGTAAAGTATCATGTCCACAGGTGCCCGTGTGTGTGTGTGTGTGTGTGTGTGTGTGTGTGTGTGTGTGTGTGAATAAGGAAAAAGAAATGGCTATTATAAGAACATTACTTCTTGGCCAGTGTTCTAGCCAGAAGGAGATGCCAAAGATCCAATCTATTGGATCAACTCTGTAGCCGTTCTCACTGAGCCTTGATGATTTCATATTTGGCTAGCTCCATCCATACACTTTGCCTTTCCTAATTCTCTTCTTTGCAATGGCTATTTTCATTTATTTGCTTGCTTTTTCTTGCTTCTTGTCCTAAAGCCCTTCATATAACAGCTCCTCATTATTCTAAGCACTTACAAGGAAACTATATAGGACAATAGTATGAAATCATTCTATCCAATATGAATTCATTAAGGAAATACTGGCAGCCAATAGCTCATGTCTTCAGGTGTGTGTGAATCTAACCTAAGTCTTTCCCTAAAAAGAAGCTTTCCAAGGTGCTGAAGCTAAAGTTTGGATTGAAATCCAATGCTGATTCACTGACCAATGACATGGAAAGCACCATCCACCACTGGAAAAAATATTACCAACATGCATACATACTTAGAATGACTGGAGTTTGGTTCCAGGACACACACACACACACACCCCAGATACCAAAATCTGTGAAGGTTCTAGCCCCAGAATATACAATGACATAGCAAAACAGTGTTATATAAAATAGCAAAATCAAGGTTTGTTTTTAGGATTATTTTTTTTCAAGCCATGGATGGTTAAATCTGTGCATACAGAATGCATGGATATGGTGGGCCAACTGTACTACTAAAAATGAACTCATCAGACAAAAATGCAAACATATTTCTCTTATGACTAAAATACTGTGTTGTTTGGTATTCACAGAGGTGAAAGGGGGTTATTAAAAATAATTTCAGCAGGCACTAAATATTTCAGAATATGTCTGGTGATGTTTGTGCCTGTACATAGTGAAACAAATAACAAGTGAAATGTAGCATTTGATGTCTTAATGCAAACGATCTGGCTTTTTTAGCTATATGTCATTCTGGCTAATCATCATGTTACATTTCAAGCCAGAATCTTCACTGTATGAGTTCACTTTATAAGAAGTGTCTTTTCTAATTATCTGGCCAATTGCAGGCATTCTTAACCTAATGAAATAGTCATTTCTAAGCTTGTATTTCCATGCCATTATAACAGAATTTGATTCTAACTTTCCTACCACTTGGAAAAACAGCTATTTTTTCTGGGGGGGGGGAGTGACATCATGGTTAAGAAAGAAAGAAAGAAAGAAAGAAAGAAAGAAAGAAAGTTTGTATCTGGCACAAACTTAATCCCTGTTATACTGATAACTAAATATAATTAGCATTTGGCAGCTTTCTCACCAGTGTGGCACAATAATTGTGGTGGTGATTATGGTTGCAGTTATTATTATTGGTGTTGTTGTTGCTATATCTGCTCCTGAAAACATAAATTCTCACATTTTTTTATATTCACAACCTCAGTGATAACAGTCTCATAAAGCATGATGCATGATGAACTATCTAACACAGCAAAGACAATATTGTATACTCTGAGCATGCTATTTCCATTAAAAGGGGTTCACTTGGTCCTGTAATTCAATCCCATAAGAAAGTGATATTTTTTATTGAGCTCACTGCCTACTAGAAGTTCAATTTTTCCAGGCTTGATCTTACCTTGAAATCTCAGTACTTAAGCCCCTGCATAATGATCCCTCCATGCTCACTGAGGAATTAGCAGAAGCAAAGCTTAGGTCTTAGTATCTCTTTTCATGCTTAATTTAGTAGGTTAGCATCTTGAGTTGCTGTGGCAATGGCTGTTCCTTTCTTTTGTCTCTGACATGTTTCCTAGCAACTTATCAACAAAAGTGAAGTCACAGAGTTCCCGTTAAGCTGATTGGCCAACAGAATTGTTTAGGAAGGTGGTAGTGGGGAGCCTTATACATGTAGTACCAATGTTTACATGCGAACATAGGCATGTTTCCAAGTTCAATTCTAGGAAACTTCATGGGAGGGGAAACTAAAACTTCCTCACTTTGATCCCAATGGCTACACAGTTAACTGAAATGGTTCATGTATCAAAGAGAGGGAGGAAAGGAATTACAGGAAGAACTTTATCAAATAATTATTACTTAGCTATTTGCTAGGGAGGGTTGACTTTGAATAATAGTCCAAGCTGTAATTTCCTGCACTTCTGTTTGATACTTGCTGTTATGTGCCTTCAAGTCATTGCCAATTTATGACAAGCCTAAAGTAAATTTGTCACGAAGGTACCTTCCTTTGAGGCTGAGAGAGTGTGATTTACCCACTCAGTGGCTAGCTACCCATAGCCAACCAGGGATCCAAACTCTGGTCTCCTGGAGTTCTAGTCCAACAGTCAAACCACCACACCACAGTAGCTCCCCACTGTAGTAAATGCTTGTAATGAATAACTAGTATTGTGGAAGGAAAGCTATTTTCTACTGCCTCTAGTAAGCATTAGGGATGGACAGAATATCCAAACCTATTTGAAAAATGGTTGAAAAAACATATTTTTCAACTGTCAAGAAATTCTGAGGGGAAGAATCCTGGACTGAGGAGAAGCTTCACAATTTGGCACTTATTTTGTGCAAAATTTGCAGATGGCGTTTTTGTGCTGAAAATGATATTCCTATGCAGGAAAATTATTTCCTGCACAGAAAATAATATTTCTATACGGGAGTATTATTTTCTGTACAAAACAGCCATGTGCTAATTTTGTGTAGAATAAGTCCTGACTTTAAAATAGGCTTTGAAATCTCTATGTTTTTCAAATACTTTCTTGCACAGGTAAAAATAAAATACCGCAAACACTACTCATTGCTTTCTTGAAGAAGAAACCCAGTGAAGCATAGTAAGCACAATATATTTGCCATACATAAAGTATACATTTAGAAATATTGGCTATGATACTGTATCAGCTTATACTTAAGTAATTTCACCTAGCCCTTCAAACCTGATAGAAACATCATTTAGCTGTGTTCTGATCATGAGCAGAATCGTCCCTCTTCTCCCCATGTATCTGTTGTCCCATAAAGTAGGTTGGGGAATGGGTTACGGCTGTGGGAATAGTGTCAAAATCACACTTAAATAGTGGTTGTGAATATAAATGATTTACCTGACAATAATTGCTTTGTATTTGATTTTGACTAGATGGTCCCTTCCACCTCTATGAATTAATAGTTTCCCAAAAATATGACCTACTGAAAAATAGCACATCATAGTTTGCACCTTCAAATACATACAATGCTTCTATCCTGTTCTACCCAGTGCATGGTTTCACAGCAATTGCACACTTCCTAGTTTTTCAAAAGGTAAGATTTTGTCTTCTCATCTTCCCATTAAAAGAGCTCTGGTTTGCTAACAGCATTGGTAAGAACAATATTTTGTTTTCTGCTGCTCAGCAACCGAGTTCTATTGTAAACAGAGCCCTTCATTATGACTGTTTGCAATGAGGCAAACACATAAACCAAATATAGAAGAGAGCGTTTGGACAATAAGTCCCTCTCTCACCCTGTATTAACTGAAATCATAAACATTTTCCTAGTTGCATAAAAATAATGCTTTGGACTAACACTTTGGATGCCCTGCTTGTGGTAATCTGCCACTGCCTTGGTGAGGTGACTTGAGACCTGAAAGCTGTCTGTTGCTAATTTTCTTTCCTTCTAGCACTCAGTAGCTACTCTTTTAATTTCTTCATCTGTTGGTATTGAGCTTCAGTTGTTTTGTTACTCATTAATTGGAATTGATGACATTCGTGTTATTATTGATTTAGACCATTCTATTTGTGTTTGCAGTAGTTTTCAGTTGTTGACCCAGTGGCTCTTTTGACTGCTGTCATTTCTTTGTTTTTCATCCTATCAGGATAATATTTTAAAGATGCTCTACTGCTCCTGCAAATGCCCTCATCTACAAGATTTGAGGTTGAGATAGATAGAACAGATAGCTCCAATCTACAAGGTCTGAGGCTGAGATAGTTAAGGGTCATGATTTGCTGGCTGTTATAACTGTTTCCCCTCTTTTCTCCTGATCTGTCAGGTTTCTGTGACTTGTGCAGGTTGTTTCATCAAGGCTTCAACTGAAAGGAACTAGACAAATAGGAAATGAATAGATTGTCATTCAAAACTCTCTTATTTGAATTTTTTTTTATCTCCAAGTAAAATGTATTGCACTCATTCTGTTTCCCATTTAGCTTTAAACTGGCTGCACACTCTGATCTCTGTTTTCTTGAAGGGTTATGTACTATATATCCCAGAATGCTCTTTAATAAAGACTGCTTGATAATGCTATGAACAGTGTCCAGGAGAAATAGAACATGTTTAGATATGTTCTTTGCATCTGTTTTTATGGATAGCCATATGCAACCAATACTCCAAGCTACATGAAGGATACAATTGATTTCCTGAGGAAAATATAGTCTACCTACAACCTTCAAGAGAATACTGTCCTAGCCATTATGGATGTGGAATACACCAACATCCCACACCAGGAAGGACTACAGTCAAGAATATCATCTTGAATATATATACATACATATATATATATATATATATTCAAAAAGCAAATCTTGATTCTGACATTTTATGTACGGGACATTTACTACACCATTGTGCATATTTGGATCTATAGATTTTGGAATAAACAGGGGATCCTGGAACCAAACTTCAGTTGATACTACTTTGGGGAATAATATTTACCTCCAAGTCAGTGGCATTGCCATGGGCACCTGCATGACACCACAGTATGCAAACATCTTCATGTCTGACCTGAAACAAGTCTTCCCCAGCACGTGCACCTAAACAGCTTCCGCTACCTATAGTTTCTTGATAATGTTTTTGTATCTTGGACACATGGAAAGCAATCTTCTGATAAATTCCACCAGTCAAAAATTCACTGATCAATACACATACTTACATGCCTCCAGTTTCCACCCAGAACACACTATCTATTGTTCATTGTGAAGTCCTCCAATGCAACCGAATCTGCTCAGACCCACAACACAGACTCAGAACTCTTGGATTTACAACAGGCAATTCTCAATCTACAATACCTACCTAAGAAGGCGGACAAACAAATTGGCAATGCAAGAGTAATACCCAGGAACCATTTACTATAAGGCAGACCAAAACTACAAAATGAGAAAACATCCTTAGTGGTCACCTACAGTCCCCAGCTGTGACCACTAAAACACATCAGCAGCAAGCTGCATCCAGTCCTGGAGAATAACATAGCCCTCTCACAAGCAGGCCTTTATTGACCTACAGACAGCCTCCAAATCTTAAACAACTATTCACTCACAAAAATATACATACGTTGGATAATAATATAGGGACAAGTGCCTGTCACAAACCCAGATGTCAACTCTGTCCCTACCTCTACTCTGGGAGCAATATAACATGGGCCAATAATATCATCCACAACATCAGAGGTGCATATACTTGCTCTTCCTCCAAAGTGATTTACAATTATCATCTCAAGTGGAAGCGACAGCCAGGAGTGCTTGATACCAACTTTGGTTGATAACGCCAACTGCATCCCTACCTGGATCAAAAGGACCCTGAAGCAGTGGTACATGCATTGGTAATCTCCCGTCTTGATTTTTGTAATGCGCTCTACATGGAACTACCCTTGTACCAAGTTTGGAAGCTTGGTTTATCCAGGTTTGACCACATAACACCTGTCCTAAAATCTCTTCACTGGCTGCCAATTAGCTTCCAGGCGTAATTAAAGGTGTTGGTCATTACCTTTAAAGTCCTACATGGCTTGGGTCCGAGTTACTTGCAGGAACACCTCTCTCTACATAATCTGCCCTGCACTCTCAGAACAAATGGGAAGAATCTATTAGAACATCAACCAACCAGATTTGTAATGACTTCCCAAAGAGCTGTCACTGTGGCTGCTCTGAAATTATGGAATAGTCTCCCGGAAGAGATCTGTCTTATTGCCTCCTTGGAAGCCTTCCAGTGAGCTTACCCCCCCCCCCCCCAACCTCGTGTAAGAAATACTGTTCCATTTTCTGATCACTGTGGAACTGTATTGTATTGCTGTATGACGATGAGCTAGTTTTAATGTAATTATTTTTATTGTATTTTATTGATGTGTTCTTGTATGAATTTTATGGGTTGTAATCCCACTTCAATCCATTTGAGAAAGGCGGAAAAATATATTATTATTATTATTATTATTATTATTATTATTATTATTATTATTATTATTATTTCTATACCATCCTATACCAGCAATGCTCTTCTACACTGGACAAACAAGACAGTCTCTATGCAAGAAGATTAATGGAAACAAATCTGACATTAGAAATGGCAACATCCAAAAACAAGTTGCAGAACATTTGAACCTTCCTGGACACACAGTAAGTGATTTACAGGTTGCAATCCTTGAACAAGGAAATTACAAAGTGAACTTAGAAAAAGAAACTGCTGAGTTGTATTATATTCACAAATTTCAGTCCATTAGTAGAGGTATAAAGAAGAACAATGGTTTTGTGGTACACTACTTAATACAATGTATTAAGATACTTAATACAATTGTATTAAGATACAAGAGTCATCACTATTGCACAAATAACAAAAGGAAAATTCTCAGAGTTTTCAACCCTGGGATGCTGAATTCTGGTGAGCAGATTTATTGCTTTCATACATCAACACAGGCTATTGAGGATGGTGTTTGAGAACTAAGTCCTGACAGTACCACTTGCATTGCACTGGATGTAGATCTTTCACACTCCACAGTTACAGCACTTTGATGCCACTTTAACTTCCATGGCAATATGTGGAGTCCTAGGATGTCTAGTTTGGAGACGTATTTACAATTTTTTGGCAGACAACACTAGTGTCACCCAAGCTACAGATACCAGGATTATGTAGGAGTATCCATGGCAGTTAAAGTGGTATCACAATGCTATAATGGTGTCATGTGAAAGAGACCTTAGAGTTCCAATATTTTGATAAGCTATGGGGGAAACAATCTGTAGATAGCCAAGGCCTATGCCTGGCAAAGGCCATCCATGTAAAATAATCACCTTGAGTAGCCGTTCCAGGGAATGAGGGGAAGGGGACATTCTTAATATTGGAAAACTGAGAAACAGAATGAAACTAAAATTCCATTCTTCTATGAAGACTTCCTACTTTTATTTTTATTTTTTAAAATGTTGTCTCCCTAATGCCTGACCTGAGAGTGCCTTTGTACCGTGGCGGCAGTGGGTCGGAGCTGGGGAGGGGAGGAGGAAATTGAGTGGAATGCTACACAGGTCCAGGGCTCAGTGCCTACATCCTCTGCCAGCCAGACACTGAAGAGACACACACAACAAATGAAAATGTTCCTTTTTTTCAGATACTGCAGTCCTCATATTATCCTCTCTCTGGACTCAGGACAGCTGTGTTTGCCAGCAAGACAGCATGTCTTTGTCTCTTCTTTTTTTCTTGTTGAAAAAAATATTTTTTTTTCATGGGAACTGCCAAGAGCTGTAGGAGAGATTGGTACAAATGGCAAGCATAACAAAAAATAAAAGCGTTCAAAACAATCTTTTATTTGACTTTGCTGGGGGCTCTCTTATTGCTCTTGGCTCCAGGCTTCATTTCCCTGTAGGCTGATCAACATCTGGTAACTGCAGCATTGTCTGCACACTCTGGGCAGGAGTTGATATTTTTCATTTTGAGACCTTCTCCTAGACTTCCGTTGCATGTCTATTTGTTCTTTTTTGGTACTGTCTCTTTCTGCCATTGACAGTCAAAGTGAATGATGCTAATGGAAAAATACACAAGCCTACCTCCCTCCTGATTGTGTCTGAACAATTTTTGGCAGTGTCAGGTTATCAGTCCTACAGTATCTGCATAATAATAGTAGAAAATCTGAAGGAAGATATATGAGCAAAATAAATATTATAATTCATTAAGGTGTACAGGCTAACACAATAGTCGGGGGTGACACTGGCAGATGATTTCTCAGAAACAATGGCAATGGCACCATAGGTAATACTTGTCAGTACTGTGCAGAAGGAAGCACATTAAATCCCTTTTGAATGTCTATTCCCACAAAAACATATATGATGAGATAATCCAAAACGAAACAAGAGATAGTGCCAGAAGATGGCACTCCCAGGTTGGAAGGCACTTGATGAACTACTAGGGTACAGCAAAGGACAACTACCAGTAGCTCTGCAGCTAATGATGAAACTGGGCTCAAGCCAAAAGGACAATCAGTTTTGGATATGCTAGGGGTGTAGAGAGGAAGCACCAAAGCTGCACTACACATATTATAGGAACATGAAATGTGAGAAGCACGAATCAGGAAAAGCTAGACATAGTAAATCAAGAAATGGAGTATGTAAACAATGCAATACTTGGGGTGAGCAAGCTAAAGAGGACAAGAAAGGGACATTTCCAGTAAGATAATATACAGTGTTTTACTCAGGAAATTAAAATCTAAGAAAAATTGGGATGGCATTAATAGTGAAGAAAGATACAGCACTAGCAATCAAAGGATATAATGCAATGTCTGACTGGAATAATATCAGTAAGATTTCAGGGAAAATCCATCACTATAACTCTAAGACAGGTTTATGCTCTAATTATAGAGGCAGAAGAAGAAGAATTTGAAATAATCTCTGCTGGAGTCCAAAACTGGCCACACACCAAAATAGGACTTTATGTTAATCTTTGGGAACTGGAATGCAAAACTAAGAAACAGAGTAGGATCACAGATTGTAAGAAAATTTGGCCTAGAACCTAGAAATGAAGCACGAGAATGACTGATTGAATTTTATGAGGCCAACAGTTTGTTCATCACAAACACATCCTTAAACCAGCCAAAGAGGTGACTGCATACATGGACATCACTTGCTAGCCAATATAGAAATGAAATAGACTACATAATTGGAAGAAGAAGATGGAGAAGCTTGCTCACTCTCTGTAAAAACAAGAGTAAGAACAAATTGTGTCACAGACCATGAACTGCTAATATCAAAACTTAGAATAAAGCTAAAGAAGGACACTAAATCAACCAGGGATAAAGAAAACTACTATAATAATCAAAGCAGAGGAATAGTAGATAACAATAGAAAGGAAGAACAAGAGACCTCTTGCACAAGATCTGAGAAATCCAATTTCCCTTTGATTTCTCAGATCTTGTGCAAGAGATCTCTTGTTACCAGCAGAGGAACACATTACCTAATCCTGTAGAAATATTTTGTTAAAAAATATAAATTTAAAAAAGTGATGGAAACAATACATAGAAGAGCTATATAAAATAGATGAAAGGATGACAGATTCATTCAAGCAAGAATCATTTGAAGATTAACCCACAGTTTTAGAAAGTGAAGTGGAAGCTGCACTGAGGACACTTTGCAGAAACAAATTACAAGGAACAGGTGGTGAACCAATAGAGCTGCTTGAAGCTACAGAGACAGAATCCACTCAAAAATATGGGAAACAAAAGAATGAACCATAGATTGGAAACACCTGGGCCGGTGGAGGCTTCTTAGCCTGCCCCAATCCCCCTTCTGAGGCAAGCGGTGGTGGCGGAGGAGAACACCTGGGCCGGATATACAGAAAGAGATACAAGATTTGAAGAAAGAAGTAAAGACAAACATCCATAAATTCTCTAAGGAAATGGCTGATGTGAACAAAAGGATATCTAAAATACATGAAAACACTGAAGAATTGGAATATAGGACAGTACTATTAGAAAAATCACAAAAAAGAGAAAAGGATAATAATTCCTTGATAGAAATAAAAATCAAAGAAAAAGCATTGAGACTTAGAGGTCTCCAGGAAAAATATGGTGAAAACTTGGGTGAGAGAATAATACCAGCTCTAGCCCAATTTATAAACTTAGAAGTGGATAATTTATATAGTGTGAACTCTTGAGTAGCAACCAATAGGAAACTTCCAAGAGATGTAATAATTTATTTCGTGAGAGAGAGAGTGAAAAATCTGATCTATGAAACAAGTTGCAGGAAACAACTCTTTATAGAAAATCAAGAAATAAAGATCTTCAAAGAAATTCCTTCGTCCATACTCCAGAAAAGGAAAGATTATGACCCTCTAGTTCAATACTTCAGAAAGGAAGAAATAAAATACAAATGGGGTAAATTAGAAGGTCTTGTATTCACTATGAAAGGGGAAAAACATATGACTCACAAGAAAAAAAATGCAAGAATTTTTGGAATTTAATAACGAAGAAAAGGAAGAGGTTTACCAAGAAGAACCATTAGCTACTAGACAACAAAGATGAGAAATGAGGGTTAAAATGAAAACAAGAGCAGATGATTGTAACGTTTTCCCCACCACCTCACAATTCTTTCCTTCTTTGTGACCCAACACACCTGTGGGTTTTTAAAGGTCAGTAGTGTGAATGGATGTTAAATCACATGTCAAGTGGATAGTTAACCAAGAATAAAAGTTTAACACAGAATAGGCAAAGATAATTTTGACATGAAGTTGTTACTGTGTCTTCTTTTGTTACATATATACAAGTCTGGTTTTAACTTTCTAACAATATCTAAGCCACACAGGCTATACTATCATTCAAGAAATTAGGTAACCCAAACCCCTCTTTCTGAGTCTGGTTACACTGAGTCTCCCCTCTCGACTCTCTAGAACTAATACTGTCTCTCTCTGGACCTAACACTAACTATCTTCCCCACTGAACTCCAGCTCCATCCCTCAGGATTCCAAACCCTAACTGACTCAACCCAACTGCCAAGCAGAATCTTCAAACTCCTCAGCCAGCACCTGATTGGCTTACGGTCTCTGGCTTCTGATTGGCTGGTTTATAAGTCAGTTCGTCACAATGATAAAAACAGGAAAGAAAAACAAAAAATAATGACTTTAGAAATAAGAGGGAAAACTCTAATATACAAGAAAACAAAGATTCAGAAGAAGTTATAGAATCAGAAACAGATGGAAATAAAAGATCAGGTGACAAATCATCTAATGTAATGGATGAAGAGTCAGAATAAGAAACACTAGAAGAACAAGCAAAAGGAAATAAAACAACTAGAGAGAAAACTATGAAAAACAAGCCAAGAGGATCTACAAGGGAAAAAAAGGAAAGAAACAAGAGACAAGTCAAAAGTTAAAAAAAAAAAGAATTTAATATTGGAATAATTAAATAAAAAGGACCAGTCCATAAATTTAAGATGACACAATTAATATTTTCATGGAACATTAATGGGCTAAAGTAAAAGAAAAAATATACTTCACTATTTAGTCAAATAAGAAGCCCAAATATGTTTGCAAGAAACACATATTCAAGTAAACGACTTGATAGTGCTAGAAAACAAGAAACTAGGTAAACTATTTTCAGCCTCAAGCCCCAATGAAAAGAAAAGAGTAGCAGCAATTTATATAAGCAATAACTTGGAGGCAAAAGAGATTTTTAAAGACAAGCAAGGTCAATTTGTGGCTATAGAAACAATAATCCAAAGTAAATTAATTTTGATTATAAACCTCTATGCGCCACAAGAAAATAAAGCAAATTTCTTTTAAAAAAACTACATACCAAAATAAAGGAATATTGCTATGAAAATATAATCATTATAGGTGATTGGAATGGGGTCATGAACCCCAAAGAAGACAGATCAGGCCATTACAAAATAAATCAGAGTAAACTACCCTTATCTGCTTTGGAATTAATAGACAATTCAATAGATATTTAGAGATAGACACATGCTAAAGAAAGAGACTGTACAACCATTCTGCACAATAGCAGACACAATAATTTCCTGGCTAGCTCAGTGTCTGGTCACACTGGTATATCCAGCAATTGATTTCAACTGTGGATATTTTTGTATTTATCAGAAAACATTAAGGTTGCCACAATGTGTAGAAGCAGGAGTTTCAGCAGTTGTCAAATCTTATTTTACCTGGCACCCCTGGAACATATTCTGATTCAGGATGAATCCTACATGGGAACAAGTGCCAAATTGAGAGTTTTGCTTCCTTTGGGTGCAGGACAAAATGGTGTCCTCTCAGTCCATTCCATACAGAAGCAGACTGAGCAGGTAGTTAGCCTTATGGAAAAGTGATGAAAATTGTGGCCATGCAATGTCAGTGTTAGTGTGATCAAGATGGCAAAAGCTATTAATGAGATTAATGAGGTTAATAAAAGTTATTTCAAACCAATGAAAGATTAATACACAAGCTAAGAGAGTCTGCTGCAGATTGCTATTGCCTGATCTTAATGGGAATGACAAGATTCTACCCCCTCCTTTGCTCCCCCCCCCCATTGAGTAAATTGAGTGAAAAGTACTTTTGCATTTTGAACTCAATTTACACCAAAGGAAGTTAAGCTGAGGACAAAGGGAGAAAGAGCAAGAAGGAGAAAAGAAACTGGGACGTTTAAGAGGCAGCTGAAAAGGTGGGACAACATTTATCAGAACTATCAGAACATTTGAAGAGTATAGCATTTAGAGCAGATGGATGTTAGCAACATCTGGAGGCTAGCAGATTTCCCAGCCATGCCCTATATTAATGTGGGCTTCTATGCACGTAGGACATCTGTGTGTAAATAAAAGCAGCCCCAGAACTCCATATCTGGACATATTTCAGGAGGATTTCAATGAATACTTTCACTGGCAGAGTCTTCTTGTGTTACTCAAGTGAAAGTGATAAATGAATGAGCACCAGGCAGTGCTCCATCATTTAATGAAAGCCATGTTTTCTGTCCCTTGGGGAGTTAGCATGTTTAAAAGCTTGAGGGGGAGGAGGAAAAACAACCACTTTTTTGAATTCATATGTGAAAAATTAGGCACCCAGTGTCTAAAAAATAAGTTATTTAAAACCAGTGAAAGAGAGCACTTATCGTAGATTTTCTGTCATTAGTGAGAAAGACATATACTACGACTCAGGAAATTTCCACTGATTCTAATTGTCTACAAATAATGCTTCAAAGAGAAAATATTATAGATGCAATATGCCCATTATAATTTGTATGGAAGTAGAATCAATATGCTTCATGTTGATATAGATTGCCACTTAAAAGCAGCTAGGATGAACAGTCAAGTAAGTCTGTTTTAAAAATTGACTCCTTTCAAAAATAGGAAAATTTTCTCTGAATTACTATGTTTCTGAACATTCATCACATATCACTGACTCCTGTATATTGAGCATTTTATTTCCCTATTGAGATATAATGACATCTCTATTGAATATTTTTATTGGGATGAGTAAGGACTAAATCAGAAATAGTGTTGTTATTTTAAACAAAGGTTCGTGTTGGAGCACTTAAAGTTAGGTTCTGTTTTGCTAGAAAATCCCTCTAAGGAGCTCTGACAATCAAATAAGGATTACTTTTTTTAATTGTTACTCTGTGTGTAAATACGTTTGAATTGTAGAACACAGAAATCCAATTTCCATGGAATGTAGTGGCAGAATTCTTATTCATTTCAATAGTATATTATATATATGAGAAATCAGCCAGAGGGAGCCTGTGCCTATAAAAGTTCCATAAAATTTGGTTTTATACTAACAACATTATGTTACTGTTGTTCCAGCAGTACTTCTCTTCCTTTGATCTTAGTCCCATCTTCTCTTCTCTTTACTTCTTCTTTTCCCAGCCATTCTCTCGCAGGCCTCTTCTTCCTCTTCCTAGTATTGTGTGCATGTGTGTGTCCCCATGTCCATTCACATACCACATATATATGCAAAATGAGCCTTCTATATTTTCTTGCACTGCACCTGCATTCTCTTCTACTTAGTTCTTGACAATCTTCATTTCTTTATATTGTTTTAATTGTATGCTGCCCTGAGATCTCATGATAAAAGTCAGCAAAGGAATATTTTAATAAATAAAATAAAATAAATTACCTACATAATATGTTATATTCAGATAAATATGTGACAGATACTCCCTCACTTCTGTGCAGAAAAAAGCTTATTCTTCACTGTTTTAAGTCTTAATTATGTTATGGTACAGTGGCTTGACTATGACTCTGAAGACCAGGGTTCGAATCCCTGCTTGGCCATGGAAACCCACTAGGTGTCCTTAGACATGTCACACTGCCTCAGCCTCAGAAGGAGGCAAAGGCCAATCTGCTTCTGAATTTTGCAAAAATAATAATAATAAAAAAACATGATAGGTTCACCTTAGTGTTGCCATCAGTCAGGAATGGCTTCAAGGTACACAACAACAACAGCGCAGCTTTCATCTGTTCTATTTGCCAATGTGGCAGCTGCATTCTATTAAGAAAAAGGACAGAGAGTTTTATGAGGAAGGCTAAGGCAGGTAGTGGTGATAAATGTTTGGTTTTTGGATAGTACAAACAGTCTACTGATCAGCAGGCATAGCCCCTCTTCTCCACATGGCAGTATGGACATCTTCAAATTTCTTTGTGTAATAGCTTATTGATATAATTTTCTCTAATTTTTCTGAGAACTGATTGTCCTTCCTACTAGGCAAAGAGTTACATGCAGGCTTAGGCTGTCCAGTATTGTGAGAAAGCTTCTACTATGAAAAAAGGAAAAATCCCGGGTTATTTGGATTCCATGTTGTAATAATAATAATAATAATAATAATAATAATAATAGGTTTTATTTATATACCGCCCAATCACTGGGAATCCGAGCGGTTTACAATAGAGGGGATAACAGACAGTTCCCTGCCCACAGGCTTACAATCTAAAAGACACGACACAAGAGGAGAAGGAAATGGTGAGGGGGGGAGGGAATCAGGTCCAGTATTCTTCTCTCCCTCTGAGGCCTGGACCAAGGCAGATGGACCGGAGGGAGGGCTCTTCTTCTTCAGACTAGCCCCTGATGGTACTGGGCCAGCCTTCTCTCTCCCTCAGAGGCCGAACGATGACAGTTAGGGAGGGAGGAGCCTCCGTCTTCAGGCCAGCCCCTGATGGTACTGGGCTAGCCTTCTCTCTCCCTCAGCATCTTCAGTATTCTTCAGTATTCAGTATTCAGTATTCTTCAGCATCTCTAGCTGGTGTTGTCTGCAGGTCACAGGTTTGTTCTGGAGTTCATGAGAGTTGCAGTTCAACAACCTTTGGAGTGCTAAAGTGCTCACTCCAGGAGCAGGTGGCCAGAACAGGAGCCTTACCAACAAAGGCACAACATATGTGGTAACATTAAAGTGTACGTAGTGAAAATCATCTGAGATAGTAGAGACATTACAAGGGAAAGATGTATCTGTGTGACGTTTCCAGCCATCAGTTCAGCAGAGTTCCTGTGCCTTAGACAGTTCTTCAACAGAAGGCTGAGAGCTTGCAAAT
Source organism: Sceloporus undulatus (assembly GCF_019175285.1). NCBI lineage: Eukaryota > Metazoa > Chordata > Lepidosauria > Squamata > Phrynosomatidae > Sceloporus > Sceloporus undulatus. The sequence continues at coordinate 263,489,175 of NC_056523.1, forward strand.
CATACAGAAGTCTGCCTCAAATGGATAAATCAGAATTTATATCACACAGAACACAATTCAGATCATCCTGATGACTGCTGGCATCTTTCAATTTTAAAAAAAAATAATTGCTTGGAGATGTGATTTATGTGATTTATTTCAGTGTGTATAACTAGCTTTTTAAAAGCATAAATCCATCACAAAGCAGCTTAGGGTACATTTTTTGACATCCTGTGGGCCACATGATACTCGTATTTAAGATGCTGGTTTTGATGTACAAAGTCCTGAATGGGTTGGGGCCAGGATACTTGAAACACTACCTACTCTCATCTAAGCCTGTCCAAAATTTGGCATCTTCAATGGAAGCCTGGTTGTATATCCTAACACTTCACAAGGCTAGGGAGTTTATCGCACACATGTTTGTAAACGTTCCGAGGTCTCAATGGTAACAGAACGGAACGGATTTTATCGCATAGCCTCGTTACCGAGACGTTTGCAATGGGTTTCCGTTCCATTCCGTTCGTGTAAAATGTCCCCAACGATTCTCTTCCATCCTCCCTCACCAGTAAATGTTATGAGAACAGAAAATCCTCTGTGTGCGATATCCTAGGCGTTCCAATTGCATCCCCGTCCGATCCCTACAGTTATGACGGGCCATCATGATATCTTTCCTTTACCAGGTTCCCTTGCAAGATGTTTTAACGACTTTCATTCCTCAAAATTATAGAACATCTAGACATGTCTCTATATGAAAAATAAAGCAGGAAACAATGTTTGATACCAGAAAAAGATTTCAGGTAAGTATGGAGTACTTCTACCAGATCAAAAAAAATTGAATGTTTCATGCGGAAATGTGTCTCCCACATGTCGTCATCCCACAAAGTCATCAACTCTTCACACCACCAATTCTTCCTAAGAATTGGACATAACCGCCATCTCTGAGGTGATGGAAATGTGGATAGCCATTCAAGGAGATCTGTGGGGGGTGCGTCCTCTACATCCATGAGCTCAGCAAGGGCATGTCTGAGAGCAACTTTTTAAAAAAACAAGTGGTACATAAGTGTCCTCCTTCTTCTCCGTTCCTGCTCCATTATCAGGTAACGGGAGATGGTACGGAGAAGGACCAAAACATGAGAATCCATCTTAGGATAGAACACATAGGGAACGAGAATGCCCCAAGCTCCCTTTGAAAACCGTGCACAATTTTCTTTGTAAAGTGCGCATGCGCAAAGACAGGGGATGGTCGGGGTGTCATTGGGATGGGACCTGGCTGTGCGGTGATATCCGTTCACAGCGAGGTCCAAAAACAACAACAGGTCGTTTTCTCCGTTAGCGGTGTGCGATAGCGATCGTTCTTTTCGCATTCACATAACGCTAAGAAGACTTAATGCGATAGCGTTCGTCGTCAGCCCGTTTCCTGATCTGTCCGCCTTGTCAACAGGAACAGAACAGGAAAACTGTGAGTGCGATAAGGTTCTAGGTCAGTGTGGGGTTTCACTGTAGCAGCAGCCTGACTGTGGAACTCGTTGCCAAGGGAAGTTAGCTAAAACACTGCTGTTCTGTATGGCCTTTGGTCCATAAAGCTGCTGTGGCTATTGTAACTGTTTGGTTTCAAATTATTGTTAAGGAATATTTTTCCATTGTTTTTCAATATATTTTTTTAAATCCATGTATTCAGTGGCTCACAGACTGGAAAAGTTCAATATACATTCCTATACACAAAAAAGGAACTGCAAAAGACTGCAGCAAGTACATGACCATTGCACTAATTTCCCATGCAAGTAAAGTCATGTTCAAAATTCTGAAACAAAGACTCCTACCATATATGGAATGAAAAATCCCAGAAATGCAAGTGGGTTTCAGAAAAAGAAAGTGCACTAGTGATCATACTGTAAGCATACAATGGATAATGGAATGCATTCATGTGCTTCATTGACTACAGTAAAGTTTTTACTGCATAAACCATAAGAAACTGGAATATTCTCAAAAAATGGGAGTACCACTACATTTGATTGTCCTAATGCATAACCTGTACCTAGGACAAGAGGTTACCATCAGAACCAAATATGGAGAAATTGAATGATTACCAATCAGAAAAGGGCATCATACTATTTATTCAACTTGCATGCAGAAAATATTGTACACAGAGCAGAATTAGACACAGGAGTGAAGATTAGAGATAACAGCATTAATAAGCTAAGATATGCAGATGACAAAATACTACTAGCAGAAAGCACCAAAAACCTGGAATAATTACTGGAGAAGTTTTGGGAGGAAAGTGCTAAGGTAAGCTTCATTTGAACATCATGGGGGGGGAAAGCCCATAATGACCAAATAGAACACATATTCAACCTAGACAACGAGGAAGTTGAAATAGTTAAAGAGTTCCCATAAAGAGTTCAAACATTAATCAGAATGGAGACTGCAGGCTAAGAAATTAGAAAAAGGCTAGGATTGGAAAGGATAGCTATGAAAAAACTAGATAAAATCCTAAAGAGCAAAGATATAACTCTGCACACTAAAGTGAGGATTGTCCAATCCATTGTATTACCCATCACCATGTATGAATGTGAGAAATATATAGTTTTGGAGATGAGTGCTGAGGATTCCAGGATGGCCAAGAAGACAAACAAATGGGTTCTAGAACAGATCAAGCCTGAACTCCCCCTGGAAGCCAGGATGACTACACTGACATTATCATACTTTGGCCACATCATGAGAAAGCATGAACAATTAGAAAAGACAGTGATGCTAGGAAAGGTAGAAGGCAACAGAAAGAGAGGAAGACCATGTCAGATGGATGGACAAAATCAGAGAAGCCACATACCTGAGTCTGCAGGACCTGAGCAGAGCAGTAGAGGACAGAGGGTCTTGGGGAAGTCTCATTCAAAAGTGACCATGAGTCAAGGTCTATTTCCCCCCGCCAATGTTTCTGCCTATTTTTTGGTTGTTCAATGTTTTTAATGTTTTTAATGCTTTAAATGTTTTAATATTATTACTGTTTAATTCTGTTTTATTACTGGGAATGGGTGGTGGTGGTAGGTCTAGGGTTTGATTTTTTAACTCTATTGTAATTTGTTGTATTTTATTGTTGTAACCTGCCCGGGTGGGCTAGAAATAAATTTATTATTATTATTATTATTATTATTATTATTATTATTATTATTATGTCAACTCAAGGGCAGTTAACAACAATTTTTTTATCAGATGGAATATGGATTCTTTTTATCCATAAGTTTTTATCCATTGATTCTTTATAACTATCACCTCAGTGACTTTGACATGCTGAGAGCAAAGTCCAGTTGCAAAAATCCTTTCTGGATGGCAGTAGTGTGTTCCACTACTACAGCTGCCACACAGGCTGAATTTGTAGATTAGGCTAAGGGGAGATCTGGAATCTGATTAATGCAAAGGTTTTTCCCCCCCTACTACAGTCCTGGAGCTGGCTTTGTTACTTTCCCTCTGACAGTAACCTTGGGAAGGACAATAAACAGTAAAGTACCAATAATAGTTGGAAAGAGAGATGGAATTTTAATAGGATAAAAGCATTTTTGGATGGTACTTATGTCATGTCCATCCTGCTACTGCCGTGCATTCCATTTTTCTTTTTTTACTGTAGTGCACCTTTTCATTGATGGGCAAAACTTGTCATAAGCTCTCAAGCTCATTGCTATTCCATTATTGCCTTCATGCAATAGGACCCTTCTGCTATGGTTCCGCCTCTCAAGCCATCACATGGTGTGAGTGGGTGTGATTCTGCTCCACTCCCCCTCTCCCCTGTCTTCTTCACAGTGATTGTGGCCACCAACAGCTTCCTGAAGCTTACTGCTGTGGGCACATTCATGCAACAGCCAACTTTGGGAGTTAGATGGCAGCTGCAATCATGCGTGGCTACTATGTGAATGTGCATGCAGTAGCCCTGCACTTCAAGAGGGGGTTTGAATAGTGAACACAGCTGCTAACATCTTTCCAAAGCCACCTACTATGTACACATTCACATAGCAGCTGGCTTTGGGAGGTGGTTGGCAGCTGTGATCCTCCCAGAATATGGCACAAGACAGTGTGCAACACAAATCACATGGCCATAGATTGCCAAAGCACTGTCATGGGAAAAAGTGTGATAAGAAATGATGGGCAAACTGGTATGTTTCCATTCTTAAACTAGTGCAATTATGGTGGGACTATAGGCTGGTGTGATAAAGTCCTTAGAAAGTAGTGTTTTTCTTTCACCACAGGTTCCCCCCTTGAAAGCATTTTTATGCCCAATTATTATGCTGATATAATTTGGCGCAATAGAAATGCAACAATGATAAGAAAAACAATAAATGCAGTCTTTAGTCAATTTCTAACTAAACAATCCCACTTACTACTATTTAAGGACTGTTACATGTCTGCCTAAATATATTGTTCAAAATACCCAGTCCAACCCACTACTGGCTGTTTTAGAAAATTACTTCTGTCAGATAATTTATGCTGGCCCCATGGGCAATTGCTTAAGATAATAATTTCTTCCTTCCTACTATTGACATATAAAAAAGGCAGTTTTATCCTGATTAATTCATTCCCTATATTCACATCTGCCATGGTGTTCTCTAGAAATGAATAATTTGAATGTTTTCATCCAGCTGAGTAAACAATACTTTTTATCTCTTAGGGGAGGGGATATTTCATTATGTTTACTTTTAAAATATGTATTAGTGACTTTGGCAATATCTTTCATAAAAGTCCTTTATCATTAAAATAAAATATTGATTTATGTAAAATGTACCCTCTCTAAAATAAGGAAAACACTGCTTCAAGGAGTTCACAGTCTTTCTGAAGACCACAGATAGGAAAATTAGTGGCAGAACAGGCTTTCTGTACCTAATATTTACCTACAATTAATGGAGATACTTTTTAAGGCTGATGGATGAGATTCTGAACTGCATAGGATGTGTTCCCAAAGCATACTGTGACAGCAAATAAAAGATGAAGAACAGTAATGTCATGTCAAGACAACAGCGAAAGCATGAAGGGGCTTCACATGATAATTCACCCCCCTCTCACAGAAAGTATATACTAGATAGAATTGGTGAAGTCATGGAAGTCCTTGCTACTATCCCACACTCAAGGGTCACACTGTATAGTGGGACCTTGGTAGACACTGGCTCCAGCAATGGATACTAAAATTCATGGATTCTCAAATCCCATTATATACAATGGTGTAGTGAACTTGTGTCCCTTATATAAAATGACAAAATCTAGGTTTGCTTTTGGGGGTTGAATACAGGGCTGCACAAGGTATGCATTTGGCAGATATGTAAAGGAATCCTGCAGATCTATAGATGCATATACAGTTGGCCCTCCTTATATACGGATTTTTTATACACGGATTCAAGCATACATGGTTTGAAAATGTTTAAAAAAAGTATTAATTTCAAATATCAAACCTTGTTTTTCCATTTTTTATAAGAGACACCATTTTGCTATGTCATTATATTTAATGGGACTTGAGCATCCACGGATTTTGTTACCAAACCTCAGCGTATAACAAGGGTCCACTTCACATCAAATCAAGATAGCACGTCTTTCAGGGACAGTTCCTGCTCACAGGTGCTTTCAGGATAAAAACAAAATCCCATGTGAACCTTCCCATGCTAAGATCAGTTGTTTTCAGAGAAAATAGTTATTCTACATTTCATTTGAAATAGGGATCATTATCTATAGTTCTGCTATGAATTCCTGTGCCTTCCTGATGTTGCCTAATGGAAGCTCTATGCAGAAAAAATTGTGCAAACACTGATTGTGCCATACTCAATGCAACTTATGCCCATTTAGTCTGGTGGGACAGAGGACAAGAAACATTTACTACTGGTAGATGTTTTCCCTACACTCCTACCTCCCTTCACCTGTATCCCATTTTAAATGAAAAAACAAAGGCAAATATAAATGTCTCAGAAACAGCCTGTTGTTTGCCAGCTTTGTGGATGAAATTGTATTAGCACACTTGGGGAAGTCTAACATCTATTTAAAGGCAGAGAAAACAGGCTGAGGAGAAAATGAGTATTTGTAAATATAACTTGAAAAGAGTCAGTACAAGATCAGTTATCTTATTTTTCCAGTTCATCCTGGCACAAATCAACAAAATCTCTCCATCCAGTTTTAAACTCACTGACTTCTGTTCATAAGATGGCTGTTTAGATAATTAGTTCAAAGTGGTTTGTTTGTTGATTTGTTTGTTTTAAAAATCACTTTAGGGAGAAACCTGAATATAAATACAACACTGGCATCGTAAGCCAACATGTAATAACGAGAAAAGAAGACAGTGGAAAATCCTCCCTTGATGGGGCAGCTTTGAAAAGAGTGAATGCAGCACCTGTACAGATTTAATTTGAAGTAGATAACCAGTGTGATACAGATAAATTCAGCTTTACAGAGCAAAAACTATTCCTTTAGTTTGTCAGACGCCTAAGAAAGAGAATACAGTGATTCCAAAACCAAATACAACTGCCCTGAGACCTTCCTTTCCTATCCCCCTGGACTTCAGCTTCTTTTAAAGGGGCAATGTGAACATACTAACATCAATAAAAGCAATGTTTTTAATTAACAGAAATGTAAAACAAACCACAAGAGTTTTCACATATGTACCTGTTTTGAAGAGTGCTAGACTGGGAGGGAAGGATTTGAAACCTGTGCAAACCCACTAGGTGACTTTGGACAAATCACTCTTTCAGCCTCAGAGGAAGACTATGGCAAGCCTCCTCTAACTAAAGCCTACTGAGAATAAAAAACCTTCAACTTTTTATTCCTACTTTCTAAGTCAGTTTAAATTAACCCGTTACTTTCTGAAATGAATTGTATCAGTACCTTCCTTTTTGTCTGTGTTTCTACTGTCTGCCATTCAATAAAGATGGCCAAAAGTAAACACACCTATTATTACCAGGACATAGATTGAAAAGAGACCGAGCAAGGGAAAGAGGGGTGTTAATATTAAAACAAAATTATCCTAATGCTTAACTGGTATATTATTACTTAAGCACTTTAGCACTTTTGACTATACCTCTTGAATTTTTTTTAAAAGGGTCAGCAGAAATTGATAAACATAAATTTCCAAAATGTTGCATGAGACTAGATGTGACATGGGATCAATGGGAAAGGGAACGAGAACCTGGCATGTTTCAAGAGACTGTTTGATGCAAATTGTGAATATGCAGGTACAATCAAAGCAAAACAAAATGAACTGGAAACTTTTGATATTACCTGGCAGAGCCCATTGTTAATAAAGAGAAAGTATATAGTAATTTGTGTTTCATGTATGTATACCTGTGTCACTGTGGCCCTGATCATAAGATTGCCTATGATATGACTACTACTAAAAACTGAAGTGGAAATAAATAGAACCATTTCTTCTTGATATGAGAGAGAGAGAGAGAGAGAGAGATTTGGTGCACGGATAACTTTGGTAAAATGGAATAATTTGGATAATGGGTAGTGAAGAACATGCATTGCTAAATATAATTTTCAAAAAGTTTTGTTAGTCTCCTATCCAATTAATTGTGGCACCTTTGCAATTAATCACAAAATTTAATTGGTTAACCTAATAGGTTAATGAATTTAAAAGTATTATTGCCAATGTTGATTTCACTATACACCTGTATAGTTTTATATAGACATGAACAACTCACTAGAAAAGACAATAATGCTTGGTAAGACTGAAAGCTGTGGAAAAAGAAGAAGACTATGGCGCGCTACAGACCGTCCTTAAAGCGGCTTCTTTTTCTGGAATGCCAGTGATGCCGCAGTGCACCACTGCCGCACTCACGACGTCACCTGGGTGCTGTGACATGCGGACGCTAGCCATCTGTCATGTCAAAATGGTGGCACCCATGTGTATAGGGCGCCGCCATTTTTATGCCCCCGTCACGTGTGAGGGGTGAGGGGCGTTTGAAAGCACCGCCCCTCACACGTGACAGGGGCACCTCATAGAGCCCATTTAAATCGGGCCAGAATTCAAGATGGATGGACTCAATCAAGGAAGCCATGACCCTGAGTTTGCAAGACCTGAGCAGGGCTGTTGATGCTAGAATGACCATCTCTTATTTGTAGGGTTGCTGTATAAGTCAAATGCATCTTGATGGCAGTTAACAACAAATGGTCCTGAAAGCCTATCAATTTCCACAAGATCAGTCACCCCATCCCAAAGCAGAGATTTTTAGCTGCTTTGGGGGAGGTTGCGTTATACTTTAGAAAGTTTTGAGGAGACTGTATCAGATGCCATCCTTGCCACAGACACTCTGGACCTGGAAATGCTCAGGGGGCATACAAAGACATTCACCACAAGGCTATGAAAAAAGAGCATAGCTCCAACTTAGCCACCTCATCTAAACACAACTGTCTCTCTCTAAATTTCACAAAGCACAATTATAGCACCAAGATCCTACTAACTCCCATAGCTGCATCCTATGGAATCTTACAATATGTATCTTTGGTGAGGCACTAAAGCTCTGTCTGAAAATTCTAAAAACCCTTCCCTAAACTGCAGATCCCAGGATTTCATATAGTGGAACCACGACAGTTAGTGGAATCATAATGATATAATTGTGTGATGGGAAAGGGCCCTAGGAGTGCTCATCAGTGGTTTCTCTCTCTCTCTCTCTCTCTCTCTCTCTCTCTCTCTGCCATGTTGCCTCATGTGTAACCTATCTAAGGGAGGCACATGTTGGTAGTGGATGGAATCACAATCACAATAATAATAATAATTTATTTATATTTTCCCACCTCTCCCTGGGTACTGAAGCAGGATTACAGCAGAGATAAAATACAGTAAAACAATAATAACGAAATTAAATCCCCTAACCCTCCCCATCTTTAAATTAATAAAATTTATAGTTAAAATTCTGATCAATTACAATCAATGGAATGGACCATCTAAGGCGGATGGGAGATCCATCATAGGGATCAAGGTGGGAAGGCCCGCCGGAAGATATCTGTCTTGAGTGCCTACTTAAAGCCATCGAAAACAGTAATAAGACGGATCTCTTCCGGAAGGCTGTTCCATAGTTTAGGGGCGGCAGAGAAGAAAGACCTCTGGGAGGTTGTTACCAGTTTGGCCTTTTGTGATTTTAGTAGATTTGACCCAGAAGTCCTGAGAGTGCAGGGCAGATAGGGAGAGGCATTCGCGCAAGTATCCTGGGCTCAAACCATGTAGGGCTTTAAAGGTAATAACCAACACCTTGTACTGTACCCAGAAGCTGATTGGCAGCCAGTGAAGAGTTTCTAAAACAGGTGTTACATGGCCAAACCTGGATTTACCGTTGACCAGTCTGGCTGCCATGTTTTGAACTAATTGGAGCTTCTGAACTTGGCACAAGGGTAGTCCCATGTAGAGCATGTTGCAGAAATCAAGATGAAAGGTTACCAGCACATGTTCCACAACTTCAAGGTCCCCCAGGTTCAGATAGGGTCGCAGTTGGCATATCAACTGAAGTTGATAACAAGCGCTCCTGGTTGTCGTATCTATTTAATATGACAGCTGAAGGGATGAATCCAAGAGCACTGCCAAATTGCAAATGCAGTCCTTTAGGGGAAGTGTGACCCTGTCCAGAACCAGTTGGCAAATCCCCATCCCCGGACTTGGGGTTCCTATCACGAGTACATCCATTTTCTCTGGATTCAATTGAGTTTGTTTTTCCTCATCCAGTTCATTACCAACCCAAGATAGTCATTCAGAGGAGATTCAAAGTCATTCAAAGCCAGTAGTGTGTAGGTCACACTCTTTGTTTCTCTCTTCTTCTCTCCTTCACAGCAAAATTTTGAAGGGTTGGTGCTGAATATTCACAGGTCTTAGTGAGAAATAATAGATTCAGTTTCAAATCCACTGGTTGTGTGGTCAATTAGGCCCTTGTGACATCCCTGGTTTAGATAATACCCAAACCTGTAGATAAAAGTTCAACATCATGAATGGACATGAGAAAATATACACCCCAGGTGTACTATGCATCATAAGAATTGTTGTATGTCTTAAATCAGAGCATATTAACATTGTTTCTGTTGAGAGGGTTGCATTCCCTGTAGGTAATCTCTTGAGGCCATATGTTGACTGTAGTTAGGGTCACAGCTGAATTTTTCTCCCTCTTTTTCTGCTACCCTTCCCCCCCTCTCCATCTTCCTTCCCATCCAAAAGGTTGGTGGGAAAGGAGAGATCACTGTTGTCAGATACCTGATTTCATCATTTGCAGACAGCCTTTGAAATTAGGCTGAAACTACATGAAAATAGACAGGTGACCACATGTTTAGTCCTAGGGCTGCAAATTGCCAACCTCTACACATGAATGTAAATATTTCATCTGAACAAAGCCATCTCTTAAAAGTAAAGTGAGTCTTAAACCTCTCACTGAACACCAAATTTTCAAGGGCATTTTATTCCCTGCACATGAAAAGTGTTAAAAGCTGGCTATAGGATTTGGTCCCTTGCTAGCTTTTATTTATTTATTTATTTATTTATTTATTTATTTATTTATTTTGCAGAAAAAGAATTTGGCAGAAGGTAGAACTAGAGGCCACAAATGACATGATACTTGAGTGCAAGGAACAGAGTAGACAGGAAATTTCACAGAAATGAAAATTAAGGGATCAGATGGCTCAGAAGAAGCAGTCATTTGTTACCGTGCATTACAGTGGTGAAAAAGTTATTATATTTGCATTCATGTTTTTTTAAAGTTTGTATACTCTCCAACTGTCTTGGTTTGGCAATAGCAGTCTTAATTAATCCTGTCATCCCACTTTTTCAGATGCTTTAAAACTGTTCCAGTTTTTCTCTCCTACTTCCATTCCCCCCCTTTTGTTCCCAGCTAATTTTACTTACTGGAAACTGATTCCAGAGTGCAAAAGTAATTTCTACTCAATTAATTCAGAAGAGGTGGAAAGGAAGAGGCAGAATCTTATCTTTTCCATTAGGCTCAGGCAAAAGCAAACTTCTGCAGCCTCTCCTAGCTTTTCTGTTTTTTCTCATTAGTAACTGTGAAATGTTGGAGAGTATGTATTTGTTGTGTAGAAAAACAAAGGCAGAATTTTTTCAATCACTTTCTCATTAGCAGTGTTGAAGGATGCTTACAGCCTCAGTAACAGTATTCATATAAACATAATAGGTCACAAAGCAAAATCAAAACAATATAAATCACAGAAAAAAATCTGTTATTAATAATGGATTTTTTCTGTGATTGATACTGTTTTGATTTTACTTTATGACCTTTCAAAACTGTAAACTTGTAGTGCCTTGAAATCTTTAGTTTACTCTCTTTTTCATAACATATCACACATCAAGGAAGTGGTAACTGAATGGAGGACAATATAGTTACACAAGAGAGGTTATCACATTACACATATTACCATGTGTGCACAGGTATGCTACTATTTTTTCCATTTCACAAATGTAGCATATGAAGTTGATAAGCTGAAGTTGAAAGTTACCCAGGCAGTCCAGTTATGATTACTTGAATAGGCCCTTGTGACATGGAGATTGAGAAACTGGAGCGTGTTCAAAGGAGGGCGACTAAAATAGTGAAAGGTCTGGAAACCACGTCTTATGAGGAATGACTTAGGGAGCTGGGAGTGTTTAGCCTGGAGAAAAGAAGGTTAAGAGGTAATATGATAGCCCTGTTTAAATATTTGAAGGGATGTCATATTGAGGAGGGAGCAAGCTTGTTTTCTGCTGCTCCAGAAACTAGGACCCGGAACAGTGGATGCAAGATACAGCAAAAGAGATTCCACATCAACATTAGGAGGAACTTCCTGACAATAAGGGCTGTTCAACAGTAGAACAAACTCCCTCGGAGTGTAGTGGAGTCTGCTTCCTTAGAGGTCTTTAAACAGAGGCTGGATGGCCATCTGTCAGGGATGCTTTGATTGAGATTTCCTGCATGGCAGGGGGTTGGACTGGATGGCCCTTGTGGTCTCTTCCAACTCTATGATTCTATGAATAAAGAAATAGCATTTGATTGTGGTTTAACTGATTTTTTTTTCAAAATTGTTACATATAAATAGCTTTTTATTATTTGCGATCTTGAGTACTATTTCTAAGTGCAGGGATGCCTTATAGTGTTTGGACTCTGTGGGCATCCAAGTGATGATGAACTGGTACTCAGTCCATGGCAACATATTTATTTATTTATTTATTTATTTACTGACCTGAATCCTGTATGACAGTTAGAAATAAGTAACTTGAAGCCACATACTTGTGACAGTTTCATATTCACACTGCAAAAACCACATTATTTTGACTGTGGCTCACACCACAGTAAAGCCTCCATCTGGTTAAGGTTACCTTTAAAAGAAATAATTTCAGGAAGGACATTTTGAAAGCAAAAGCTAAGACTAAACTCTGGAGACTTGTAACTCTCTACTAATTGCCCCTTGGTGTTTAATAGGCTGGTTTTTACCAGAAGATAAATAATAAATTTCATTCTGCTATAATATTGAGGATGAAATGTTAGACTCTGTTTTTAGGAAGCTGGCAGCATCCACGCAAGATGTAAGTACAGAGAAACCTGCATGTACTAACATGAGTATCACATTTAAATGTAAGGCTAGATGCACACTGTGGTTTCTATAAAAATAGAAATATGCTTCAGATATGAATGATGTGTTGAATTATATTAAAGAGATTCCATTTTGTAAACAGAAAGAAAACTGAAAATTGTTAGAAGACTCTCCCCACTAAGGGAGATATCCACTGAGGTCTTGGGGTAAGAGTTTATGGATAGTTGAAAAGTACATAGACTAGGTTCTCCAGAAGTCCTGCAGGTGATCATTTGCATCTAGTATCTCTCTATTCATGACTTTTGAGATCAAATGACTACAGAGGATATTCAATCCTTCAAGTTGTAAGGAGCCACCTGGACACATTCAGAAAGAAAGAAAAAAATATTGATGTGCAGCCCTTTTATGATGTCAGTGACATGCCATAGCAGTGGAAGCTAAAACTGGGAAGAAGACACTGGAGACCAGTTTATATATGATGTCAAGGCCTTTTTCAGGGGCTATATAAAATCTGGAACTCCCTTCCTCTGGAAGCTAGGCTGGCCCCCTCTCTGCTGTCCTTTTGTCAGCAAGTAAAAAAAAGTTTTTATGCAGACAGGTATTTGGTATATAATGCACAGCAGGGTAGTTTTTATGGAGCAGGTGGGTTTTGAGTTATGTTTTTAACTTTTGTATATTTTATGTGATTTTATATTTTGTGTAGATGTTTTTAATCGTTTTTATAATTTTACTGAGATTTTAAATGTTTTGTCTGTGATCCACCTTGGCTCCCTCTGAGGAGAAAGGTGACATATGAATGAAATAAATACAAATAAAATGAATATAAAAAGAAACTATTCATACATGCATAATGGAATGATTTGCCATATTACATTATTGTAATATTGTAATTATTACATTTGTACACTGCCTGTGGTCTGTACATACTTGCAACTTCAAAAATCTCTGGAGCAGAAATTCTCACATCATTTAATCTCTCTCACCAGTTTCTGCTTCCATGCTATAAGCAGTAATCTTGGGCCCATTCACATTACACAATTATAGCAGTATTATTGCACTCTAATGGCCATGATTCCATCATATGGATTCTGGGGTTTGTAGTTTTATGAAGCACCACAGCATTCTGGCTGATAATTCTAAAAGCCACTTCTTGCAGTGAAATTCCAGGTTTCTATGGGATGTTGCCATGGCAGTTAAATTGGGATGTTGTGCTATAAATGTGTACAGTACTGTGAATGGGCCCAGGTTCCGTCCTTTGCTTTTGACATCTTTCATAAATAAACCTGCCTGGGTCCATACTATATAGCATCACTATAAGGGCCTGTCAGAGTTTGGCCAGACAGCAATTTGAAGAGCCATAAAATGGCCCTAAATTAAACTCACATGAAAAGCCAGTTCCCCAGCAGCTGCATGGCTATGAAAGGGACAGAATAACTCAACACTGACAAAGTTTCCACACAGAACACACTACAAAATCTATTGTTTATAGCCAAGTTTTTGGATACAGCCACATCTACTCAGATCCAGAATACAAAGACTTGAAACTCTTGGATTTACAACATGTATTTCTCAGTCTACAATCCCCTAAAAAGGTGGACAAACAAATTTACAAGGCATGATTAATCCCCAGGAACCATTTACTACAAGACAGACCAAAACCACAAAATGACAGAATGCCCCTCGTGGTCACCTACAGTCCCCAGCTGAGATCATTCAAACTTAACATTAATAAGTGGCAACAGTTCTGGAGAATAACACAGCTCTCTCTCAAGCTCTAGGAGATAGGCTTTTATTGGCTTACAGACAGTCTCCAAATTTTAAACAAATATGCACATATTTGCATATATAAAATGGATGATAATATATTGACAAGAGCCTGCCACCAACTCAGATGCCAACCCCATCCCCCACGTCTACTGTAGGAGCAATATTACAGGAGCCAATAACATCATTCAAAACAATGTGATATATGCCAACCTATACCAGTAATGCCCTTCTACACTGGACAAACTGGACATTCTCTGTACAGGAGGATTAATGGACACAAATGTGATATTAAAAATGACAATACCCAAAAATCAGTTGCAGAACATTTCAACTGTCCTGGTTCCACAGTAAGTGATTAACAGGTTGCAGAACAATCCTTGAATAAGGATTGCAAAGCAAGACTAGAAAGAGAAACTGTTAACTAAATTATATTCACAAATTCCAGTCTATTATCAGAGGTATGAACAACCGCAATAACTTCATGGTGAACTCTTAACAAAGCATTCCCAACAAATGGCCATTCAGCCTCTGTTTAAAAACCTCCAAGGAAGGAGACTCCACCACACTCTGAGGCAGTGTATTCCACTGTTCAAAAGCTCTTAATGTCAGGAAATCCTTCCTAATATTCAAGTGAAATCTCTTTTCCTGTAGTTTGAATCCACTGCCCATGTCCTAGGTCCAAAACACACTGCAGAAATAATCCAGTTTGAGACTGCTTTAATTGCCCTGGCTCAGTGCTAGAGAATCCTGAGAACTGTAGTATATTATCGCACCAGACCTCTCTGACCAAAAAGGCTAAATGTCTCACAAAACTACAATTCCCAGAATTCCCTAGCATGGAGGAAGGACAGTTAAAGTGGTCACAAACTAGATTAATTCAGCAGTGTGTTTTGCACACTAGTCTCTTGAGCAACAGAAAACAAAGTTGCTCCATCCTTAATATGACAGCCCTCTTGTCTGTGCTGACCCAGAGGACCTTTTCATCTGCCACTCCTAGGTTCTGGAACGACTTGCCGGATGAAATCCAGCATATTACCACCTTAGAAGCCTTTAAAAGGCTGTTAAAATGGATCTCTTCTGGCAGGCCTTTCCAGATTAGCCTTTTTAGTTTACCCTCACCAATATTACTGATATTATTAATATTATTATCTCCGCTTCCTTCCCCAGTGAAAAACACACCTTTCTCCCAAACTGAAACACAGTCTGGATCTCATTTTATATTTTACACAATCTTTAACAAGAATTTTCTCGTTTTTAACACTTGTATTGTTTAACCTCTTTTTAACTGGTTTTTATTTTGGGTTTTTATGATTGAGAGGAGGGTCGGGATATGCTATTCCTTTTTAATCATGATTTTAATTTTAACTGTTTGATGTTTTAATATCTGTTGTAATCCACCTTGATTCCCTATTGAGAAAAGGAGGAATAAAAATAAATCTTATCATCATCATCATCATCATCATCATCATCATCATCATCATCATATCACCCCTTAATCTTGTCTTCTCCAGGATAAACATACCTAGCTCTCTAAGCCACACCTCATGGGGCATGGTTTCCAGATCTTTTACCATTTTGGTCTCCCTCCTCCGGACACGCTCCAGCTTGTCAACATCCTTCTTGAACTGTGATGACTGGAGCTGGACACAGTATTCCAGGAGAGGTCTGACTAAAGCAAACAGAGTGGTGTTATTATTTCCCTCAATCTAGACACTATATTTCTATTGATACAGCCTAGGTGTTCTGTTTTCACACTGCACCAAGCAGGCAGGGTGTCAGAAGTTCAGAAGCAGGATCCAGCATCAAACAGTCCAGGGTCTTGAACTGTAAATCCTAAGTATAGTCCACAGTAGTAGGTAACAATTTCAAGAAACAGACCAGGGTCATAAATCTAAGAGTCAGGTCTTGCTGTAAATGCAAGCTTCAGAAAGAAATCAGTTTTTTTCCAGCAAAAAAAGCATGTTGAGTCATCCCCACCTCACTTGTAGACCCTGTTTTAGGAGGTTATTTCCTCACTGCACGAATGTAGCCTCTCACGTTGCCTGTGTGGGAGGGACTGGCCCAGTACAGATGGCGTGAAAGTGCCATGCTGGGACCAAAAATAGGGCTGGGGAGCATGCAGCAACTACACGCTCCCCAGCACTACTATGTATGGAGGGCGCCATCATGGCATGGCACCATCCATATGTAGTGCGCGATGATACCGTCATGCGCATGCCGTGTCCAAATGGACCGGAACGTGCCTGACATCATTGCGCCACTGGAGGGCACTTAGGGTTCCCTATTTGTGACACGAGAAGGAGCTCCGAAACAGAGCTCCTACTGGGAGGGCGCCTCATTCCCACGGCAACCAGATTGCTGCGGGAAAGAAGCCAGGGAGAAAGGGGAAGAGTGCCCCCTTTCTCCTCTAGCTGTGGCTATCAGCATGTCCATGGGGCACGAAGCATGGACACCCCTTTCCAGGCCACTGGGAAGCGGCATTTTGCTGCTTCCCCGTGGCCTAGAAAAGTACCAGGTTGGAGCCGCAGGGACTGCCGGTGAGGCTCCCTGCCTCCAACCCGGCAAGAAAAGGGGCAGCTGTGGACTGCCCCTTTTCTGCCGTCTGTACCCCGCCACTGAGTCTTTTCCAGATGCTGCAGCCTTTGCCTTTCTTGAGGTGTTGGGAATATCTTTTCAACCTCCTCCTCTTGTGAAGCCATCAGATGGCTGTCAGACTGAGCTGGAGGATGGCACAGCTGTGTAAGTTTGCTTCATCTTCAGAAGTCAAACTCTCAAGGGGGCAGGACTGATGGGTGGGTCTGCTTCATTCTTAGAAGCTGGTCTCTCAAGGCTCCATCTTCCCCAGACTGAGCACTGTTTTCCTTTCCAGAGAAGACCAAGCTCTTTGAAAAGTTAAGGCAAGGCTTTTGATTTGCATCTTTCTGAATCCTATTGTGCCCTATCCCACTCCCCCAACTGTGTAAATATGCTTTATGCCTGAGACCTTAATACCATATAGTGCGGCATCCAAAGTGGGTTTCTGCCCATGAAAGCTTATGCTAAAATAAAAGCCAGTTAGTCTTAAAGGTGCTGTCACAGTTCCTCCTCGCCTTTTCTTCTCCCTCCTTCTTCCTTTTTAGTGAATAATTTATCATAAAAGGCACTTAGAAATAATGATAATTTATCAGCTGAGGGCTCATCTGGAAAGGAAAAAGGGCTCTTGAAGTATTTAGAGTTTCCAGTTCTTTTTGCTTTGATTTTACATGAGCATTTCCAGTTGTGCATCCAAATCCTTTCTTGAAACATCCCAGATTTCCCTCCTTCCTCACCTCCTTGACTTCTTCTGCCTTCCCCCTCCCCCTGAGCATGTATCACATCTAAAATTATGCGACATTTTAGAAATAGATTTTCACCAATTTCCATTGATCCTTCTTTATTATTTCAGGAGTTATAGTCAAAGTGCTAAAACCAAAGAGCTGGAAGGAACCTTATAGGCTATCCTTTCAAACATCCTGTTCAGTTGAAGTATTAATTTTCATCTATAATTCCCTTTTGACATGACACCTGCATACCTGGAGAATCCCTCTATATCAAGGATGAACAACTAGTCCAGGATTCAACTGTCAGCACCAGGACACTCTAGTCTGCCTAAAATGCTACTCAGCCCCCCAAAAACTCTACTACTTTAGGTGCAGTACTATATGTTATTAAGGCATCAGGCATAAAGCATATTTACATAGTTGTGGACCCTAGCCTTAATTTTTTAAAGGGTGTAATCTTCTCTGAAAAGGAGAAGAGTGCTCAACCTGGGGGAAATGGAGCAGATGATGCAGTAGGGGAAATGCAGCACAGAATCGGAAAAGAGGCATCTACTTCTTATTCTGGAACATTCTTGATTTTCAAATATTAAATAGTGCAGAGAGGGTGCAACCTAATTAAAAGGCAAATTGTCCTCTAGAAGTTTAGAGGACAGTCCAGGTTTTATTTTACATGAAAAAGGACAGTCTAGTGTGTAGAGATGGATCAAGAGACACAAAGTGGCCTTTGGAGGAGCCACATATTTCCCTAGGGCTCTGCTTTGCTTATCCCACTACATACAAGCCATTTGAGGTTAGAAAATTCTGCTTTGTTTGCCTTCAAGGCAAGAGTTTATAAATAGGACAGTGACACAGGAATTTTTATTTTTCCAACAGCTGCCCCTCAGCTTTGGATTGGAATGACCTGTCTTGAGGCATAAAGGAGTTCCTACCTCTAGTTGTTTTCTGTAAGGACTGCAATATATTTCATGATGAGACAGAACAATTTTGGATTATTCAGGAAGCTTTTTTGGACTCCTTTTCCATTTCACATCTGCTGCTTCATATTATGATTTTATTTGGTTATAAGGTTTTTAAAAGAGAACCAATATGGCATAGTGGATTGAGTGTTGACCTAGCATGCTGAAAGAGCAGGTTTCAAATCCCTGCTCAGCTATGGAAATCCACTGGGTGACTTTGGGCAAGTCATATTCTGTCAGCCTCAGAGGAGGGCAATGGCAAACTCCCTCCCAATGCCAAGACAGGGTCACCATAAGATGGAGTGAACTTGAAGGCACGTAAAAACCATAATAATTGTTTTTAAATGCTGTATGCCTCCTTGAGCATTGAAAAACACTAGACAACCAGACAACAAATGTGTTAAATTATATTCTCTGCAGGACCCACAAAGAGAAACTGATAAAAAAAATCCTGTACTTTGAAAATTAAATTATGGATCTTCTCTAATTTTGAAAGAGAGTTTATATTAAGACATGCCAAGGTCCTAAAATCCATGTTAAGTCAAAACAGACTCCAGTGGTGTACCCTGACTTGGTGTCACCCAGTGTGTGTGTGGGGGGGGGGGCGGGCAGGGCTTCTGGGGCCAGGACTTCTGGTGAATGTGCTGAATAGGAGCACACACACAAACATGCATACTGGGAAAATGTGGACCCAGCCCCGTAGCAGCCTGGAAAGCCCTGCAGCAGCTGGAAAAACAGGCCTCACACTCCCTTAGTGGCCCAGGAAGCCCCACGGCGGCCAGGAGAGCAGACCCCATGTTCCCCTGGCAGTCCAGAAAGCCATTGCCATGGTGGCTGGGAGTGCAGGCCCCGCACACCCCTGGCAGCCCAGAAAGCCCTATGGTAGCTGAGAGAATGGGCCCCGCATGCCCCCGGCTGCCCAGAAAACCCTGTGGCAGCTGGAAGAGTGACCCAAGGCCCCAAGAATGCCCCACAGATTCTATCACAGATTAGAATTCTGCCACAGATTAGATATGAATGAGTAACTCTAGATTACGCATTTGTAACAGATTGTGAATTCCAGCCCTTGGAATTTAGTATTTTTTACTTTAATCTCGGGTCCTATGTTTATCTTACTTAACTTGTCTGTAAAGATTGCATTACCTGAAGGGTGACACTACGTATTCTTAGTTATATTATTATTCTTATTTTATTACTATTTATTATTACTATTTATTACTATTTATTATTTATCTTATTATTATTACTTGGTGGTGACATGCTTTAAAACAAATAAACAAACAAGCTAATTCCCCCATGTTAATAAAGTAGCTATCAACTGCACATATTCTCTCTCATTAGCTATATAGGATAACAGCCAGCTTTTTTTAAAAAAAATTTTTTTTAATTTTTTAGAAACAGGTATTGGAAAAAGTCAGCTATCCACATGTTTCTGAACTACAAATCCCTTCAGTCCTAGTCAGTATAGGCAATAGTGAGAAATTCTGGGAATTGTGGTCCAATATTTGAAGAGCTGCATGGTTGCAGTTTGGGGACTAAGGAGCTCTACAGACCATCCTGATGGAGCAGTGTCCCACCACCCCTTTCAGCACCGGATTGGGGCCACAGAAACCACACACCACGGCCATGAACTGGCAGTTTGCTGTTCTAAAAAGAAACAGCAAAATGCCGCTCTCTTTTAGAATGGCAAAAAGCCACCTTTGCCACAGCGGCGGTGAGTTTTCAGAATTTCTTTGGCACAACACATCTAAGCACTCTATCAAAGAAACAGCATGATGCCGACCACTGTGCAGACAGGTGACATGATGGACAGGCAGGTGACATCTGGGCGGATTCAGGGCATGCAGTGTGCAATCACCACTCCCCCACTCCACCTCAATGCCGGCATTTCTTGCTAGTCTGTAGAGGCCCTAAATTCTAAGCTTAGTTCTTATGAAAGTAAACCTATTGAATCAATGAGATTTGTATAAGTGTCAAGTTAACTACGGCCCGGTACATCCCTGTGTTTTTGTCTGGAGTGGCAGCAGCTTTTTTTCCCTCTGGAGGGAAGCCACAGCTGCCAAACCGTGCAGCTTCCCTCCGCAGGAAAAAGAACCCACAAAAAGCAGGTTCTTTTTCCACCACATCATAATGGCGGTGCCTGTGTACACAGGGTGGCGCCATTACAGCACTGCCAGTATGTGCTAGGGTTAGGGACTGTGTGGTTGCCGCACAATCCCTAACCCTAGCTACACTGCCACCGTGCCACAAAAGGGCCATCTGTCCCAGGCCTACATTACCATTGTTTCAATGAGTTTACTTTAGTCAGGATTACCAACTGGATTTAACCTATTGTGTGTGTTCAAACTTTATAAATTTACATGCCTGCTAGGTTCGGTGGAAGATAAGATAATCATCTCACTGGCCAAGATAGCGTAGGTTTAACTACTGCCCTTTTCAGAAAGGTAAAATAAAAAGTGCAAGCAGTGTCAGCACCAGAAAAATAAAGAGAGACAGAGAGAGAGAGAGAGGGAGGGAGGGAGGGAGGGGCAGTGAAAGGGAAAGAAAATGGCAGGATGACAGAGGGGGTAAAATGAATGAAAATGGTATGAAAATGGCTAGTTTTCTTAAATGGGAATAAGGGTCTATTTCATATTAATGTGGCCAACCTGATTTTCACATAAATGTGGTTACAATTCCATCATTACTTTAATTTTCAGTTTATTATTCATTTACAATATCTCTGTGAAAATGCCTTTTATTTAGATAGTTATATGTCCCAGCAAGGATAGTGGCACACTGAACTACTTGAGCTGTGTGTTGGGGTAACAACAGATTACCAAGACACTTATGAGTTTCACATAAGAATAGAAGTCTGGTTTACAGATGGAAATTTTATTTTCAGAAAACAGAGATGAGTCTTTATTTAATGTTCCTTTATCCTGGCAGTCAACACTCCTAGAGCCCATCATATTACTTTGTAGAGGCTCACCCTAATGTCTGAACAGGTCTTTCATTGTTCCATTTTAAGACTGTGACTAAACACAAATGTCATTGCTTCAGTCCTTCAGTCTGTTTTATTTACCATCTAACCTGATGAAGAGTTCTGGAGAACTCAAAGGTGGCACACCCTTAGTGTGTGACTTTTTGGTTAGACTGAGAAAAGTATTTTCCTAATACAGGCACGGTACAGAGTGCCAAAAGAGGTGCCAGGGAGGCGCCTCTCCTTGCTCCGCAGCAGCACCATAGCAACCAAATTGTGCGGCGCTGCTACGCAGCAAGAAAGTAGCATGCGGAAGCGGCTCCTTTTTTGCAGCTCATTTGCGCCATGCCAAAATGACAGTGACGGCATGATGGTATGCAAGCGCACAGCGCCATTTGGAGGCTGCGCTGCTGGAACATCATTGCTGTGCGCACCATCTGGATGGTGCTGCACAGCTGCGGCACACCTATGACGTGCTAGGGTTGTGGGCCATGTGCATGCCCCACCCAGAGCAACCCTAGCACATCATGGGCGCACTGCAAAGGGCCCATCTGTACCGGGCCATAGATTTTCAATTTGTTTTCTTTAATCAAGGTGGTTATTACTAATATATGCCTGTCAATATTGCAACTCTATGAATTTCACAGGGTTCTTTTTAAGATAGGAAGCACTCAAAGGTGGTTTGCCAGTTCCCTTCCTCTCATTATAGTCTACAGCACCTGGTTTTTGCTGGCAGTTACTCCTTTCCAAATACTAACCAGGCCTGACCATGTTTAGCTTCCAAGATCTGGTGATTTCAGGTATTTAGGTCATTCTTATGGTGGCTAATTACTTTTGCTTTTTGAGCAGGATCATCACGTTCATCATGTGATGAACTCTATGACCAACACTTTTGAGAAAAACCCAGTCATCCTTTGCTTCGGTCTCTTGTAGCCACAATTGTTTTGTTAATTTGACCTATTTACTTTCATTTGCTTCCATTCTAGTTTGGCATATGCTTTGTTCCCTTTTCAAATATATAAAATAATTGCAATCTACAACCAGAAGAGGGCGATGAACCCTAATAAATAAAAAAGGTGATTGTTACCAAAGCATAAACTACAGATCGAAAGCAATAGCATCTTGTTTATTTGCTTGTTTGACATATATCGCCACCGTGGCACTAAGCATTTGGCCTTCATCTTACTGGATCATACTAATTTTCATTTCAGTCTGAGAACTGAATTTAATTACACCATCATCTTTTTGTTTTGTTTTTTGTTGTTATTTGAACATGTATGTGAAGACATTTTGTAGATGAGAAGAAAATGTAAAGCAATCCAGTGGCTGCTTTTAGGAGCTTCCTCTTGACCAGATGTGGAAGAAAGCATTTAACTGGACTGGATCCCAGACTAAATTCCATGGAAGAAATTATACTCAGTGAAAGTATTTGGTGCATTTTTAGGAACCTTCTATTCCAAAACCACAACCACATCTCTCACACACTTTTTCCCTCCATCCCTGCACATTCTGATGCATGCCCTCTAAAGTTAGTTACCCTTTGGTGAAATCTAAAAATATATATTAACAAAATTTGTTAATATTTCCCCAGGAAAAAAAAATACTGGACACTCCACTGCTTTATGGCTCACTCTAGACATAAACAACAATAATGGTCCCACTGGACCAAGCCTTATAATTTGCTTTGTTTTTCTTCAGAAGGAAACTCCCTTTAGACCAGCAACTTAACTTATAATTTCAAGGAGCCAACTTTTTTTTAAAATGAGGGTGGATTTGGTCAAAGCAAATATAGCCCTTTTCTGAAGTGTAAAGTGCTTCAACATCCATAGTAGTGAGGATGGTGTTTTTCCCCCTAGAGAAATGACAATGGATTAGCATTTCCTCAGAAAATCAATGGTATTGTAACTTTGGATATTGGTAGCATACAGTTTGAGAATTGAATTCAATTGTAACTGGAAACACTATTCAGGGTTGCCTGGTTGTATATTTGTATAAATGAGAGATAAGAGTAATGCAGCCTTCCAGATGAGAGGTCTGGGGAAAGTCCTATGAGTAACTGTTGAAAGAGAATGTCGAGGTGAAAAGCCAAAAACAAAATTCTTGTGTGTCGGAATTTATGCACCAGCTGAAAATAGAGATTCGTACTTCCTAAAAGTACACGAAGAAATTAAAAAAAAAACAGATTATGATAATGTAATAATGTTAGGGGACTTTAATGCAGTAATAAATCCTATGATGGATAGAAAATCAAACACAAATAAAAAGATCAGGAAATCTCAAGGCAAGCTCCCTAAAACATTTTTTAAGCTTATAGAAGATATCAACTTGATTGATGTTTGGAGGTATAAAAACAACTCCGTGAATGGATTCACGTTTTACTCTGAAGTTCATGACTTGTTATCGAGAAAAGATCTATTTCTTGCCTCCAAATCGATGTTACCACAAATAAAATCCATGGATATACTGGTAAAACCAACATCTGACCACAATCCAATAATGATGGAAATTAAAGAAAGATGACCAGACTTTATTTGGGGACTACAAGAAAATTTATGAAATGAAATGGAAGTAGTGAAGAAAATCAAATAAGAACTTAAAACTTTTTTTTAAGGTAAATAAGACAGAAGGAATGAAAGATAAAATAATCTGGAATATCAGTAAAGCGGTTATTAGAGGAGTATTTATCAAAATAAATAATGAACATATAAAGGAACAACAAAGAAAAGAAAAAATCATCTTGGAAGAATTAAGAAAAAAGAGGATGAATGGGGAGAAAAGGAGATAAAAAATTAAAAATAGAAGTAACTTTGTTACAACAACAACTAAAAACATTAACATTAAATGGTATTTCAAAAAAATTAAAAGCAAACTGACAAAAACAATTTGAATTTGGTGATAAAGTAGGAAAGTTATTAGCAAATAAACTAAAGAAAACCAAAGAAAAGAAACTAATCACAGAATTGAGGAACAAAGGTATTCTGATTACTGAGCAAGATCAAATTAAACGTACATTTAAAGAATACTTTGAAAAACTATAAAAATATAATAAAGAAGCGGATAATGAGAAAGAAGATATCAGTACGTACTTAGCTAAACAAAATATAACAATATTGAACAAGGAACAAAAAGCAACCTTAAACCAGAATTTTACAAATAGCGAAATCTCAGATGCTATCAAGAAATTAAAAGCTGGTAAGACTCCAGGACCTATTGGTCTATCTGCAGCAGATTACAAAAAACAGAAGAAATTATACTTGGTCCACTAAGAGATACATTAAATGATATCCAGAATGAAGGAATTACTGACTCCTGGAAGAAAGCATTAATTACACTAATCCCCAAAGAAGGTAGAGACAAATTAGAAGCATCAAATTATAGACCCATCTCACTCATTAACATTGATTACAAAATTTTTGCAACAATCATTGCCGAAAGATTAAAAAATTTTTTTGAAATATCTAATCCATGAAGACCAAAGCGGATTTCTCCCGAACCGACATATGAAAAATAACATAAGAACAGTAATGAATATAATCGAACACTATGAAATACATAATGAGAAGAAGTTGGCTGTGATTATGTTGGACACGGAGAAAGCCTTCAATAGAGTGAACTGGACATGCCTACAAGAAACTTTGGAAAAAAATGGAGATGGACCCAAGATTTTTAACATGGATAAAGGTGATCTATAAAGATCAAAAAGCTCAATTAATAATAAACCAAGAAAGAACAGATTATATAAGGATCAAACGGGGCACAAGACAGGGTTGTCCATTGTCACCACTGCTGTTCTTGGTAGTTTTAGAAATATTAAACAACAAAATAAGAGAAGATCCAAACATTGAGGGTATAAAAATAAAAAGTTATCAATGGAAGTTGAAAGCATTCGCCGATAATTTAGTTTGTTTATTGGAAGACCTGCAAAAAAGTATAAACCATTTAGTAGCAATTATTAGTGAATTTGGCAAACATTCAGGCTTTAAGATAAACCAAGAAAAAACATCAGTTATATTTAAAAATATGACTACAATAGAGGAGAAAGATATACAAAGAAGAACAGGATTTAAGACAGAAAATAAAGTCAAATATCTAGGGATAACATTAACCAAAAGGAACATAGAATTATTTTCAAACCACTATGAGAAAACGTGGAAGCAAATAAAAAACGACTTAGAGAAATGGACCAAACTAAACCTATCTTTAATGGGAAGAGCTGCAGTCATCAAAATGAACATCTTACCTAAACTCATATTTTTATTTCAAAACTTACCTATTATATCTAATGATAAATATCTTGAACAATGGCAAAAAGAACTGTCACAATTCTTATGGAAAGGGGAAAATGCAAGGGTAAAGTGGAAAATATTGACTGACAACAAAAGTGGGCGGGGGTTGGGCCCTTCCAAACATCACATTATATTACTATTCATTTTGTTTAAACTGGTTTGAGGATTGGGTAGGATTGGATAATGAACGATTATTGTGTTTAGAAGGTTACAATTTGCATTATGGATTCCACCGATACATGTGGTACAATAAACTGAAAACAGACAAAAAATTTGACCATAATTTTGTAAGACGCTCCCAATTTAAAGTGTGTAATAAGATAAGAAACCAATTTTATAAAGAAATGCCAATATGGACATCTCCACAGGAAGCATTCTTATATAGAATTAAAATTAAAAACAAGAATTGGGTAAGATACAAAGA
This sequence comes from Sceloporus undulatus, assembly GCF_019175285.1. Classification (NCBI taxonomy): domain Eukaryota; kingdom Metazoa; phylum Chordata; class Lepidosauria; order Squamata; family Phrynosomatidae; genus Sceloporus; species Sceloporus undulatus. The sequence goes on from NC_056523.1 coordinate 263,515,364, forward strand.
TATATTAAACAAAGGGAGTGACAACGAATATATTATGAAACCTATGAATCAGCTTACAGGAAGAACTACCAAATATAAATTGGTTTGTATATAACCAATTGACAACATAGTTTTTAAAAGATCAAAAAGAATTTGGAATATCAAAAAGCAAAAGTGAATTGGATGATATCTTTTTTAACAAGGATGGAGCGCACATCACTAAATTCTACAAAACACTGAAAAAACTAGACACCAGAACAAGAAGTAGTCAAACACTCAATGATACGCTGGGCAATAGATATTGGAAGAACAATAAAACTAGAAGCTTGGGAAAAATCATGGAGAGATACCAACAAATTTACTTTATGTCAGAATTTGAAAGAAAACTATTTCAAAATGATGTATTGCTGGTATATGACCCCAACAAAAATAAATTTGATCTATAAAACTGGAAAGAAAAACTGTTGGAAATGTGAAAAGACTGAAGGAAACTTCTATCACTGTTGGTGGAAGTGCCAAAAGGCCAAAGAATATTGGAGGAGGATACAAAAAACGATGACTGAGATTTTACAAGTAGAAATAAATACCACTAAAACCTGAATTATTTTTACTTAATATGACTGAAAAAACATCCAATAAAAAGATTGAGAAATTCACAAAAATTATTTTGTACATGGTGACATCCGTGAGAATACTTTTTGCGAAATATTGGAAAAACTCCCACACCAACTAAAGAGGAATGGTTACTGAAATTAAGAGAAAACATGGACATGGATATACTCACCAAAATAATGAATAACAAACCCTCAAAAGAGGCAGAAAATGATTGGAAATGCCTGAAAGAATACGGAAAAAATTCAGGATGGAACTAAAATTAAACTAAAGATTTGAGAAAATTAAGGAAAATGAAGGAAAAGAAAAGAACACACTGTATAAAAGGTTGTAAGATACTACATGTGAATAATTTATATTTTTCTTCAATAGATAACTTTTGAGCTTTAGTATTAAGAAAAAATAAAGAGAGAGAGAGAGAGAGAGAGAGAGAGAATTAAATATACATTTATCAACTTGTTTGTAAAAACAATTGAAAAAGAGAAGGTCTACTGTTATTAAATTAATATGTGGAATCAGGAGAGTTACATTTAATTTCAAGGACATCGATTCAGCAGTAAAGATAAGGAAGATTTAACAAATCAATGAAAATTACAAGAAGTTACTAGGCTTTTTGTTGTTTATTGTATGTATATATGTTTTTGTATGTATGTTTTTAATGTTCTTGTAGGCGTGCATATATGTGTCCTCTTTGACATTTGTCTTTTAATGTTGTGAAATAAATAACATTAGCCCCCTGCCTTCTCTGTTTGCACAACATCCTAGCAAAAAGAAATAGCATGTTTAGCCTACAGAAGAGAAGACTGAACTGAAAAATAATAACAGAAGATGCAACAGAATTCCAGGCAATAATATAGGGGAGGAGATGCAGATGTAATATTAGGAGACACATTATGATGGTAAAAACTCAGAAGGTGACGGGCTCTTTGTTGATGAAGGTTTTTAAACAGGGATGCTGTAATTGCACCCAACACTGTAGATCCTTCATTGAGCAGGGGGTGAAGTTAGGGTTGCCATATCCCACCGGGGGGCGAGACTTTCCCGGTTTGGGGCGGGTCCGCATGGTCCCGACCCGGTTTGTCCCCACCCCTGGGATCCCCCCCGCGACGGACGCCAGGCAGGGAAAGGAGCCTCGCCTCAGCGGGGCCCTTTTCCGCTGCCTTTCCACCTCCTCCACCGGCCAGGGAGGCGGCCTGGCAGCGGGAAAGGGTCTCGCCTCGGCGGGGCCCTTTTGCCTTTCCGCTCCTCCACTGGCCAGGGAGGCGGCCCGGCAGCGGGAAAGGGTCTCCGCCTCGGCGGGGCCCTTTTCCCGCGGCCTGCTCCCCTCCTCCGTCCGGACAGGGAGCGGCCTGGCAGCAGAAGGTCGCCTCTCCGTCTCCTGGCGGGGCCCTTTTTCTGCTTCCTTTCCGCCTCCTCCCCGGCCAGGGAGCGGCGCAGGTAGCGGGAAAGGGTCTCGCTCGGCGGGGCCCTTTCCGCTGCCTTTCCGCCTCCTCCGGCCGGCCATGGAGGCCCCTGCAGCGGAAGCGTCGCGCCAGCAAGGCCTTTTCGCTGCCTTTCCCCTCCTCTCCGCCAGGAGGCGGGGCCCGGGAGGGGAAAAGGGTCCTCGCCTCAGCGGGGCCCTTTCCCCCTGCCTTCCGCCTCCTCCACTGGTGAGGAGCAGCCAGGGAGGGAAAAGGGTCTCGCCTCAGCGGGGCCCCTTCCCCTGCCTTTCCGCCTCCTCCGCAGCCGGGGGGCGGCCTGGCAGCGGGAAAGGGTCTCGCCTCAGCAGGGCCCTTTTCCACTGCCTTCCGCCTCCCCGCCGCCTGGAGTGGCCTGGCAGCGAAGTCTCGCCTCGCAGGGCCCTTTCCGCTCCTTTCCTCGCCTCCTCTGCCAGCCAGGGAGGTGGCCAGGGAGGGAAGAGCCTTTCCTTCTTCTTTCTCCTCCCTCCTCTTTTCTGCTCCTCTCCTCCTCCGCTCTTCTTCCTCTCATCTTCGCTCCTTCTTCTCTCTCGTCTCGTCTTACTCTCCTCCTCCTCCTCTTCTTCCTCCTCTTCTCTTCTTTCCTCCTCCTCCTCCTCCTCCATCTCACATCTTCTCCCTCCTCCTCTTCTTCTCCACTCATCCTTCCCCTCTTCCTCCCCTTTTTCTTTCCTCTCTACTTCCTCCTCCTCCCCTTTTCCCCTCTTCCCCTCCTCTCTTTCTCCTCTTCCTTCTCCTCTGTCTTCCCCTCTTCCTCCGCTTTGGGTTTTTGGCCAGAAAGGGAAGCACATTTCTGCCATCTGTCTAGGAATAATGCCAAATGTCCTCCATTTTGATCATGCCTAAGAAACATGCATTTATGAAAAAAAATTTTTTTTAAATCATCATTTTTTGTGTGTCCTCCATTTTTAAAATGTGTCCTACATTTGAAAATTTTGTCCTACATTTGTCCTACATTTGTCCCGGTTTGGAGGTCCTGACTTACGGCAACCCTAGGTGAAGTAGATCACTGTTTCTTAAGCTTTCTGATGTGTGGGACTGGAAACTCTCTCCTTGGCTGTGCCAGGGACTGGTACCATATTTATGACCATTTGCTATAATTGTTTGTTTCTTTACTGGAAGCAGTCCAGGCATCAGCAGTAAATGACTTGGAGGCTGGCATCTATCGACAGACCACCACTTTGACCAACATTGGATTAGATGGCCTCTGAGGTCTCTTGAAATGCTGTTATTCTATTTTATATGTTATCACTTAAAGAACAAGTAATCATTCATATCAGTAAAGGAAGGATCACTTTGGACAGCTTTACAGTAAAATAATGTTGAAATACCCAGAAAGAACAAGACACTTTAACTGCCAAGTGTGTTTTCACCAGTCAGGCTATTGTATAACAGTAATATATCAGCTGCTTCTAGCTATCATGAGAACAAAGAAAACTAGCCCCCTGCCTTCTCTGTTTGCACAACATCCTAGCAAAATAAGAACAGTAATCTTTGCCTAGGCCAATATAGTAAGCATCAGTGGAGGTAGAAATGGAGTAATGGAGAGATAAAAATACAAAGAGTGGCATGTTTAATGGCTTGGATAAGTACACAGAAAGATGTATACAAAATGATGTATTTTACAGTGTGAGATGGTACTAAGAGAGTCATAGGCCATCCAGAGCTTCCCTTTAAAGTTGTTTGTAAACATGACTTGAGCAAAATTGACATTAATGAGAGGGAAGCTCTGGTGAGCAGGAGGAACATCTGCTGTTGCAAACTCTGGCTGGCATACACACTTAAGATGACAGAAACCTACAGAGTGAATATAAGCATAAAATGAAACATAACAAATGTGGGGAGTAGCCTTATTCCTGGGCAGATCCAACCTGATGCTGTTTCATGTGACTGGCAATCACTCCCCATGGTCTCAGGCAAAGGTTTGATGCATAACGTACTAGCTTGTATTTTATGTAATAATCTGATGTGCCAAATGATTGTTTTTGTGGGATCTTGTTTAATTTCTTGCAGTCTGTCTTGTCTGTATTTCTGTTATTTTCAGTAATTTATTAATATTGACTTTGTTCTCTTTAACTTAAGCATTGTTGACCACCAGGAGAGGACTGTGTTAAAGGACACCTGGATCCATGGTTGAGAGAGCACCCCTGGAACCAGTGGGTAATGCAGGTTGGTTCTCAGGGGGGAGAGTCTAGGGGTCTGACCTGGATAATGCAGTACCTTGTCTCTCTAGTCTGCTCCTATGCCATATATTAGAGGGTCCCACATGGCTCTATCCCTAGTGTCAGCACTAGGGATAGAAAGAATATTTGAATATATTTGAAAAATGGCTTTCTCTGGTGTCAGAAAATTCTGAAGAGGAGAATCCCAGGCAAGTAAGAATCTTCATAGTTTGGGAATCTTGTGAAAAAGTCATTTGGGCCAAGGTCCTACATCGACAATGTAACTGTGATGCCACAGTTACATGACTGTAGCTACATCAGACTATACCCTCTCCCCAAAAACCTGTCTTTGCAGCCTGGCAGTGTCTTGACTGAAGTATTTCCATATGGGGAGATGGGGAGTTGGAAATTCACATCTCCTGCAGTCTCCTGATCCTTAAGGACCGTAGCACTGCTTTGGTGCAGCTTCTGGCCTCTTAAAATGCATGTGTCATTTAAACAGCGTACCTCCAAAGTGACCCAAAGCAGCTTTATTTTGGCCTGTCTGTATGGGCCCAGTATAATTCAAAGTAAAAATGTTTAAGAATGACATTAAAATTATGATAATTTTGATGTAAAACTTTACTGTTACATGAGATACATCAACAGATTAGGTTTACATAATTAATAATGGCCCAAACAATGTGAAAGTTGTAGACAAATGCATATGGAAATATACTTGTAAATGAAATAATACCCCTCCTCCCACCCAATATGCACAGGCATGCACACACACACACACACAATGGAACAAATACACAAGAATTTCAGCATTTAGTGAATATAGTGACCAAATCAGAACTTTCCTTTCTGGCCTTCAATGCTATGAACTTTGTAAATCATTTCATCAAAATCAATGTCTTTTGCCAACTCACTTTCAATTTTTAATATAACAAGATCAGACACCCTTTGACTGTCTCATGCAACTAGCTGGATACCAAAGGACACAACCTCTCAGCCTTGGAGGAAGGTAAAGCCAGATCCACTTCTGAACAAATCTTGCCAAAAAAGCACACACACACACCCCGATAGGGGTCCAAAACACCCTGCAGATATAACCCAGTTTGAGACTGTTTTAACTGTCCTGGCTCAGAGCTAGGGAATCCTGGGAATTGTAGTTTATTGTGACACCAGAGCTCTCTGAGAGAGGTGACTAAATGTCTCAAAAACTATAGTCCCCAGAATTCCCTAGCATAGGGCCAGGGTAATTAAAGTGCTCTGAAACGGGATTATTTCTGCAGGGTGTTTTGGATCATGTCATGGGGTTTTCTTGACAAGATTTGTTCAAAGGAGGTGAGCCTTTACCTTCCTCTGAGGCTGAGAAAGTGTGACTTGCTCAAAGCCATCCAGTGGGTTGTGTCCTTTCTGCAGTGTGTTTTGTACCAGGGTTGCCATAAGTCAGAAGCAGCTTGATGGCATGCAACAGGTTTTAAAACTCAAGAAATAATTCATTACATTATAGAATCATATAAAGAACAGAACAGAATCAAGAGGACGTTCTCTTGCACAGGTTCCTTGGTCATGACCATGCAATTCCTTAATTGAACATCTGTAGCCTTTCTAACTGAATCACTCTATCTAGGGGAGACACACACACACACACACACACACACACACTAGTGTGAATAGCAAACAAAAACTAATAAATTAACAAAAGGGGTTGGCTTCTTCAGAATTTAATTTATTTATTAAGTTATGTTTGTTAATCACACTAATAAATATTTGCACTTTTAGTTTTTTGTTGCATCCTTCTGGGATCTAGAAGAAACCTGTCACAAGTTCCGATTGCTTGTTTTAAATCTATCTATAATGGAGGAATGGGTGAAAGAATAGTTTTTAAGGGCCTAGTCCTAAACCTGCTTACTGGCAAGTAAACCCCTCTGAAAACAACAGGACTCAGAAAAATGTGAACATCAAGTTAAAACATAATTTTTAAATCAAGGCTTCAGGGAAACTAATGATTCTATACCACTTAGAGCTTAATGTTTATTTTATTTTTTATTTCTTGTCCACAATGAGCAGTCCAAGATTTCTCTAAATGGGGTCAGCCTAATGACAGCTGGAGTGTATCACTTCTGCTTTGCTGAATTATGGTTTGCTGAACTACAGCATGTGACACTGCTCAGGATAAAATAAGAATTCCAAATGACAAAAAGCTACAGATTTGTTGGTTCATTTTTTACCAGAAGGGTTTTTCAGTTGTTGTTTACAAAAATAAACTGTACATAAGAAGTGAAATTTGGGGAAATGGTTTACCACTGTGCAAGTGACAACATTGCTGAATTGTATGTCTAGTACTATATGGATTCCACAATAAGATGTGATTCTGGGGAACTGAAATGTGAGGTATGAGGGCTAAATAGAGTGGCCTACATTTATTTATTTTTATTTGTTGTTAAATCAAATCGACGGTTTCAGCTGGAGTACAACCATTTAATCAATGGAATTCCCATGGCTGTAACTGAATCCACAGCTAACAAATGAATTTAAGTTGATAGAAATAACTCATACAGCTAATGCTTTGCTTTAGATTGGCCTCTTCAGCCATTAGAAAAAATTGTGTTCAACTTAACCAGATGTTGCTCAAAGAGATGCCACAAAGACATCCATCTTTCTACACAGACAGGTAAGAACCATTTTCAACCTACATATAAACCTCTAGTAGCCAAACAATCTCACCGTTTCAGCATCTGTGACTCTATGAACCAGCTGTTTCAATAAAGAAAAAGTATGGATAATAGAATACAGACGCCTCTAACAAAAGCATAATTATTTGATAATGTTCAATAAATTTTGATTTGGCTTGATGCTTAAATCTAATTTAATACTGAGCAGTCGGGATTACTTTTCATATTCAAGAGGAAAATAAGAGACCAACAAAAGTAAAAGAAATTTGTCTTCATTCTCTGTGGTTGATTGAATCACCTGGAGCTAACATCTTTCCAATGAGAAATTTATTAAGAGCCCCTTGAATGCCTCACAAAATGGGAAACACATTTCAGTTGCAAATTCCAAAGGAGAATAGCAGAAGTTTAACAGTGGCAGCTGTACAATACCTTTCTTTCTAGATGATAACTATAGGGCAGAGAGAAGATTTTTTTTTGGGGGGGGGGAGTTTCCACAAAAGGTTCAGAGTGCACAGCCCAAGTAAACTTTTAGTTTCCTTAACTAATTTTCTCAACTATTAAATTCACATACAGATGATAATCTGGAGAAGAATGCACACCACATGCACTGCTGTGAGAAACCGCTTATACCTAAAGAGATCTTGTAGCACCTTTGAGACTAACTGAAAGAAAGAAATTGGCAGCATGAGCTTTCATAGGGCCCATTCACATTCAGAAATAACCCAGTTTGGAAATCGGGTTATTTCCATGGTTTGCCATGTTCGAATCTCTCAGTGGCAACGATTTGCCATGATCGTGCCATTCTATCCCTGATTCCGTTCACATTGGCAATGGGATAAAATGCCATGATCCTGGCAGGAGGAGGGAGAGGAGGAGGAGGAGGAGGGAGGGAAAGATGTGCAAAGACGGCAGGGGGGAGAAGAAGAGGAGGAAGGACAAGAGCAGAGACAACAGGGGGCAGAGGAATAGGAGGAAGGACGAGAGCAGAGATGGCAAGGGCAGAGGAAGAGGATGAAGGACAAGGAGATGGCAGGGCCAGAGGACGAGGAGGAAGGACAAGAACGGAGATGGCAGGAGCAGAGGAAGAAGAGGAAGTTCAAGAGCTCAGATGGTATGGGGGAGAGGAAGATGAGGAAGGATGAGAGTGGAGATGGCACGGGACAGAGGAAGAGGAGGAAAAGCAGAGGTGGTGGGGGAGAGGGAGAGGAAGAGGAAGGGGAAGAAGAGTGGAGACAGTGGGATGCTCTGAATGGAATCGACTTTTGAGTTCTCATTGGCAACTCCCACAAAAAAGAACCACAGAAAAATAAACCTGATTAAGGGGGTTTGCACTGAACTCCCCCCCCCCCAATTCAGGTCAGAAAACCCCCTAATTCGGGACAGGATTACTATTGAACAGTTGTTGAAGGGGGGGGGTTGGCATTGTCACTGCATAATGTCCCTGTTTCAGGATTATTATGGAGAGTATGTTCTATGGCCATATGTGAGTACTCAGAATGCTTTGGAGTAGAAAAGAAGATCAGTGAAACTCTTGCTTTGCTCCCTAACACCCCATCTCCTCCTGTTTTCCAAAATGTCATTATAGTTAAAGAGCATGGTGCTTACAAGATGACAACATTATGATAGCACAACCTTGCTGACATAATTTGAAGCTTCCCCATCTTGTGGAAGTTTTATATGAACATAATTTCCAACAGATACCAACAGTAAAATTATCCAAAGCATTTTATCCCATAAATTAAAAATAATATTAATCCAAAACTTTAAAAAAAATCCTCAGGGCCTTAAAAAAAGCATTTTACTTTCACTTGATGATAACATCTAAAGAAATTATAATAGGAATTGATTGATGAAATGTTGTCTCTTGGAGGTGAGAAGATCCATCACTTTACTGTGTCTCACAAAAGCCATATTAATTAAAAACACAAAATACGGAGTACATTGGGCTGAAAAACTGGTTTTAAAAATGTTCTCTTCTAGTCAGTGGGCAGGAATGCCCACAACTATTGCTTTCCTCCTTTTCATAAAAACAGTAAAGTCATCAGGAAAAACTATGACTGGAATCCCTTAGTGTGTGGAATTTTTTTCTAATATCACACATTGAGAAACAACAAGCTGTTTGTGAAGCTAGCAAGGTTTATGTGAAGATTACAAAGACAGAGTACTCATATTTTTTCAATAGTTGCATTTTCCAGCTTTCACAGACTTTCCATTTCCATCTGACTTAGTCATTGTTTGATGCTCTTGGGGACAGAGTGAAAAACAAAGTAAAATAACTACAATGAAAAGGTTTTAGGAGACTGGGGTGGGTGGTCAGTAAATAAGAAAAGGTAATCTCTCCAGCAGAGTATAAGTGTAAAAAAAAAGCCTTAGTCAAACCGTTGCCCTTCAGATGCATTGAAACACAGACTCCATCATCACCAACTAGTATGATTGTGCTGGCTGGCATGGTAGGAGATGTAGTCCAATCCTTTTATATTGGCGGGCTTCTTTAAGGAGATTAGTGCATTGGCTTTAAAGTGCCTTTTCTCCAACGGGATAAAGGCTAATTTAATTTTCAAACAGGTGAATGCGATAACACCCATTTTGAAAATTAAATGTGCCTTTATCTCTTGGATAGCCAATGCGCTAATCTCCTAAATACATGCCACTAATCAAAACAGTTTTTATTTTCTTTTGGCTGAAAAACAAAAACAAATATCATTACCAAATTTATCACAGATTTCCTTTTTAAAAAAAACATATCATCTATAAATTGGCTATTGAGAACTCAGTGCTTGTGTTACCTTCCAAATAGTACTGAAACGTATTAACCCCCCCGAGTCTAGCATTCTCCTTTGACAAAATGTTAATCGTCTTTGCCTTTTGCACAGCTAGAAATCTTTCTGCCAGTTGCCACAAGGGGACTAAACTCCATTATTAATTTAAAGTGGGGTAGACTACAGTAGATTTATTCCCACTGATATGAGGAGTTCTGTTCTGATTGAGACTAACAATTGGATTTAGGCCTTAGTCTTTTTAGTTTTTAAAAGTTTTTACTTCTAGTTTTTAGACCTTTTTTAAATTTTTCTAAGACTGTAACTGTTTCTGTTATTGAGGAGCACCACACTTTTCTTTTTGGATTCTGTCTTATGCTAAGGACCTTTATTCCCTTCTACCATTGATGTACATTTCCTTTGATTGTAAAGAAGTTTAACTTCTTCTCTTCTATTCACATCTTCCACTATTTCATCCTGTTCTTTCTTCCTAAAATTTTGAGGCATCACTATGGCTACTCTCCCTCTTTCGCTTCCATTTTCTCAGTCCTTTCCTTTTGTGATATACATCCTGTAATTCTCCTTGCAGCTTGCCTTTAAAAAAAAAAACTTGCCCCATAGACTCTCCTTTTACCAGGAACTCCTGATCTTGTTTCTGTTGCTTTGGGTCTTAGAAATACTTTACTATTTTCATACACATGCTCTTCTCCTCTAGGCCAAACTGTATCATGGGATTTGTAATTTACAGTTGTTTGACACTTTTCTCTGTAGCTTTAGAATTTGGAAAGGTCACAGAAAGTAATTTATTTATACACTCTGTGAGATTCCTGCTCATTTAAAACAATGAATATCCAAATGTCAAAAGAATGCATATGTTTCAAGAATATAGTGCACAGCTTTACCTCCGTTACGAAAGCGTTCTTTTTACAAAGTCTCTTTAGGGTAGCTAAGCTCCCCGCTTCCTTGTCTTCTCTCTAGCTGGAAGTTGGTGTTGTTTTGTTTGTTTGTTTGTTTGTTTTTTTTTTTTTTTTTTTTGCAGCATTAGCACTAGGAGCAAGATTGAAGGAGGGCAGACTTTCAATGCTGGGTTGCAGCAGTGTTTGCAGTAAATAATACAATAAAGCTTGACCTGGGAAAGAATGGGATTCTACTCCGATCCTACTATAGCTGTGTGTGCTTATGTGCAACAGGCAAGGTAAACAGATGCCCTCAGAATCACTTACTGAGCTTATATGAACAGCAAAGCAGATAAAAATATGAAAGCAGATTAGGATGCCTCATCAGCCACCCTGGCATGTTGAAAAAGCATAGATCTATCAGTTTCACCTCCTAAATGGAAATCATTAGAAAAGTGGAAGCTGTTGAAAGAGGTAGGGAAGAGAGAATCATCCCAGGAGGCATTTTGGAAGAAGCTTTCAAGTGGTTCCTAGAAGATTCAAAATGTTTTTTTGCTTACTTATGCAAAGTAAGTATCCTATCCTGGGTGTTTCATTTCACACATGCACATTTTTAGTTTTAAATGAAAAGTTTGCTGAAACATGTTGAATTGCTTATCCTTTTTGTGGAACAGGAACCTATCTATTTTGTATACCTTTACTTGTTGCAAAAAGCATGATAAATAAAAGTATATTCACATAGGTTGCAATCCTATACATACTTACCTGGGACTGAGTAAGGTCTACTGAATTCAGTGATACATGTTTTTGTGTTCTTTCAAGTTGTTTCTGACTTAAGATTACCTATCATGGGGCTTTCCTTGCAAGATTTGTTCACAGGACATTTGCCTTTGCTTTTATCTGAGGTTTAGAGTAGGGTCTCCCAGTGGGCTTTCATGGCTGAGTGGGTTTCCACAGTTGTGGTCTGGCAGTCAACCCACTATCATGTTGGCTCTCCCTGTGATACATATCTCTTGAGTATTCAACAAAACAGTAACCCACAGACTGGAAACATTCAGTATATATTCCTTTTTTTCCCCCTCAAGAAAGGAGGCACCAGGAATAGCAGTATAGGACCATTGTATTGATTTGTCATGCAAGCAAGTTAATGCTTAAAATTCAACAACAAAGACTCTTACCGTATATGGAGTGAGAACTGCCAGATGTCCAAGTGAGGTCCAGGAAAGGAAGAGGCACTAGGGATCATATAGCAAATATATACTGGAAAATGGAAAGTACTATGGAATTTCAAAAGAAGATGAGCCTGTGCTTTATAAAATATAGCAAAGCACTTGATTGCATAGCTTATGGGAAACTATGGTTCACTCTTTTAAAAAATGGGTGTGCCACATTTGATAGTCCTGATACATAATTTGTACTCTGGACAAGAGGCCACTATTATTATTATTTTATTATTAACCTTTATTTATGAAGCGCTGTAAATTTACACAGCGCTGTACATAGAATCTTTTTAATTAGACGGTTCCCTGCCCTCGGGCTTACAATCTAAAAAGACATGACACAAAAGGAGAAGGGAGTGGTGGAGGGAAAGTTCCAGCAGTTCCTCTCTACCTCCGAGGCCTGGACCAAGGCAGATGGACTGGAGGGAGGGCTTGGCTTCATAATGGATGGTTAATCTTCTTCCAGGGAAAATACATACTCTCAAGTAGGTTAATACATATACAGTACATAGCAATACAGGAAATGGTTCAATAAACAGGCACCAAAAGAACATCAAATAGAAATGGAATGGTTTCCAATTGGCAAGGGGAGGGCAGGCAAGACTGTATTCTATCAGCCTATTTAATTTGTATACTGAGACTATCATATGAAAAGCAGGATTGGACTTGGAGGAGGGAGGCATGGAAACAGCAGGAAGCAACATTAACAGCCTAAAATATTCAGACGACACCATAATACTAGTAGAAACTATCAGAGATATGGAAATATTATTGAAATTCAAGGCAGAAAGTGCAAAGGCAGGTTTGCAGCTAAACAGCAAGAAAATAAAATTTATGACCATAGATGATCAACATAAATGCAATGATGAAGAGTTTGACATAGTTCAAGATGTTTCACACTTGGGCTCAATCTTCAACCAGAGTGGAAACTGCAGTCAAAAAGTCAGAGGAAGACCTTAGGATATGGAAGGGCAGCTATAAAGAAACTAGACAAGATCCTGATGTGTAAGGATATATCATTAAATACTAAAGTTAGGATTGTTCATCCCGTCATATTTCCCATTTCAATAAATGGCAGTGAGAGGTAGGCAATGAAGAAAGCTGATGGGGGGAAAAATCAACTAATTTGTGGTGTGGTGCTGGAAGAGAGTTCTGAGAATACTGTGGACTTCTGAAAAGACCAATGGATGGGCAGATCTGGGCCAAACTCTCCCTGGAAGCAAAAACAACTAAACTCAGGCTGCCCTATTTTGGCCATATCATGAGAAAAAAGGACTCACTAGAAAACACTGTATGAAGAGAGATCTTGTAGCACCTTTGAGACTAAATGAAAGAAAGAAGTTGGCAGCATGAGCTTTCGTAGACTTCAGTCTACTTCCTCAGATGCACTAGAAAAGACTAAAAAAGAGGGCAATAGGAAAAGAGGAAGACCACATTCCTGATTGATAAACTCAATCAAAGAAACCATGGCTATGAATCTGCAGGAGATGAGCAGGGTGGATTAGGATTAGATGACTTGGAGGTCTCTCATCCATAGGATTGCTATAGGTTGAAGTTGACTTGAAGGCAGTTAACAAGGCAAAATATTTAATCACAAACACTGTGACAACCTTCACTGATGTTTGTTGCTATGGGAAGGCCCAAAGTCAGTGGCATTACACACTGACTTCTCCTTGCATGCAGATGGCCTCAGGTTTAATTTCCACCTGTCTCCAGTTAAAGGGATTAGAGAGATAACAACAAATATCTCTGTCCCTATCCATCTTGAAGAAGGAGAGTCAAGTCTACACAAGCTCATTATACCAGCTTCAGTTAGTCCAATGGTGTTATTAGATCTCTGCATAAAGAAGTATTTGAGATCACAGAAAGCATAGGTTTAGATAGGCAGAAGTGAATAATATAAGGCATCTCCCTGTGTATTAAATTCACCGTAGGAAAAAGTTACTTTTTTGGACTACAGTATTGTTATTTTATGGCCATGCTGGTTGAGAAATTCTGGGAGCTGAAAATGCCTGGAGTCTCTCTTTTGTGGACAGCTACTCTGTTGGGATTCAGGGGGTTATCTTGGCTCATTATAATAGGTATAGGACTAGGAACAGTTTGCTCAGAGAAAGAAAAATGTGTAAGGGTTTTAAGTTCATCTCCGCTCCCCTTGTTTGCCATTCTGGACGTGATGGACAGTCCGTCTCAGTGGAAAACTCACTTTTAAGTGAATCTCTTGTCCAGGAGACACACACGTCTGTCACGAAGTCCTCATGTGACTCACCCAGAGAAAAACAAAACTTTGGTATGCTTGAGTTTATTTGGGGAGGATTTGAGCCATAATGAAAAGGGCATTACAAGCGGACATGGAGTTGTTGAGGGTTCCCCCCCTTCTTCACCCTGGCCACCACCAAGGTTTCCCGCCAGGGCCCAAGTGGTGGGAGATGTCTAGGGTGAAAACTATTTCCCAGAAAACATGTTCCAGTCTCTGACTCTGCTTTCTTGTCTCTGGAGCGGCCCTGATGATCTAATAGCATTTTTCTCTGTGCATATTTTGGCAGCGCCTCACCACCTGGCAGCCTGAGGAGTCTGAGGGAAGAAGAAGGGAAAGGCCTGCATGCTGTTGTTGTTAACCCTCAGAGGTGAGGGCCTCCTCCACAGACAGCTGGCGGGGGGTCCTCTCAGAACCAGGAGGACATAGGCAGTCTTGCCTTGTTTGTCTTGCTGAAGGCCCTACACACCAGCAGAAAGGCCTGGCAATGCAGAGGGGGAGTAAGCAGAGTGATCAGGCATTGCCCTTTTCCAGGAGATACCCTACATTTCAACCTTCAATCCTCCATTTAAAGCACAGCTGAGCAGCATGAATTTACATTTCTATGAGTGCTTTTGTTTCAGCTTTTACATGGTCCTGCCCTCCATTTTTTTTCTTGGATGCCCTCCATTTTGAGCAAGATTCAAGAAGCATGAATTTAAACTTCTATTATGAGTGTTTTGATTTTGATTTGGTCATGTCTTCCATTTTTTCTTGAACGTCCTCCATTTCGAACCAGACTCAGCAGCATGAATTTGCATTTCTGTATGTATGTTTTTGAGCTTGTATTGAGCCTGTCCTCCATTTTTCCTTGAATGCCCTCCATTTTGAGCTAAAGTCAGCAGCATAAATCTACACTTCTCTTTGTGTTTTGAGCTTTTATTTGGTCACAGCCTCCTTTTTTTTCTTGAACGTTCTGCATTTTGATCAGGACTCAGAAGCATGAATTTACATTTCTATGTGTATATTTTTGAGCTTTTATTTGGTCACCATCATTTTTTCTCGACTGTCCTCCATTTTGTGCCTTGTCCTCCTTTGCAGTCAGGAGGGACATCTGGTCATCCTGGGAAATAAGGCCTGCTTGAGTGGGGGAGAAATAAAGCCTGAGGGAGAAAGTAAGGTCTATGAGGGGAAAATAAAGCCTATGGGAGGAAGTAAAGCCTGAGGGGAGAAATAAAACCCAAGGGGTGAAATAAACCCTATGGGGGCTGAGTAAAGCATGAGGGGGAAGTAAAGTGGGTAAATAAACCCTATGGGGGGGTTAAAGCCTGATGGGGGACAGAAAACCTGAGGGGAGAATAAAGTCTATGGGAGAGTAAATAAGGCCTCTGGGGGAAGGTAAAGCCTATGGAGAGGAAGTAAAGCCTATTGGGGGGGATAGGGCCTATGGGGGGAGAGTAAAGGGAATAGGGACTATGGGAGAGGTAAAGCAGCCTATGAGGGCTGAGTAAAGCTTGAGGGGGGAAATAAAACCTGAGGTGAGGAAGTAAAGCCTATGGGAGGGATAAGGCCTATGGGGTAAATAAAACCTATGGGGGAAAGGTAAAGCTTGAGGGGAGGGGGGAAAGAAAGCCTGAGGGTGAAAAATAACGCCTCAGGGGAGGAGAAAAACCTCAGGGTGAAACAAAGCCTTACAGGGGAGTAAAACCTTTGGGGGAATAAAGCCTTGTGTGTGTGGGGAGGGGGGATAAAGCCTGAAGGGGGGGGTTCCTGGGGTGGGGGGGGGAAGGGGCAATCTGTGAACGTCGCACGTTTCCAATGCCATCATTACGCGAAGCGAAAAGCGGCAGAGCCGGCTGCCAGGAAGGGGCTGCTTGTGTAACTTTGCCCAAGGTGCCAGAAAGTTTAAAACGCCACATCCCTCCTCCTCCCCCTCCTCCCTCTCTTTCCCACCCTCGCCCCCTTTTCTCCCCTCCTCCGCATCTCTCTCTCTCTCTCTCCACTCAGCCATTCCGTTCCAGCCGAAGGGCCCGCGCGCTCCTGGCCTCTCCTCCTGCCCCTCTGGCGAGAAGTCCTTGGGGGGCGCTACTGAAGTAGTAAGGGAGAAGTGAGGAAGGCTCCCAGGGAGTGGAAGAGTGGCTGCATTGCTTGGGCTGCCTTTGGTATTTTGACACAGACGCCCGCCTCGCATTTTTCGGTCCCTTTCCCCCGTAGTCCGCCGGCCTTCCTCCTCCCGGCCATGCGGCCACCTCCGCCTGCTCCTGCCGGGGGGCTGCTCCTGGTGCCGGGGGTCTGCCGCCTGTGCTGGCTGTGCCTGGTGCTGTGGGGCCCGGCGCTGGGTCTGCCCCCGCGGAGCCCTCCTCCCCCTCCTCCTCCTCCGGGGGTCTGGCGGCAGAGGGTCCAGTGGGAGAACAACGGCCAGGTCTTCAGCCTCCTCAGCCTGGGCGCCCAGTACCAGCCCCCCCGGCGCAGGCAGGGCTCCCCCCCCGGAGCAGCAGCAGCAGCAAGAGAGCCCCGGCCACGTCCTCCTCCTCCGGGGAAATGCTACCCAGCCCCGCAGCAGAGCCCGCAATGCCGAGGCGCCCCGCAGGTGGTTCCAGGCCGGCTCCCGGCGGCCGGCGGGTGAGAGAAGCACCCCTGCGCCTCCTCCTCCTCCGAGCAGCAGCAGCCTCAGCCCCCCTCTCCGCCCCCGGGAGGACGCCATGGTCGGGGACGACCCTTACAACCCCTACAAGTACTCCGACGACAACCCTTACTACAACTACCACGACACCTACGAGCAGCCCAGGCAGAGCAGCCGCTACCGGCCGGGATACGGCACCGGCTACTTCCAGTACGGTAAGCTTGGTTAAGGCATTGTGTTGCGTCCGCACCGGGGTCATGAGCCGGTTTCGTGCCGCTTTAATTAGCCATGTCTCCTGCCTATGGCTCCAGCAGGGTACCTCTCTTGCTGCTGCCGCAAACGTCGCTACTCTGAATTCCACAGCCTGGAACCATGAATCGGGATTGTTTCCCCAATGCATTGGGGAAAGAGCATAGAGATGCACCCTGTGGCAATGAGAGCCCGACCTCCGCCGTCGTGCCCTTGGTCATCGTCAACCCGACGGGAGATGCCGCCGCATGGCAAAAGCCTCCCCAGTGGCCAGACAGTGTGCCCTCTTTGGCAATGCATCCCCATCCCCTTTTGCTTCCAAATCTTGCTTCTAATCCCCATTTGCTCCCCCACCCTCAAGCCCTCAAAGGGGAAAGAGAGAGAATCATAGAAATTTGATTCTTTTTATAACACTAACATCAGGGATACAGCATGGGATACTTCCAGTACGGTAAGCTTGAAGACATTATTGCATCTACACTGGGGTAATGACCCAGCTTCATACCACTTTAACAGACCAAGGATCCAGGCTGTGGCTACAGGCTTCCTCTCTTGCTGCCACCACAAATGACACTACTCAGAATTTCATAGCCTGGAGCCATGCCCTGTTAAAGTAGTACAAATCAGGGTCATTTCCCCAACGCAGCATGAATTGCATTGGGAAAATAACATAGAGATGCACCCTGAGGTAATGGGAGCCCCACCACCATTGTGCAGTTGGCCATCATCAGCGCAGCTGGGATGCTGCTGCGTGGCAAAAGCCTCTCCAGTGGCCAGACAGTGTGCCCCCTTTGGCAAAGTACTCCCCAATCCCCATTTGCACCCATTTGCCCTCCCCCCAACACCTTGAAGGGGAGAGAGAGAGAGAGAGCGCAGTTGAAACTGGATTCATTGTGACACTAACGTTAAGGATACTTCCAGTACGGTAAGCTTGAAGATACTGCAGCTGCACTGAAAAAATGACCTGGTTTCATTCTGCTTTAACAGGCCATGGATGGCTCCAGGCTATGAAATTCTGGGAAGTGTCATGGAGATTACCAGACCAGGGACGGGATCGCTCTCCCATTCTTGTCCTGATCCTGCAAAAGTGTTTCAGAGACATCGTGTTTATCCTGTTGTTGAAGTGGAATTGTATTAGTGAGAACTCCTGTTCATACAAAATGCCAGGACAATTCCACTTCAATGTTGGGACAATAACAGGATAAGCGTGATGTTATCTGAAAGCCTTTCATGCAGTCACGCTTTCCAGATGTGACAGTGTCCAGATAAGCATGACATCATGTGAAAGTCCTTCCCGCAAATGGGCGGGAAGGACGAGACGTCCTCCATCTGATAATCTATCAGCTGGCATCATTTTAAAAAAGAAAACACAAAAGAAGAGAAAGCAGCCCCACCCCCCCAAAAAGGTTCTCCTCTTTCCACAGCAGGGAAGGCTCAGTAGTAAAATGAGGGAGGCATGACAAGATGGGTTTTGCAGGAGAGGTGTTTAGTTCTTTTTGCTAACTCCAAACTTGTGGCAGACAGTGTGCAGGTGCTTGGAAGGGGATTGCAGGCAGAGCAAGCAGATGTCCCCTATTTTTTGTAGGGGAGGGAGAGAAAGGTGGCATTAAAAATGAAATAAATGAATAATAAAGGAGGACATGGTGTCCCAAAATGAAGGATGTCCAAGGCGAAATGGAGGGCATGACCAAAGAGAAGCTAAAAACACTCACAGAAATGTAAATTCATGCTTCTGAGTCCTGCTCAAAATGGAGGACATTTTGGAATTCCGCCTGGACAGAAGGTGGAAATTGAGGACATGTCCTGAAAAAGGAGGACACCAGGTCACCCTGATAGCAAGGGAGGCTGCCTGCCCCCTTCTCTTCCCCTCATTTCACTTGTCTTCCCCACTGGCTGTTGCATTCTCAGATGCCCACTCAAGGCTGGCAGGGGTCAGGCAGTTGGCTGGGTTAGTGAGGCAGCAGGAAGTGATGGAAGGAGCATGTGCTGACCCTCCTTTTCTGGTGCCTTGACTCCCTTATCCAAGAGAGCCATGGCACCAGAGAAGGCAGGAGGGTTGGAAGGAAGGCCTCCGCTCCTTGGAGGTGTCAACAGGTGCATTCTGCACTCCCTGCACTACCCTATTGACACCAGTGTTGGTAGTCTTACCAGGAGGTATTCATGGGAAGATTTATTCAGAGGAGATTTGTCATTATCTTCCTCTAAGACAGAGAGAATGCACTAGGTCACTTAGTCAGTTTCCATGGCCAAGCAGGGTTTTGAACCCTAGTTGCACAGAGTCCTAGTTCAACACTCAAACTACAACACCACACTGGCTGCCATTAGTCTTAGCCCTCATGTGTTTATATGCCTTCAAGTTGCCTGCCAGTGTATGGTGACACCGTGAATTTAACAGGGTTTTCTTAGACAAGGAATACTCAGTGGTGGATTTGCCAGTCCCTTCCTCTGAAATATAGCCTACAGCACCTGGTATTCATTGTCAGCCTCTCATCTGACTCCGAGTACTAACCAGGGTTGACCCTGCTTAGCTTCCAAGATCAGACAGGATCTGGTGTCTTAGCTACCATAAATCCCAGTTTTTCGTGAATGGTGGGGTATAAAGTTAATAATGATGATTATAGTAGTCTCCAGAGTATGCCTTTTGTGTAAGGTGTATTGTGTTTAGACCTGCTGGAACACCACGTTTTGTTCTCCTGCCCCATAGATCCCTGATTTTACCAGTTATTCCATAGTAGCCAGGGAAGGTTTTCTATATTCTCAGAGGCACTTTGTTATTTTATCTGCTTCTATCCAAATAATATCCTAACTATCAGTCACCTGTGTTTCTAACTGGGGGTGGGTGAGTGGGTAAGTCCCTCATCCTGTATGGGAAAAGACCTCCTCCATTTGGACCGTGGACTGATGGTGATCCAGACATGTAAATAATATCATTTTAATCTACTTCTATGGGCCAGGTAAAGGTGCTGGGATGAACCAGAGAGAAGAAAACTGGATTGTGTTCTGTCAACCTCATTGCCCATTCCTAAAATAAAGGGAATTAACGCAAGAGCTTCCTCTTTGAGTTCCAAAGAAGGGCTGACAGATGCCTTTCCTCATATAGCTCATCTTACAAAAGGGTTTACTTCAAAATATATCCTGCTTAATATAGATACTCAAAGCTTTTGTATAATAGCTATAGCTCCTTAAATCAAAGAGCACAGCTCTGCAGTATGAAATATATGGCTGGCTTAAAATGGTCTCCTCAGCTGGTGTCCTTATGGTGAGAAGGCTTGAAGATTTATGAGAAAAATTGGCTAGCAGAGTAAGATGCCATACCGTATCTGTCAGTCTGCAAGACACATTGTCTCCTCATACTTCTTTTGAACTGGTGAAAAGGGAGTCTTTACTTTAGTAGCTTGCTTTGGGTGTGAGACTAGTGGATTGTAATATAGTGGGTGGAAAGTAGCTTCCCTGTCAGTCAGGCAAAAGGAAGTTTGCAGACATCTTGGGCTTGATAAATTTCTTTCTCTCTGATTTGATGTACTGCAGGTCTTCCTGATTTAGTTCCAGATCCCTATTACATCCAAGCATCCACCTATGTCCAGAGGACATCCATGTACAACCTGAGGTGTGCTGCTGAAGAGAACTGCCTGGCAAGGTAATACAGTCACTACTCCTTGAATCATAGAATCAGAGTTAGAAGAGACTACAAGGGCCATCCACTCCAACCCCCTGCCATGCAGGAACACACAATCAAAGCACCCCTGACCGATGGCCATCCAGCGTCTGTCTAAAGACCTCTAAGGAAGGAGACTCCACTACACTCTGAGGGAGTGTGTTCCACTGTCAAACTGCCCTTACTGCCAGGAAGTTCCTCCTAATGTTTAGGTGGAATCTCTTTTCCTGTAGTTTACATCCATTGTTCCTGGTCCTGTTCTCTGGAACAGCAGAAAACAAGCTTGCTCCGTCTGCAATATGACACGCCTTCAAATACTTAAACAGGACTGTTGTATCACCTCTTAATCATCTCTTCTCCAGGCTAAACATCCCCAGCTCCCTAAGTCTCCTCATAGGGCATGGTTTCAAGACTCTTCACCATTTTGGTTGCCTTCCTCTAGACATGCTCCAGCTTGTCCGTGTTGTATTTGAATTGTGTTGAGAACTGAACGCAGTATTCCAGGTGGGGCCTGATCAAAGCAGAATAGAGTGGCACTATTACTTCTCCTGATCTAGACACTATACTTCTATTGATGCAGCTTAGAATCACATTGGCCTTTTCAGCTGTAGACTCATGTTCAACTCTACTAGGACCCCTAGATCCCTTTCACATGTAGTCTTGGTAAGCCAGGTGTCCCCCGTCCTATAGCTACACATTTTATTTTTTTTCCCTTCCTAAATGCTGTACTTTACATTTCTCCCTGTTGAAATTCATTTTGTTAGTTTTGGCCTAGCTTTCTAATCTATTAAGATCTCGAATTTTGGTCCCCTGCTCTGGGGTATTAGCTACTCCTCCTAATTTGGTGTCATTGGCAAATTTGATAAGCATTACCTCCATTCTTTCATCCAAGTCATTGATAAATTATTTATCCAGTTTCTTCCTGAATCTGGTGCAAAGATATAGAAATTTGCAGCACTCAGAGAAGTTACTTTTACTGTTTTGGAATAAAACTCCCAGAATTCCCCAATCAGCAGCCATGCAGTTCTGGGAGGTATAGTACCTCAAAGTAACTTACAAGTTCTGACATTTGGGGAAACGGGGCAGCCATCAGCATTGTTCAGGAATCAATAGCAAAGTTTTCAGAATGTCACTAGTGACTTAAAAGGGGGGTGGTGAGGAATTAAATGGATAATTCAGTCTCTGTCTCAGTTTGCAAAACATGTTGTTTTTATTATCCTCTGCTAAGAGTTTGTTGACCAAGTTACAAGACTTCCATGCCTTTATTGTTTGGGAATTATTGCCTTACCAAAGCCTGTTTCTCATTAATCCAGAGCTTTGTTAATTTTTGAAAACAATTCTCCTCTGAACACATCCCTTATGAATGTAATTTTTTAAAAAAGAAACATCCTTGTTTTTTGAGTACTGTATTGCAATTTCCGGATCGTCCTTAAACTACCTTTAAAAAATCCATTGCTCTTTAACACATAAATTGGCTAGTAGCCAAACTTAGTGTCATTTATTTAGTCATGAGGTAATCCTGTGCACAAGAATTTGGAGGTAGTTCCATTGAAATTGGTGGGCCTTGAAAAATCAGGCCTGGCCCTAACATTAGGAAGTGTAAGCTTACTTCAGGTGACATATGCTGAGGGACAGAGGGCAAGACAGGTATGAGAACTATCAGGGTACATCACTTTTACTGTCATGGCTCCATCCTACAGAATCCTGGGATTTGCAGATTTGTGAGTGCTAACAGTCTTTTGGCACACTGTTTGGCAGAGAAGACTAAAGAACCTGTAAAACTACAAATCCCAGGATTCCATAGGATGGAGCTACAGCACTCAGAGTGGTGTCAAACTGTTATTTCCACAGTGGTATATGCACCCACTTTCTCCCCTTGTTGCCCCTCAGATGCAGCAGAGGACACTCTCCCATCACTGGTATAGAAATAATATCTAGCAGAGTGGCTAGCTTTTAGTCATGAAATGGAAAGAGATGCCATCTTGTCCTTGACTTCAGGCAACACAATATCTTGGGTATGGCAAACTTGAACAGAATGGGGTTCTAAAGGATGATGATGATATGTGAGGCTTAAGGTTACTCCACTATTCCTACAAGCAAGTCCTATTGAACTGAGTGTAATTTGCTTTTCAGTAGACATGAATGGTATCACATTGTACATAAACTTTAGAGAACATCTGTGTCCAATATTAATGAAAACCTCAACAAGCTGCAATGCACATTATTCACCATGATGTGGAGGGATTTTTCTGTTTTGCTTGGACTTGAACTCAAAATGGCTTTTTATAAATTCATTTGAATTAAATGACATTATGAAAAGCTGCATTTAAAATTACTTGTAATATGATTTACACATTTGTAATAATAACAATTTTTTTTTAGAGAGAATTGTGTTAGGGCAAAAAAAACAACAACAGCTAGCTAGCAATATATTGCAGGGATGTGGATGCAGTTGTAAATCCAACAGGAATATTTTTCCAGAAGTTAAACCACAAGTTGAAGTAGGAATGTAACACACCTCCAAAATATTCTTAGCTGAGATGATTAAAAACAGAAGTCATAGAAAAGACAAATAAGCATTGATGAAATTGGCAGGAGAGGAGAGAAATAGCGAGTCAAGGGGCATGAACATCAGGAAGAGGAAACAGAAACAAACAAATCTGGTATATGAATTTGACTGGATAGCTGAATATTCAAAGTGAACTTTGACTTAGTAATAAAAATAGAAGTTTTGATTTTCATAGCACCTATTGTCAAGAGATTTACTAGTAAGGGAAGTCTGGGACTTTCTAGTAAGTGGATACGTAGGATGGTAGTAAGAGCTGTATTCAGTGGTATTCATCCATCAAAAGTCACAGATGGTAGAATAGATTCTTCCTTCTTTCTGCTCCAGTAAAATGTGCAGAGTTGATTGATCCCCTCAAGATGTTGAGGGATGCAAAAGTTCATAGTGGAAGAAGACCTGTTGAATGAATAGGAATATGCTTGTGACATGTTAGATATAACTCTAACGTAGGTTTCCACTATGTTTTATTTAAAACTATTAATGTATTCTGTTTATTTATATCCCACTTTTCCCCAGTTCTGGAATCAAAGCAGGTTACAACATATACAACAAACATAATTAAATAGTCAAAGCAAACAAAAGTTTAAAAGTAATTAGACTACCAAAAAATGTAAAAGCAGTTAAAAACATAAACCATTAAAAAGAAAAGGTAGGGAAAAAATGAGAATCTAGCACCTTAAACCATCTAGCACCTCAAAGGCCTGCTGAAATAAAAGGGTCTTCAATAACCTCTCTAGGAAGGGAGTTCCAGAGACTGGGAGCAGCCACCAAGGAAGCCCTCTCCTGTGTTCCCACCAGAAGAACCCTTGATTGGCAATGGAAGAGAGAGAGAAGCCCCCATCCCATCTAGAGAATTTTCATTTTAAAAATCTTTAAAATTCAGTTAAGACCTATTTTTCACTTATTTTTAAAATGCTTCCTTAGACTAAATATTTTAACTGAAGTTACTATTACTGGTGCATACTTGAAATGAGGAACTTATGACATTTTTGATTGCAGCTAAATATCGCCACCCACAATACCATGTCTGAACACAACTCAGAAAGAGGCCAAATGTCCAAAGACAATAGGAAAACACAAGTGGACATCATTTCTAAAAGCGGGCCTGTTTTCAGAAACATACAATTACTCCATTGTGAAGTTGAAGGCTTTCTTGACTGGCATCCATAGTTTTTTGTGGGTTTTTCAGGTTATGTGGCCATGTTCAACAACAGAACAATGCACAGATTAACATGGGAATCACTCCTCCTTACCCAGGGTCATACAGTAGAGATATACCCACTCTCTTCCAGGTCAGTATTCTCTGAAGATGCCAGCCACAGATGCTGGCAAAACATCAGAAATAAACTCTTCTAGAACATGACCACATAGCCCCAAAAACCCACAAAAAACTATAGAGTTACTATGTTGGGGACTGTTAAATGACTTGAGATTTTGTAATGTTGTGTTCTTGGTGCATTGGTTGAGGCAAACTTAGTTATGGTTAGAGTTGTCCCATTAATTTCAGTAGGTCTGCTCTAAGCATAACTAAATCTGAAGCCAACCCATTATTTGTTTCTTTTTTTTAATGTAAAAATCATATTATAAACTTAATCGTTTTTAAACACGTAGTTGTAAGTCTGTATCTCATGCATATTTTTACATTGTTGCAGCTCAGCTTACAGGTCAGATGTGAGAGATTATGATAGCAGAGTGCTTCTGAGGTTCCCCCAAAGAGTGAAAAACCAAGGCACATCAGATTTCTTACCAAGCCGACCACGATACTCATGGGAGTGGCACAGCTGTCATCAGTGAGTGGAGTGCTCAGTATGGTACTTTCCAATTATGTACATTTGCTCTTTTTTGTGACGTGGTTCTCTCTCCCGGTCCTGCCCCTGGAGGCTGTTTGGAAAGTAGTAGTAGAAGTCTAAAAACTTACTGTTTTGCCTTAGAATGAATGAATGAATGAATAAATGGTATATTTTTGTCCAAGACTGACAGAAGAAGATACCTTGTTAAAATAATGTATACATTATAGGCATAAAGGCCTATAAAAGTGGCTAGTGGATGAAATCATTGTTCTTAGTATAGTGAGCCTTTGGTATCTACTGGGGTTTGGGTTGACCCACCCCATGGACACCAACATCAGTAGATACTCAAGTCCCATTATATACAGTGTTGCAGAAAAATGGTATCTCCTACATGAAATGGCAAAATCAAGAGTTGCTTTTTGGAATGTTACTGTTTTGTTTCTTTTTAAAATATTTTCAACCTGTGGATGGTGGAATCCCTGGATGCAGAAACTAAGGATATGGAGGGCTAAATGTATTCTGTTACTGCCAGCCTTGAAGCTGGATCAGACCCTTTAAACTGAACAGGAATTTTTATGAACAGAATTTGAAGGGGGATCTTAACATAGTGCTGCTGCTGTTGCTCCTACTGAGCATAGACCAAAAGATAGATTTTACTCTCCAATTGGCAGATCTGCCCTTTATGGTTTTAGATCACAGACAGGATGTTTGTCTTCAGGCTTTGTTTGCTTTCACTGTATATGCCATAAGCAACAATAGAAGACTGATGGAAACAAAAAATTGACAAAGGGGTAGATCGGATGGGTAGCTTAGGCAGCTCCAGCCCTGATTGGCACCTGATGGGCCAGGAACTGTGGCAACCCCATGGCCTGCTCTGAAAGTGGGGCACCATGGTGGTCCTGAATGGACCATCAGTAAGGAGGCCTTTTTCCATGCTCCTTTTTCTGATGGTTTCAGGCCACCTTAGGTGGGCCCAGAGCCAATTCCGGCCAATCCAGGGGTGTGCATATTTTGCATGCCATGCCCCCAAAGCAGCTGGATTTCAATCAGTGTCATAATAGTGCCTGTTAATGTGATGGAACTTCCCTTCCCCCGCCCCCTCCATTCTTCCACATACCCCCAAATAAAACTTTCTGGAAAATTTTAGAAGATTTCCTAGTCCTTTACAGGCTGATTTTAGGACATACTGAGGGATTAAAAGTGTGTGTGTGTGTGGGGGGGGGGGGGGAGAGATCATCTCCACTTTGTTTCTATGGAAGGAAGCAGTTTTGGCAGCAGCCAAATTCCGGGATCCTGCCTGTGGCTGATTGAAGTGTGTGTGTGTGTGTGTGTGTGTGTGTATACACGTATATTTTCCCTGTTACTCCAGTCTGAAAGGAATGACATAGAGAAAATGACTTTCAGAATACTGTATAAACAAGGAATAATCACAAGACATAGCAAAGGCATAGCAAAGTATTAAACTAAATCATGAGGAAAGTTAACACAATGGAGCTTAAAGTTCATCCCAAATTGTTTTTCGTAAGTTATTGTGGCTACTCATGAATGCAAATGTTTCAGGGATATAAGTATTTAGAATTTACAGTGTGCAAGGTAAACATTTTTTGTTAATGTTGGGATAACAGCTGGATGATGTGCAACACTGTAGGTCTCCTTGTTCTTATCACAGCTGGAAATGGTGAAATAATAAATATTTATACATTACTTTGCTTACAGATAATTTAAATTATATACATCTATTTGTTTTTAAAAAGCAGTATACTTTATATAGTTGTTGAATTTTCCAACTTCCTGAGAACATCCTCTCTAAGCCAAAAAATATTAATCAATTACTTTAGAATATTGCTGTATTATGTATCTTGTTAAATCTTGTGAATAACTGATCTATTTGGCCATTTCATTATTATGGATGCTGGTTTAACTTGTAGGTAAAAGCAAACTTCTCTACTTATTTATTTGTGGTTTCACAGACATTATCACAGCATGGATGAATTCAGCCACTATGACTTGCTTGAAGCAAGCTCACAAAGGAGAGTAGCTGAAGGACATAAAGCAAGTTTTTGTCTTGAAGATACATCTTGTGATTATGGATATTACAGACGATATGCATGTACTGCACATACCCAGGTAAGATACAATTATTTATAAATTGTCCCTTTTGCAGACCAGGAAATATCAGCATAGGCAGTTTTATAAACAACAATTCCTCTACTTGTAGACTTTGGTAGGTCCTTTCCAAGAAAATAATTAGGGATAAGAGTATGTAGAGAGATCTTGTAGCACCTCTGAGACTAACTGAAAGAAATTGGCAACATGAGCTTTGGCAGACTTCAGTCTACTTCCTCAGATGCTAGGGATAAGTTAGCAGAAATTGTTGCTTAAGTCTGTCTTAGAATTAATGAATCCTGTGGGGTCTTTGGTAGGTGGAATAAGTTAGTGTATTACTGCAGCTTGAGGATAGAAAGGCAAAGTATCTGCGGGCATAGGGTGATGTTCAGGCGCAGTGAAACCCATTTGTATGATTCGCAGAGACCACGAAGAAGAATAATACTTACCAGCCCAGTCCTGCCTTATTTATAACCCATCTTTTCTCCAGTCAGCTGACAGCAGTGTACATTGCTCTTCTCCTGCCTGCTTTGTCTTCATAATAACCCAGTGATTTAGGACATACTTAGGACTTAAGGTGGTGGTGGTGGGGAGGATCATCTTCACCCTGTTTCTATGGAAGGAAGTAGCCTTGGCAGTAGCCTAATTCCTGGATTCCTGGTCAGGCTGGGAGGGAATGACTGACTCAAGATCAATCCACTGAGTTTCATAGTATAATGGGGAACAGAACCTGGATTTCTTGAATTCAACATCCGAAGGATTATACCATACTGGCTCTCACACTGATTTAGGACAAAATACATTTTTTAGAACACTTTACGTCTTAGATGTTGGATAGTATTACTTTGTAAATTAACTATTTCATCTATGTGAGATATTTCATTCAAATAACCATATGTACATACCCATATGAAGGATATAATGCATTATTTTTCACACAAAACAATTTTTGATTCTGGACTCTAGACTGTTAGTGCAAATTCTGACAGTCTTCAAAATATGTTTGTGCTACACCTGTTTTATGCCAAGTTCACATATTCAGCAGAAGTATTTCTTAATAAAAGCTACTGTTTTTTGTTGATTTCACTGAATGGTACATTATCGTATTCAAATTTAGCTGTCTGTGTGCTTCTAAACATTTTTTTTAAAAGCTTAAATAGTTGTTAATATATGTGCACATTATAATTAGAAGTATGGATCACTAGTTGCAGGTATTGGCAACTAGAACTTTGGAAGATAGCCATAACTTTAGAAGATGCCTAAAGATTGTATACAAAGTACAAGCTCTGATTTTTCAATATTGTATCTGTTTGTTTTGATGTAAGGGAAACACGGAAATAGGGTTTGTTGTGAATACCTGTATATTCCTGGACCTTGCTATATTCAGTATAATTAAGAATCATAGTTGTAGACTCACCACCTTGTCAGTCCAGAAGCATGAATTCTTTTGATAGTACCAACTAGGCCAGGCCCATTGAATCAATTGTTGAATGATGAAGTCAACATTTAAATAAATCCCATTAATCCTGTGAGTCTCTTCTAGCTGGGACTTACAGTAGGAGTCAGGCCACAGTGCTTTCTGTCAGTAATCTTATAAACACCCATGTGACTGTAATCTCTGATTAAATCGTAATATTATAAACAGCAGATAAAATATCACTTGAAAGATGTCATAGGAAACAATAGAAATAAATAATTTAGTATATTCAACTTTATTAATAAAAACAATTTGTTTGCATTTGCTTTATACAGTAGGAAAAACTGTACATGTAATACTTCACATTCATAAGCATTCGTGATAATTAAGCAATGTGTTGGTGCAGCAAAGATGTAAAAACAAGAAATAATATAATAACCAGAAACAAAACACTGTGTTATATTGAACACTGAAAATAAAATAATGGCCACTGAAATTAAATGTTCTGGGGATAACATTCATGAAATGTCTTCCATATCCTTACACATAGTGGGATAGATCTGGATTATATGTTCAGTGAACTAAAAGCAGTAAGAGTAAACATAGAAGACACTAGGTGAAGGAGAGGTCCTTGACAACTTCAGAATAGCTTTTTGGGAGGTACTTCAGGTGAAAG
This sequence comes from Sceloporus undulatus, assembly GCF_019175285.1. NCBI lineage: Eukaryota > Metazoa > Chordata > Lepidosauria > Squamata > Phrynosomatidae > Sceloporus > Sceloporus undulatus. The sequence goes on from NC_056523.1 coordinate 263,544,427, forward strand.
GAGGCAGAGAAAAGGAGGCAAAGAATGCCAGTTGTTTTGACCCTTCCACAACTCTAGCCCAATACCATTTTGTGTTAACATTGGCTAGATCTTGAGAATGATGACATTCACAGCCTGTCCAGCACATTATAGCTTGTTGAGTTTTCTTACATTCATATGTATTTCATGAAAATATTTGTTCTTTTTTGACCAAAATATTTGGCAAAATGTGATACTTTTCTTCTGTTATTTTGGCTGGATTTAGACATCAGTATGTCCTGAATCCACCTATCCCTGCTTTCAGCATTAGTACTTAAATGTTAGTTTATAGGTTTGTACATATGGAGGAACTATATTGCAGTGGCAGTCAGTTACAATTCACATTCTGTGGCTACCTCTATTCTGTGGGAATAACTGGCAACTGTTCATTAAGAGTTTCTGTAGCATATACAACACTGTTTTCTGCAAACAGAAATGTCTAATGCTACTTTGAATTTTTTAAAAATTCTTGTGGCTTCATCTGTTTCAAGACCTGTGCTTGTTATGAAGTATTTTCCTCAGCAACTGAAGACTACATCCAGATTCCAGATCAAAAAAATGCATCCAGCTGCCAGCACTCAATATACCCATGACCTCCTTCTCCATAGCAAGTACCTAACTCTTGCCAAGTGACACACCATCTGTAGCCAAACATTGTGCTTTTCATAGGGGCAGTCAGACACCACTCAGAATGATTTCAGGGTGGAGAAAGGGAATGGACCTCACATATTACATGGAGCCCAAAGAACTGTATGTTCACAGCTTAAATGGAGCTGCCATTCCAGGACAATAATATGTTTCCTAAGTTAAACCTTTTTTTTTATGCCAACAAAATTGCAGTGAGGCTTGCACAGAGACCAGCATAAGCCCTCTTATTCTAGTCAGAATAGAGTAGAATACTGTATTGGATTACTTTGAGACAGAAATGGGATGAAGATAATCAAATCTTTGCATTGTTAAAACTGCAAAACTATTATGCCAAGCTTTGCTTCTGATATTCCAGTGCAAAAGTCAATACATTTTTTCCTGAAATAGGGCAGTGATTACAATTTTTATTATTACAGCAGTTACTTTTAGAAAGTCTAATATAGCTCTTTTTTTTTGCACAAGGAGCAATAAAAATGGGGTTGGATTCATGGATAAATAAGCAAAATTTGGCTTATGTAGTGGGATTTTGCTGGCTCTTCCCTGCCTGCCCCCCACCCCCACTCTCTGTGATGCAATGGAAACTGTAACAAGACAAGGAATTGTGATAATTTAATATAGCTGCATTATGAAAGGTCAAGCGCTTTTTGCTCCTGATACATTTCTAGATCCAAACCCATACACATTAGAAAAGAAAGGCTTACTGTATAGTTCGAGAACTGACAGACACAGCTGTGTTAATCTGTAATATCGGTATGCAAAGGGAACTTGTAGCACCTTTGAAATTGTGTGAAAGAAGTGTAGCATAAGCTTTTGTAGACTGGGTCTACTTCCTCAGATACAAGTATTGTTGTACTTATGCATGTAAAAACAGTTGTAAAGAAGTCAGTAATTCTCCAAATACAGTGCAATGTAATATAAAGATTAAAGTATTAGATTGTGAATTGCTGAGAAATTTATACTAATCAGTACTTTCACTTGTTTCTCAATTATAATTCTAGGGACTGAGTCCTGGCTGTTATGACACATACAATGCTGACATAGATTGCCAATGGATTGATATTACAGATGTAAAACCTGGCAATTACATTTTAAAGGTAATCAGAATGCCTCAAAAAAAAAAAATTACACATAAATAGTATGAGATTGCAAATTATAGTGTGTATTTCTTTTGCAGGTTAGTGTAAACCCTAGCTACTTGGTACCAGAATCTGACTATTCCAATAACATTGTACGTTGTGATATCCGCTATACAGGCCACCATGCATATGCCTCTGGTTGCACAATTTCACCGTAAGTACTTTAGTTTTTTCTTAAGTGTTTTGTTGTACAAATATCACATGTATGGTACTTTGGAAAAAGCAGTGTGCTTTAATGATGAAGCAGAGAATAAACTGTCAGACGTAATACTAATGAGTCATGAGCCTTGAGATTAACCTCTCCCTTCCTTTTGTTGGTGCAACCATGTGTATTTCCTTTAAACTAATAGTTTCCCCTTATATTTGAACTTGGGGGAACCCTCATTCAATTGTAATGTTTGTACAAAATACAGGATACAAATGTATCCATACTTGTTTGAACATGTCACCATTTAAATTTTGGCTGCACAACTGTTGGAAGTTAGGGGACTGTATTGGCTGTCAAGAGGAACCTGGAGGGAACTCACCCTCTCCCTCCCACACTTCTGAAAAAAGACTATATAGAGTCTTGTAATTCCCACCCCTGGTTTCAGTTATATCTGGAATGGGGTCAGTGTCTGTCCATTTTCCTTAATTACACAGCTGCTCTGCTGTAAGATTAGAGCCGCTGAAAAGTTAAAATAAAACACTTTGATTTTTCAAAAGATCAGGGTAATTGAATGGCCTAGAATGAACCTACAATAATGGAAATCTTGAGTTACTTGCCAACGCAAGACACTTAAGTTGGATTCTTTCTGAAATACTTCTCCCTTAGAAATCTTGTTTGGGGGATTTAAAGGGATTTGTACATTCCTACTGCTGCACAGACTTAGTGAGCTTCAGCTGTTATTTCTGGCTTGCACTCCCAAACTCTGGATAGGATACTGCTTATCCATTCCACATACAGGGCATCTTTAGAACACCATGGAGGACACTGTCAAGGAACTCTAAACAAATCCATGTTAACTTGATCTTTCCATACCAAGGATCTTAGAGATTGCTCTCCCCCAACTGCTCTTGTAATCTCATGGAGACACAAAAGTATAAATTAGGCTAAACAAATACGGCTGCCTATGATTTCTGGGACAGTACTTTCTCTAGTAAACACAGAAGTTACTGTAGCATACTGGCTATTTTCTATATACACATGAAGAGAGGAGAATGTGAACATGATCATCCAGAGCTTGGAGGTAACAAGTTAAAAGTAACATAACTGCCTCTGAGTCACTCTTTTTGGCAACATGGTTATACCAAAAGTAGCATTAAAAAGTGGAAACTAAGGGGCAAAACAGATCAGCAAGAAGGGTCAGCTTGATGGATTGGGGCTGTGGCAACCACACACCACAGCTCAATCTGCCTTGAAACCAGCCCCAAAAGGAGTGGCAAAGTTCTGCTCCTTTTTGGGCTGGGAAAAAAGCTGGCTTTTGCAGCTCTGCTACAGTCTGCTTCAAGACGCTCCAGTGATGTGCAGCGTATAAACACCGCACTGCTGAAGCACCTTGAAGCTGCCCATGTCTGGGCAGCTGAGCAACTTCACACCAGTTTCATGGCTTCATTGGTGTGTGTGCCATGTAAACATGCTCTGAGGATACCCGAATGTGAGCTTTTTTCACCCATTGGTTTGGGCCCTATGTTCCCTTTTTATGGCCTAAATATCCTAAAGGCATCAGACGCTGTCTGATCTTGGATGCTCAGCAGGGCCAGTTCTGGTTAGTATTTGAATGGGAGACCACCAGGTGCTGTAAGCTATATTTCAAAGGGAGAAATGGCAAAACCACCTGTGAGAATTCTTTGCCTAAGAAAACCCTGTGAGATTCATGGGGTCGCCATAAGTTGATAGGCAACTTGACGGCACATATGCAAGCAAGTCTGTTGTTTAGGGTAATTGGTAACATATTCTAGTTATCTTCAGAATTACTTTAACATGTTAAGAGATCTTGTCACACCTTTGCATTCTTTTACATGAAAGGATTACTTGAAAAGGAACAAGCAATTCAAATTTCAACACAGGAATGATAACAAGTGACAATGTGTGTGTGTTCCTTCAAGTTGCCTGTTGATTTATGGCAACTTCATGAATTTCATAGGGTTTTCTTAGGCAGAAAATACTCTTCAGGTTGCTTTGCCAGTTGCATCATCAGATTAATAGCCTACAGCACCTGGTATTTGTTGGCAGTCTCCCATCCAAGTACTAACAAGGGCTCTCCCTAGTTAGCTTACATTATCAGGTGGGATCTTGTGCCTATAGGGTATTAAATGTCAAGCTCTGAAATAACCTGATGAGGATGGGCATTTGCATTTCACAACACATGTGAAATCAGGATTAAGTATGTATGGTCTTGTGTGCCTTACTTACAAGTTTCTGTGTTTGCTTTGTTCCCCAAGTTGTTCTCAGGAGTGCATTATTAGGAGATGTATGAATATTACCACCACCAATACTACTTCTACACACATACTTACACACACAAAATTATTTGCCCAAACAACCAACTAAACCTATTTCTGTCAATACCAGCCCAGTGTTGTAGTCAGTTTACAGAATCAACAAGAAGTCTTCTTCAGAATTGTATGTATTTTTAGCCATGTGAATTTGTGGGAGTCTAAAAAGTAGAATGGTAGGACTTTTACAAGTCAGCAGTGATATTAACAGAGTTGTAAGAAGAAGTTGTCAAAGCTACCCATTGCACTAAGAACCTTTTTAAAACATCTGAAACAGCACCTCCAATTTGGGGAAAAACTTTTAAGACTGAACATATTTGTATTAAACCCTGAATGAAAACACTAATGAACGTCAACTTGTATTCTATCTCCTTTTGGTCAATTAAGAAGAAGAATTTAAGCAAAAGAAAAATAATTTCCATTTTTCCCCTTAAATTTAAAAACTAATTGGTATTTCTAATTATCTGTTTAGTACTTTGGTTGTGATATGTTATACTTAAAAATATTGTTTCTTTTCTTTTTAATAGATATTAAGCTGAAAGAAAATTTATGAATCGGTGCCCAAAGTGTTGCAAAACAATTATTTTATAAACTGAGATAGGATGTAAAAACTTTTGAAAATGAAAAAGGACAAGAGTATATACAAAGAATTTTAATGCAAGTCTGAAGCATCAAGACCTTCTTCAGAATAATTTTGTTCCTCGATTAATACATTTATTGTTTGAGAGCACAAGCTGTTGGTGCTCTATACACAGAATTTCAAATTCTCCAGGAAGTTTTTACTGTTCAAAGAAATGTCTTCACATTGACTACTGGAAATCAGTATACTATCTGTGAATGAGTTTTATAAACGATTTAAAGAGTGTTCACAAAGGCTGAGATCCAAAGAGTTATTTTAGGTTTCATCTGATGGTTCATGTATGCCCATTGGAAGCTAATATGTTGTTTTTAAGAAATGATTTTTTCTCCCTAGTTTCACAAAATTGCTTCTGACATTTTCCCCTTTGGGAAGCTGTTTGCTACATAGCCAGGGTACTACTGTCCAGAGCTATTTGGGATCATGGAAGTAATTTTACATTTCTTTGAATTAAAACCATATAAGGAATAGAAACATCGGAAATCATATGGTAAAATCCAGTCCAGTTGGGGAATACTATTCAATTCTAAAGAACTGGTGCTGTAGTGCTTTGTGTATGGGAATACCTGGATTTGGGAAACCTAAATTAAAGCTGATTGTGTGCACAGCAGAAAAATATAATGAAAGTGTGCAATATTTTAATTTCCAGGTATGTTCCATTATTTTAAGAAAACTTAAGTCATCGGTTATACTAAAAGATAGATTGATTAAAAGATCAACAGTAATATATTCAAGTGGCATCCCACAGCAAGCTGTAGTACTATAAAACTGGCTTTTCAGAGTGGGACTGATCATATATGTTCTCTGGGAACTTACAGAGTACTGTACTTTTAAACTGTCTGTTTAACTAGACAAGATGGAATGAGGTTTTTGAAAAACTTCTACACACAGAGTAATCTATATAATACCATAGCACTATACTATGATAATTTCTGACATACGCAAGATAGCATGTACTGGCAGTGCAGTGAACAAACTAGGAATTATTTAGAAGTAAATAAATTACTTATTTGTAGAAGAATTATTCCCTTTTTGAATGAAACCCAGTTCAACCATGAAATACATACACGCCTCCCCCCATTTGAAATTCAACAGCTGGAGTCTTTTCCCCATTACTTGGTTGCTGAAAGCCCCCTTCCCTTTAATTACTGAGTTTTTGGCTATGCTTAATTAATTGTTTACTGTAAAAACTGCTGCATTTTTCAATGCATTGCATATATTGTGCATATGTGCCTTCACATTACCTATCAACTTATGGCAACCCCATGAATTTCAGTTTTCTTAGGCAACGAATACTCAGAGGTGTTTTTGTCAGTTCCTTCCTCTCAAATATAACCCACAGCACAGTATGTAGAAAGTGACACAGTAAACACAGTGAAGTTACGCATCTGAGGAAGTAGACTTTAGTCTATGAAAGTTCATGCTGCCAACTTCTTTCTTTCAGTTAGTCCACAAGATCTCTCTACATACTGATTCTGCTTTGAATTAGATCATCTGAGTGGCTCCCAGACATCAATAGATGATTATCTATCGGTAAAATGTCAGTACACATGGAATTTTACTTGTAAAGGAAGTTCCTCTTCCTTCCCCTTTGTGGTCCCAAATTTGTTTTCCTACAACCCTGTTGAGCAAACTGTAGGAGCACAAACAGGTGCAGTAAAGCAGGAGTAAATTGCACCAGCAGATAGGCACAGCTGGATTTCATCCTATTAGTATTGTGGCCTGTTTTATAAATTTAGATTTGTTGTCATATTTGGAACAACATACTTTCTGTTTAGTGTGATGTGAAAAATTTTGTTCTTTCAGATTGCCAGTGATTCCTTATCTTTGATGGTTCCCACGGGTGCTGAACCATCAGTCTTGGCATGTACCCACACAACACTTTTATAGCCATTTAACTGCCATGAATCTGTTTTATGGGAACCTGGGACTAGTCCATTTCCATAAACTACATCAATAGAGTTCTTTGACAAAGGATGGAAAGGAACATACAAAACTACAAATCCCAAGAGTCCATGACAATTGGGATTGTCCCTGCCAGAACAGCTGGGGGTTGCATAATTTAAAAAAAGTAGATAAAGAGCCCATTTTGAGAGTCAGATTTTTTCTTGAAAGGCCACAAATATGGCATGAACACCACAATCTTCTGTTGTCCCCCTTTTCATTCAGCAACTAATGCCCAAAGGCAGAGGTACTGCCTGTCTGGAGGTTCCCTTTAGAGATCAAGATTATCAAATTCCCCAAATCATACATATTAACATATGCTGGATGGACCCTTTCATCTGTCAACTATAGTTTCTATAGAGAACTAATATGGCATAGTTATCTGAATGCTGGACTAGAACCCTGGATACCAGGGTACAAATTCCTACTTGACCATAGAAACCCACTTGGTATCTTGGGCAAGTCACTCTCTCTCAGGCTTGGAAAAAAGCCATGGATAACTTCTGAACAAATCTTGCCAAGAAAGCCCAATGATACATTTGCCTTAGGGTTGTCATAAGTGGCTTGAATGCACAGAACAACAAAAAGTTCCTATATGATACATGTAGGTCTGATCTGCACTTGCAGCAACTTAATTTCCAATAATCATTGTTATGGAATTCTGGGATTTATAATTTTATGATATTTTAGCCTTTGCACATTTTAGTGCCACAAGAAAATACAATTCCAAGAGTTCCATAGCACTGAGTCATGGAAGTTAAAGTAGTGTCAAACTGCTTTATTTCTGCAGTCTAGATTAAACTGTAGGCTCTTTTTAAATGTGCCATAGTGGCAGCAACAGATAAAAATGGCTGGCATTAGGGAGCTGGTGACTACTGAGGAGCAGAGTCTCAGGAAAGCAGATGGCTCCATGGTGGCAGCTAAAGAGGTAGGAATGCCCTGCCTGATGCTCTAGGTAACTACGCTATATATGAAAATTTTCCTTCTCTGCCGTTAAATTTTGAACAGAACTATTTAGTGCTTTTGGTTCAGGCTTCAGCTGGAATGTATAAAGTTAATTTAATAGAAAAAGACACTAATTTCTGAATAACCATTGCAATTTAGAAATTTTCCTATGGCCCTTAGAAGTCTGACAAATTAGTGGACAATACCTTATAATAATCAGATCTCTTCACTTCCCAACTGGATACCACACTAAACACGAAGACTGGTCACAGAACCAGTCAGTAACCATTTCACAAATCTGGCTTGTTTCATACAAAACTTTGCTATTCCAAGCATTTCATGATCCATGATTAAATCTAAGAGATTTCTGGTGGTAAAACTTATAATGACCATTTCCCCCCGATCAGCCTCTTTGTACATTCCTATAATTTTTGTTGGACTTAACTGAAGTAGTATGCTCATTTCATTGAAAGTGGTCTATCCTGTGCCTTACAATATAGCAAAAACATTCTTTTCACATTCCAGATATTACTACGGTGCTTACATATTTTAACTTGAACTGAAAAAAGTTTGCTGTCAGGAACTTTATAAGCAACCAAATGTTACAAATTGACTGAAAAGCCACTCTTAACTTCTTGAAGTATTTTTTTTAAAATATTTACTACCGGTCTTCAAAGATCCTTACTTTTGAAATCTATGCATCTTTCTCTGAAAAGTTATTTATAATTATTCATACACTAGCTCTGTATTCTTTACTTGCACTTCCATATTCTTGTGTTACATTCTTGTATCATGGTTGCAAATTTATGTGAAAATGAACTGAATAAAAATGTTTCAAATGCTCAGAATCTCTGCTGTTTTCACCAAAACATACTACATATATATTGCAATTAGAGGTTAAAAGACATCTTTATATTCTTGTAAGGATCCATTCACTTGAAAAACATTTGAATCTCTACTAAAAATACAAATATGGGGCCATGTACACTATAAAACAAGGGAAACATTATAAATATGAGCACATAAACAAGGTAAAATTGCTATTTGGAAGTGATAGACTTAGTAGTCTGCAAACAGTAAGATTTTAGGTGATGGTAATCCTCAGATATTTTGTTATATTTTTTCAGTTTACTAGATGGAGAACCCAAGCCCAAGAACTCAGACTTTACAAAGTTAAGGTTGTAACACTTGGAAGTGGAAAGCTGCATCTATACAGAGTAACAACAGAGAAAAAATAACATATGTAACCTCTATCAATGACAGATTTAGAGATAATTTATAATGTGAGAATTGAATGCCTCATTATGATAGACTGTTTACTAGACCCAGTCCTCCATAGTTTATGCAAATTAACAAAAGTCACAATATGGAGTAAACAAAGAAATTGTAAATCCATCTGTACGTATACTGATACTCAAACAGAATGAAATCACAACTATGAATGAAATCATAAGCACACTATAAGACTTGATATTTAGAAACTCAGCATGATTATAAATTTGAGCCAAATTCAAAATGAGTAGTTAATAGATTATCTTCTCAACAGCCAGTCTGAATAAGGTAAGTCTATGGCAAAAAGAATGTAAACTTTACCTTGAAAAGAGTATATGGGAAATCTTAGCTATGGGTTTTCTCTCAAGACAGACTGCGTATTACTTTTATATGATGACTTGCAATCAGTTATTGATACTGCTATTTGACCTTTTCAAAGATACTGTGGGGTTTTTTGTTGTTGTTGTTGTTGGGCTTAACTGTAGTAGTATGCTCATTTCATTGAAAGTAGTCTTGCTCTGTGCTGCCTGCATCTTATTGCCTCAAGGGCTGAGCAGACAGAGAGGAAAAACTGGGTCGATCCTGTTTTTTCTCAAATCACTTGGAAACCCAGCTGTCACACAGCCCACTCCCAAGGTAGGCTGAACATCCACATGCAGATCATACCACCGTTTATCTCCCTTTTCCCACCCAGCTGCCATCCCACTGATGCCATGTGACCCGCCACACAGTTGCACAAGTGAGACACTGCTCATACAGTGCATCTTTGCACTCAGTGACACAATAATAATAATGATAATAACAATAATAATAATGTTAAGTCGAAGGCTTTCATGGCCAGCATCCATAGTTTTTTTCAGGCTATGTGGCCATGTTCCAGAAAAGTTTCTTCCTGACGTTTTGCCAGCATCTGTGGCTGGCATCTCTCTGAAGATGCCAGCCACAGATGTTGGCGGAACGTCAGGAAACTTTTCTGGAACATGGCACATAGCCCGAAAAACTCACAAAAACTAATAAATTTATATTCCGCTTAATCACTCGGAATCCAGCGGATTACAACAATAAAAGAGGAAGTTAAATTTTCAACCCTATCCCCCCCCCCAATTGGCAAAGACTCTTATACCTGCCCACTTTCTCCCCACTTCACCCCATGCCTCCACGGACTGTCAGGTTTGTGATTTGTTTTAATGGGATGCCCTGCAGGTTTCCAAGTTATTATGTTTGTCGTACTTTTGCAACATGGGGTGTGTGACAGCTCAATGTTGTGATGACTCAGTAGTGCAGATGGCTACTCATGCACCTGTATGCGCAAGCCAAAAACCCATATAGCGCCAGCAGCTGCATCTCACTGGACCCAAGATACATGCTCTAAGACGACTTCCATATGCCATCTGGGCTTTCCTGCATTCCCGCACTCCTGCTGTGCTGTATATGCTGGTGCAATGATGCACATTTTCTGTGTTAAAGCAGAGTATCAGTGCTTTTTGGTCCAGTTTTTAGCCCTGGATCATGGCCTTGTCTCAGCTTCCACCACATTTGGCCCCATACATCTTCTGAATAGTAAGTCTTCAAGTTGATTTGAAGCCTCTTTATGTTGCCATTGCGGACAACACCTCAATTGCAAATACTGTCAACTACACAAATGAGTGGAGTTGATTATACAGCCATGTAACAATCTCATTTCTGCATATGCTGGCTCCTGTAACATAAACCATTTATATACTATTATGTATGCATATTAGAACACAGCACCACTAAGGCTGTCTAGCCACTATTTACCAAAGAAATGCAAGCTGGAAGGCCTTGCTCCTAAACATTGCTAATTATATATTTTATAAAACTGTAAAGGACAAAAGTAAACTAAAATGAAAGAGTAGTATCTATGATCTGCCCAAGTAATAATAATACTAATTTACAGCAAATTAGTATTATTATTACTTGGGCAGATCATAGATACTACTCTTTCATTTTAGTTTACTTTTTGTCAGAAAATAGATAAGCAATGCTTTTTCAATGTTTGTTAATTTATCAGTACAGTCAGTCCTTGAGGTTCACGGGGGTTAGGGGTGCAAGACCCCTACAAATGTGGGAAAACTGCAAATTCCCCCCCCCCCCCCCCAACACGGAAGCCAGTTAAACAGACAGGAGGGCGCGCTTCTCTTCTTCCCCAGCCCTCCTATCTCTTTAATTGGATCTCTGTCCCTTGCCTGGTGGGACTTCACAGTATGTTAGGTGGCACAAACACCTCTGAATGAAACACAGAGAACACGAAACTTTCCTTCATCTGGTATCGCCTTTGCATATAGCAATTTCTACTGGTAGAGTTTGTTTGTTGGGGTGTGTGTGTTAAATCTAGCCAGGAACACAAGGGTCATTTTAAAAATGCTGTGATGTTCTAGACATCCCACAGGAATACTGTTTAAAGTCACACGTTAGAGCAATAAATATCTCTTCTTTAAATAATCAATTGCCAAGAAAAACTAAGTAATCTTGGCATTCCACAGATAAGTAAAGAGATGTTCTCCAAGCTACAAAGTTTATGTTTTTCTATTTCAACTAAAAAGTTCAGTTGAAACTAAACTGTTAGATCATCTAAAAATAATGTCTTTCTTTTAAGCATTGTTTTTTTTCTCTAGACAGTCATATTTGTTTGAATCAAAGCTATTTTCCCTAAACTTTAGCCTAGAATATTTACAGGTTAGAGACAAAACAGACAAAACAGACAAATTTAAGTTTATACACTCTAATGTTGAGTTAGCGCTAAACATGTCCAAATTTATTGCAACAACACTCTGTACACAACATACAAGACTTTCAAATGCAAAATGTAAATGCACTGATCACTGATCTTATACTACATTTAGGATATGTTTATTTATAGGTTTAATCCTAAAAACCAATAACTGAATAAAAGCAACCACATTTAATGTTAAAACCAGTCTAGGAGCAGCTTAAATAATAGGAATTTTATTATGCCATACATTTTCATGGACTTCTGTCAACTTCACTGGATACATTGTTATCTTCAGTTAGCAAGTATGCTTCTAGCCCTACCCAGGCATTCGTCTGTTCATCTGTATACCTAACTGGGTGGTGTGAATGTGGATCTATGCATAATGGCTTGCTGCCAAATGTGTACACGCACCTGGCAGATGGATCTCTGTAATCACGTTCACCTACATGTCATTATAGACCTCCTCCTGTGCCTGGAAATTTGGTGTTAGCAGGTCCTCATCATGGCAGCACTATAACTGGACTCAGTCAAATGGATTTATAGAGGTCTCTTTATACCTTCATATTCAACTGTGAAGGTCTACAATGCTGCTGAGGAGGTGGGGATGTTTCAGAATATACAGGAAAAACAGTATGTAGCTTGCTAAATGGAAGACATATAAAACATCTAATAATTGAACAGAAGTTTAAAATGAATGCAAAATAAACACATGATTACTGACAACATAATCTCAACTCAACACCACAGTGGGTAGAGTAAGAACTTAGTTATAAACTCTGATTCTGCTTTTTCACTCTGGATTTTTTTCTGTTCGAATAAGACAATTTTCAGGTCATCAACAGACATTCAAAATGTTCTTTTTGGTATGATTTCAGTATAAAGTGGCAGCTTATAATCAAATGTATGACTTTCATGCAAGTTTCCATTAGGCAATTTAAAAATATGCCAACTGGATGTATTCCTGACAAATGAGATTGACTTGTCCACAAAGCCTTTGTTGCAGCTTAAGACATTTTATAAACTCAGTTACAAACAAGGCAACTAGCAATATTACTAGTATCATAAGATTAATATAAAATGTCAGCTTTTAAAAATAAAAGCCTTTTCTTTTTTTTAAAAAAATTAGTCTTCAAATATTATTTTTTTCCCTTGGAATGCTGTAATTTGAGATACTTGCTCTCGGCGTTTTCTGCTTGCCTCCCACGAAGGATGAAGGGGTTGTTCCAATTGTTTTTTCTCGGTATCTTGTTGTATACTTAAACCTTTGGGCTTCTGTTTCCATGGATTATTTTTTTCAAAAGCTGTGCAAGAATGTGAAAATGAAATGAAACAACAATAAGAAAACTTTCAAGATATATTACTTTAAGTTTGCTGTCTAAAAGATACATAAAATGCTTTCTGGATTATACCTTTCAAATACGATAAAATATCTTCATTTAAATTCATACATGTGCTAAAGAGCTTTATTACTGTAATGCTTTCAATTTGTTTCTGACTTATGACAACCATAAGACAAACCTATCATGGGGTTCCTGGAAAGATTTGTTCAGAGGGGGCTTGCCTTTTCCATTCTCTGAGACTGAGGAAGTGTAGCTTGCAAAAGATCACCTCCACGGTTGAACGGGGATTTGAATCATGGTACCCAAAGTTATAAGCCAATGCTCAAACCACTACACCACAATGACTCTCATCAACAAACTTGATATATTTTCCAACTTTCTTCTAAGACATATTGCAAGTGGAAATTCATGCAGACATGGCAAACAAATCTTCAAAACAAGGTTTCCATATGGATTTTCTAAGCACATTTGTTTTTCTGATTGAATATAAACTTCCTGAATTATATGATACAGGCAAAGAAGTACTTTCTTGGGAGGAGTTCCAATTTCAAGAAAGCCTTTAACACAATAATGCTCCAACATTATCCCCACATGCCTGCCAAACACCTACGTTTATACTGGAAAAATTCACTAACGTGGAACTCAATGGGATTTTCTCCAGAGAATGTGTGTGTCACACTTTTAATACCACTAAGCTGAACATTATCTTTCCTGTGCACTTTGTTTTTGAAATAATTACTATAATCAGGCTAGAGGAAGGACAATAAAATAAACCTAGCTGTTATAATAGATCTCAGTATTTCAAAATGCAAAGAATGACAAAGATTGAGACCAGTAGCAATACTTTTAAACAGGAAGGTTTAATAAATCTGAAAAACTAATACCACATTGTTAGTACAAAGAAAGTATTACAGGTCAAGTCTCCTTTATGCAAAATGGTTAGGACCAGAAGTGTTTTGGATTTTTTCAGGTTATCGATAGTTGAGGTATATTTCCATGATGGAGATGGGACCCAGGTCTAAACATGAAATCAATTTATGTTTCTTATACACTTTATATGCAGCCTGGAGGTAATTTTATATCTGGTATTTTTTAATAATTTTGTGCATGAAACAAAATGTATGTACTCCGAATCAATGGTGTTACTATCTCAGCCACCTATGTTGACAATTTTGGATTTTGGAGTATTTTGGATTTCAGAATTCCAGATAAGGGAGACTCAACCTGTACTTTTGTTATTCATGAATCCAAGCAAGGTTAATCTGGCTTACCAGTTGTTTTATTTCTGGGAAGACTGTCTCTAGAGTTTCTAGAACACAGGAGACATAAAGTTAGCAGTATGACTGTGCAGGGAAAAAGCATGCTACCATATTTTTCTTTTAAAAGTGTGTGAGCATCAACAAACATTTGATAACTGTTAAACCATAAAATGAATCCAAATCATATCTATCCATCCAAGGTTTATTTATGTAACTGTGTCAAAATGAGCTTGCTGGCATCAATATGATGTAATTTCGCTCCAGATTTGCAAGGTTAGACTGGACCTTTCCTAAGTCTGTGAATAATGCTCAAAGTAGTACAGTACTTCCTCTAGGAAAGGCTGAATATAAAATTGACTCAATACAGCACAGTGTGAAAACAATTGACTAGAGTGGCTAGACCAACAGTCAAATTTAACTCATTACTACTCACAATATTCCATGTACTGCTAACTCCCTGACTAGATTAATACAATGCAATCTATGTGGGGCTCCCCTTGAATACTACTCAGAAGCTGCAGCTAGTTAGAAATGAAAGCAGCTAAATTTCTGCTACCATAGATAAGCCACATAACACCAGCTTTAAAGAAATGACAGTGGCTACCAACAGATTTTGGTCCTTATCTATGGTTCTGGTAGTGATTTAGACCTTGATACTTGAAAGAGCTGCTCTTCCTATGTACATCTGCCCTAGATCTGAAATCTGCTGGAGGATCCCTCCTCTGTGTCTCATCAGTCAAAGTAATATGATGTGAGAGGACATGGGAAAGGGCCTTATCTTCTCCCTAGTAGCATGTCTGGTACTAATGTGGCTGTCATTATGGTGCCAAGTAACCAACAAACAGCTATTTAATAAAGGTTTGGGGAAATGATTGATTTTGCTCAAATGTGCACATATGAGTGTATTTAAACTTTTTTTGTTTTAAATGGTCCCATTTTAAGAGTTAATTGGTTTTATATGCTTCTAGCCTCCAAATTATTTTATTGTTTTAAATTATCTTAAACTGTTCAAATTGATTTTATTCTACACTGCCCTGAAATTTTCCTATATAGGACAGGATATAAATATCTAAATAAATAAATAGCACTCCAGACCTGCTGATATGCAGGTACACATATGGCTATGACCTTTATATGAGGGTCATCTTGAAACCTGATCAGCATTTTTTTCCAGAACCCTTTGTTTTCTTTTCCCTAACTTATCACACATTTTTGTCCCATTGTAAATGGGTGGAGTATTATTTTATGTTCATTTTTGTCCAAATTGGACAGGGGACTTAATCTTGTTTGATTATTTTCTTTACTGCGTGCTACTTCTTTCAAGATATGGGAGAAAAAACCACAAAGATACAGGAATTTATACTCTGGGTGGGTCTGACAGCATGCACCAACCTCCCCTCCTAGCAACCAGATGCCACTGCAAGAGTAAAGAAGGGACTACCTAAAACTATTTGCCCCTAAAAGTTCTAAATTCTCTCAAGATTAGTAAAATGTCTCCTCCTAGTTAGCCCTCACTGGTTCAGAACCTAACCCTCAAACTTTACCAAAATATTACTATTTACTATTTTACTACTATTATTTACCAGTTGTGCTAAAGAAGTTTTTAAAACCCCCGAAACCCTTACCTTTTCACATTTTTGGATTTCTTTGAATTGGACAATGAACAGTAAAAGACAGATTCTAGTGCTCCTGCTTTTGAACACCGAGTGCTGCCTTTTGTGTCTGTGTGCTGCACCATGCCAGACTCCAAGTCCTTTGCATTTTTTAGCACCATCACCTTTTTCTCTTCTCTAGGTAAGGAAATATCAGCAGTTCCCTTCTTTTTAGTTCTTTTTACTTTGCCAATGAAGAAATCATCATTACCGTCACTTTCCTCAGAGCCAGAAGACTGATTATAGAATCTTTCTTCAGTGCTGTCATCAAAGTATTCCTTCTCTGTTCCACTCTCCTCACTTCTACTTTCATCACTATCAGATTCAACTGCCCTACTCAGGAGATCACCCACACATTTCTCTTCTGGTGGACAAACTGTATTATCTGTTTGAACTTGATGAGCTAATTTATTAAGTTCTCCATCTTGCAGGGAAGAATCATCCATAGGACACTGTTGCTCAATGTCTGCCTTTTCCTGTTGTTCTAACACACTGATTTGTTTCTTTCCCATGACAGTTCTTGGCTTCTCTTTCACTTTTATTTTGTCTTGGTTTTCAGTATGGTTAAGTATTTTGTTATGTTCCCTACTGCTGGAATGCTGGGTCTCCTCAGGTTGTTTGGTAAGCTGCCCTTCTGATTTATGTTCTTCTGAAGAAATAATTCTGGATGGTTTCTGTCTTGCATCTTTAAAGGCTTTTACAGCAGCTAGAAAAAAACATGTGTTTTTTTTAAAAAAAATACAGCAGTGTAACATCCATGCTAAAATATAAACACAGTGATAATGAAGAAGTCATAAAACATGCTAACCATTTTTTTGGGAAGAGAAACCCTAGCACAGTAGTAGGTAACTTCTGTGTTCTGAATGTGACACTCACAATTAAAAAACAAACGTTGGGTACTTACCGTGACACGTTAGTTTCCAGCAGATGAGGCTCCTGGCATCCTGTAACCTGGGTTATGCACCTCCCATTCGCTCCTGTAGGCAGGGACAAAAGAAGACCGGCCCCCTATATAAGGAGGAGCAACCCCCTCTGGGCCTCAGTCAATGACAAGCCAAGCGAGAAGTCAAAGTAAAATCAAGAACTGACCTTTAATAGGTAAACATGAAAAAACTACATAAAACTGAAAACCTTAAGGGCCGTCTGCGGGGAGACCGGACCCATAGCCAATAACAACGAGCAATCAATCAAACCAGCTATAGAGAAACAAGGAAGGTCGATCAGCAGGCCGAGCTGAGCCACAGTGGCACCAAGGGTGGGCAGGATGCCAGGACCCTCATCTGCTGGAAACTAACGTGTGACGGTAAGTACCCAACATTTGTTTTCCCAGAGAGAGGGTCCTGACCTCCTGTAACCTGGGATTTACAAAAGCCCTTGCCACAGGGAGGGGCCTAGTCAGACTCTGAGGTCTCAGCGACCACCTGCTGGAGGACCTTCCTGCCGAAGGCCGCCTCAGCCGATTGGAACATGTCTAGCTTATAATGTCTCACAAAGGTAGAGGAAGACTTCCAGGTAGCTGCCCTACAGATCTCAGCTAGTGGGGCATTAGTAAACAAGGCGGCTGACGTGGCTGCACTCCTGGTGGAGTGAGCCATGATCCCCTCTGGGGGGGAGAGGTCCAGGGCCCTGTAAGATTACACAATGCATGTCCTTATCCACCTGGCCAGGGTGGAGACTGACATCTTTCGCCCCCAGGACCCCTGACGGAAGGAGACAAACAAGGCCTCCGAGGACCTAAATGGCGCAGTTCTCTTGATGTAAACCTTCAGGGCCCTGCGTGCGTCTAGGGTGTGCCAGCACCTCTCCAAGTCCCTCTGGGGGTTGGGGCAAAAGGAAGGCAATAGGATGTCCTGAGATGCATGGAAGGCCGAGTTCACCTTCGGGAAGAAGGTGGGATCTGGTTGTAGACACACCGAATCTGGTCTGAAGACACACAAGTCCACACAGGGCCCCCAATTCCGACACTCTCCTGGCCGACGTGATGGCTGTAAGAAAAATGACCTTAAGGGTAAGGAACTGCAAGGAGATCTCACGGATAGGTTTGAAAGGTTTAACTGTCAGAGCCTTCAGGACCATGTGGAGGTTCCAAGTCGGGAAGCGATGGCGTGTTGGCGGGACCCTGTTGGCGACGCCCCTCAGCAGTCTCCTGACGTGCGGGTGGGCAGACATGGCGGCAGCCTTCTTGTGAGGTAGCACTGACGTGATAGCTGCCACCTGTCTTTTTACCGTGTTGGGCCTGAGTCATTTTTTGATGCCATCCTGAAGGAACTGGAGCAAATCCGGGACCGCAAAGCTGAGGAAGTTAATGCGTTTCAGCTTACACCACCTCTTGAAGGATCTGAAGGTCGCCTAGTAAATACGGTTGGTTGAAGGTCGTCTGGAAGCCAGGATGGAGTCTACGACCTCTGATGAGTATCCGCACCGGTGTAACATGAGGCGTTCAGCCTCCAGGCGTGAAGGTTCAGCCATTGAGGGTCGGGGTGAAGAACCTGGCCCTGACTCAGGAGATCCCGTCGGTGTGGCAGGGCCATGTGAGACGACGCCATTGTCAGGATCTCGGAAAACCAAGCCCTCCTGGGCCACGCTGGGGCCACCAGGATCACCTCGATCTTTTCTCTCCTGACCTTGGCTAGCAGTCTGGCCAGGAGTGGAAGCGGAGGGAAGGCATAGGTCAGGGTGTCTGGTCACTGAAGGTTGAGGGCGTCGACGGCCTCGGCCCCCTCCGTCTGGAACCTTGAGACAAACCTGGGCAGTTTGGAGTTTATTGGAGAGGCGAACATGTCTATCTGCGGATGGCCCAGCTGACACGCTATCTGGAGGAACACTTCGGGGTGCAACCCCCACTCGCCCTGGTCGACGTCCGTCCGGCTCAGCCAATCCGCGACCATGTTGAGCTCTCCTCGAAGGTGTTCTGCCTCGATGGCGATCAGGTTTGTCTCCGCCCAGCGGAACAGAAGCCGCGACTCGGTCA